>NC_090936.1:221991915-222294946 GCF_040938575.1 Ambystoma mexicanum
TTTATACCCTGTATGGTCACCATCCTCGGACCTCTGACCTAGATCCACCTCTGACCCTGGAGATGCCTGCAGTAAATCACCTACATTCCACAATAACCCAAGCCTTCAAAGAAGCTACAATCCACTTACAGCAAGCCAAGAAAAAGTATAAAGAAAACGCTGATTTGCACCGAAGTAAAACTCCTCCTTACCAAGTAGGAGATCAGGTATGGCTAGCAACTAAACATCTACCCCTCAAGGGTCAGCGAACTTTTAATCCCAGATTCATTGGGCCTTACCCCATCAAAGCTATTATCAACCCAGTGGCCTTTAAACTCGATTTACCATCCAACATGCGGATTCATCCCGCTTTTCACGCATCTCTTCTAAAACCAGTACAACCTGGAACCAGACTGTCTGAGCCCCCAGGCCCTGTCCAAATTGATGGAGAATTAGAATTCGAAGTGAAAGACATTTTAGATTCCAAGATAGTTAAGTCGAAACTCTTCTATCTTGTTGATTGGAAAGGATATGGACCTCAGGAAAGATCTTGGGAACCCAGTAACTATGTTCACGCACCACGATTAATTCAAAGATTCCATCGAAGATTCCCGCACAAACCAAAACCCCCGGAGGAAAAGACCTTGGGAGGGGCCTTGAGGGGGGGTACTGTCATGATGCCTACCTCTAAGGAGCCAGGCCGGGCCCAGCAACCCCAGAGGCAGACATCATTTCCCCCAGGGAAGTCTCAGCGGGCCCAAGTCGGGGCCCTTTGGACTCAGTCCTGGCGCCTTAGGCGCCAGGCTCATAGCGGACCCCAGTCCTGGCGCCTTAGGCGCCAGGCTCATAGAAGAGGATATGTGTTTAAGTGCTTGGGTGCACACTTACCTGATGCAGACCTTGCTGCTTCATCCAGGCCCTCTTGAGGCCTGAATGGGACTACTTAACCTGTAGGACTACTTCACCACCCGGGTGTGGTCGGGGAAGGATACATACCTGATTGGTGGAAGGATACATACCAGGAACTTCTTCCAAGGCTATTTAAATCCCACCCGAACAGCCTCACATGCTTCGCGTTGTTCTGCACCTAGCAGCTGGACGCTCACCGTGTCAGCTCCTGCATCCTGACTTCAGCCACGCCTGCCAGCACCCTGGAACACCTGCAAGGGGAGAAAGGAAGAGAATAGGAGAAGAAAAGCCCTTACCTGCTAAATCTGCATCCCGGAGTCATTTCTCCAACGGCCCTGAAAAGGAAGACATCATTTTAAAGGCATTTCGTTTCGATCGCTGCAGCGCTGCATTTTACTCACCTTTGCAAGGCGCTTCCATCTTCAGCAGCGATCTTCCGGATTCAGCTACGCCCCGGCGCCTAGAGGAAAAAAGACAAGAACAAAGGTGAAAGGGAGAAAAGGAATAGGGAAAGCTCAGTTTCCTTTTAAGTCTTACCTGTTGGATTATTCCCACTGCATTTCGGGTCCTGCCGCTTCCTGGCATCTCCGGACCCCGGCTCCAATGGGGAAAAAAGACAAAGACATTGAATGAGCGAATGCAAAGACATTACCTGAGCGCTCATCCAGAACTGTTTCACTTCGGGTCGGCGCCATATCTCCAGCACTCCGAACCCCGGCCCCTAAGGGGAAAAAGACATAAGCATTAGCGCTTGCTGCAATTAGACAACAAACATTATTATTAAGCTTGAACTTTTGAACAGAACTTTCACAGCGCCTTACCTGAACAGTCAAGCTTACCTGAACTCCCATCAATCCTCAATCCAGTGAAGTAACTGGGTTTCAACGCGCCCCTGCATCAGAAGCAGGATGGAGAGCTCATCCTTCCAAACCCTAAGGTGAGGCTTCACAGGGAATCATGGAGGAGGTATCGTGGAGGGTTGGAAGGGGGTCGGAGGCTTGAGCATTGTTCCACAGTTGGTAATACACCCTTTTCACGCACAGGAGGGTATCCAACGAGCCAGGGAAGCCAGAATAGAGGGGCCCTTCCTGTCCATCTTCAGAGTTCTGCGCCTTCTACGCCGCGCCTCCGTGGGAACCAGGTGAGCGTTACACCTAGTTTACAATGTGGTAGAGCAATGGATGGACCAAAATTGGATGTGCCTAAACGGCAACAAAACAGAGCTTATGGTCTTTGGCTCCAATCTTGTCACATCTAAGCTCCATCCTGCATACAACACCTTCACCATCAAAAACACACAAATTAAGGTCTTAAACAAAGTTAAAACCTTGGGGATTATGCTAGAAGCATCCCTGGGATCAGATGCTCAAACCCTTTATGTTAAAAAAAACGTGCTCATACCACCTGCGCCTACTAAAAGCCATAAGACCCTACTTATCTGAGGAAAATAGCGCCACGGTCACAAGAGCTACCATCTTATCTCGCCTAGACTATGACAATGCTCTAATTCTAGGAGCTAATAAAAACTGCTACCAAAGCTACCAAGTTCTGCAAAACAATGCAGTGAAAATCGTTAAGCAAAAAACCAGGAATCAGCACATCAGCGAAGCCAGAAAAGAACTTCACTGGCTAAAAATTGAAGAGAGAGTCCAATTTAAAACCCTCACGCTCACGCATAGATGTATTTTTGGCAAAGCCCCTGCATATTTGAAAACTAAAATCATTCCATACAAACCTACGAGAGAGCTAAGATCAGCCGAGCAAGGTCTGATAGTGGTAGCTCCCTTCAGAGTTAAAAAACAGGGCAGGTAAATCCTTCCCTATAACCGCAGCAGGCCTTTGGAACAAACCTCCCTGGCCAGTTAAGGATGGAGCCAATTACCAACACTTTCGCAAACAACTGAAAACCCACATCTTCAAGTAATACATATACTACAACCTGCCCACCTACCTATGCAGCCCTAATGTCTTGTGTTACGTGTTTTATTGTCTTACTTTTTGTCTTTGTGTTCTTGTCTCTGCGCCCCGAAGCTAGAAAGCTACCGGCGCAATACAAATAAATAAATAAATAAATAAATAAATAAATAAAATGGTAAGCTTGTCTTTTGTCTTCAAATTCAGGTACTGCTTCACCCAACCTGTACCAAACCTTTTGATTTAGAAAGTCCAATACCATACACATCCTGTGCTTGATGTCATTTCCCAAATAGAATTTGTTTTGTGTCCCACTCATGATCCACACACTTTGGGCCTCATTACGAGGTTGGAGGTAGTCATTGTGTTATTAGCGCAATGACTACCTCCAATACCGGTACCGAGTCTGCCCTTGTTCAATGGGGACTTTGCCGGACCGGCTATGTCCCCATTGAAAAAGCCATTCCCCATTCCCATTTCAGCTCCCGTAGGGCTCAAGGGGAAGGGGGAAGGCGCTAATAACGGAACCGCAAATTGCGGTACCGTTATTAGCTCTGAAGTCCCTTAACGGGCCCTGTCCATAACGCCTGATAAAACCAGGTGTTAAGGAAGGGACCCGCTAAGGGACCTCAGAATAGGGCGCAAAGGGTTTACCGGCACCGATGTCCTTAACGTTGCCCAGTATCCCTTTGTGCCCACCTTGTGATGAGGCCCATTGTGATAAATACTCTTAGGGCCAATTGTAACCTTTGAAATCCATTTTCGTATAATTTTTTGTCCCAACTCTGGGTCATCTAGGCAAAAAAAGAGTTGATTCTTTATTCTGAACTTCGCGATCTCCTCCCTGTTAAATACTTGCTGGAGTAGCTTTTCATTAATGAAACTCCTTTCATGTTCAAGTGCTAAATTAGCTTTGATCATACCAGGATGCCTATTCACATGGATAGGAATCCATGGCTGCCCCTCTCCCATGTGTTTTTCTGAGATACTTGAACTGCACTTTTCTTTATTTACCTCTGGAGTGACATTTGGTTTGCGTTTTCTTAATTTAGATGAAAACGCAATGTGTTTTCATCTATTTCTGTTTGCCATTTTTTCTTGGGGTCCAACTACATCTCCAACGACTGCTTCTCTTTTTCTCCTCACAATTTATCCCGGCACATGAGAATGACAGTGACTCTAGGCAAACAGCCATTCTGAAGATATACTTCCACTGCAATTTTTGATTCACCAATGGTGTGGAATTCATTTGCACTGTTGCTTTGTTTCATTATTTTCTTGGATCTCCAGGGATTTTTATCTAAGGACCACAATACTCCATTTACCGTACCAATGAGGTACGACAACCTCTTTGGTCAAGTCGTCCCTGGGAGAAAGGGCATTTCATTAATGGATGTGATCCACACTTCCTATCTCATCTGATGCTGCTTCCCTATCTTTATGTCAACTTCAGTGACACCTTTGATAGGTATTTCTCCCCCACTGGCACCTGGTTGAATCATTGCAAATGCATTACATGTTTCTTCAATAGTAATAGGAGCATAGTACCTATCTTCAACCTCTTCTAGTACACATAAAAAGTGTGACGTTTTGCTGATTTCAGGACTTACTTTCCTTAACTCTTTTTGACTCTTTGCTAGGCAAATAGACCTATGAAATGACATCTTTCTCTCCCTTTTGCCCACTTCATTTTGAATGTCTTTGTCTATTCTCCTGGGCTCAGATCCCATTTGGAGTGTAGCCACTGACTTCCCCTCTGACTTGGCACCACTAGTGTTCACACCCACATTTCTTATTGTACTTTTCACATTTTCTGAGTTCTAGGCAGTTATTTCTACACTGCAACCTTTTGACTGGGGTGTTTTCACAAGTGTCACATGGTCTTTCAACTTCTAGCGCATGACACTTATCTTTGTTTTGCATGGAGCCTGTCCATTCTGTCTCTTGGAATATATTGTGGATCAAAATACTCCTCAGGTGACTAACCTGCACCCTCCTTCTGAGCTACAGTTTCCTCTTTATGGGTATCAACATTATTCTGACTATCAAGTAAGGATAATCTATCTGTTGATCCTAACTTTTCACCTTGTGTTTTATTTTCACATTGGATGTTTTTTTCAAATCTGTTTCTCTGTTCTTTGGGTTTTTCTTGTTCATTGTCCCCCTTGTGTTCTTCATTTCCACACCTCTGTAGTCTGGTTCAAATCTCAATTGAACCACTCTCCTTTTCTGTGTGTGTTGAAATTCTCTGTCTCACTTTCAAGAATTTGTTTTCTTAATTTTAAACCATTAAACAATTCAGAACCGTTAATCAAAGGTGATTCATAGGTATTTGTGTTTTCATCAGTGCTGAGATTATTAACTGGTCACTTATTTCCTATCTGTTCAGACAACATTTTGACTGAGGACTCTAAGCATTGAAACCCGTCCATGTCTCTGGATTCTTTTCTTTGTGGCCTGGGCCAGTAGTGAATACACTCTAACTGATTAGGACTGTTCTCGTGATCAGGAGATGGGTTTCTATTTGTGTTACTTCAGAATTCATGTGACACAGGAGCAGAGTGACCATCCTTTAACCATGGTCGACTGGTGGTGGTGATTGGTTATATTGGTGAGGGACATCATTCATATTTTGTCTTTCATTTGGTGGGAATGGTCCTCTATGCTGGTTTCCATTTTCCATTTTCAATTAATCGATCCACATTTCTTGGTCTTTCTTTATGGCCATATACCATTGTATTAAGGTCAAATCTACTCTGAGCTCCTAGTGTCTGGTATGGGCCATTGTACATTTGATTTTGATTGTTATTTAGGCCAGGCATATCGTGGGAAAATCCCACTCTGAGAATTCCCCAAATAGCTAGGGCTAATGTAAGAATCCCTATTACTGGGATCAATGGATTGGAACATAGGAAAATGGTGTGATGTCCTCTGTGGAGGCGTCGCCCTTTGGTTAGATGTCATGTTGGTTCCTACCTGAGTTTGGGCTGATTCTAGTGGCATCTTTACAGATTTTGCCTCCAAAATTGATGTGCGTGGGTTCTTTAGACATTGGTTTTGTCTCCTTTTTCTTAGGCTCCTCCTCTCTCTGACCAAATATACTTCATATAGTTTGGTCCCCTGCTCTATTATCCGTTCTAGTGGTTTTTCCTTGTCAAACTCACAAATTAACTGGGAAACTATTTCTTTTTGGAGTCCAACAAAGTGTGCAGTCTTAAATTCTACAGAGGTAGGGTTAAAGGCCACATCAAAGTGTGAACATTATTTTGGGTATGTCAGGTATTGGCGAGGGGACATATCTTGCTTTGCCGTCATAGTATAAGCTGATTTTTTGGCATCCTGTATAGACTGATAAGGTGAGAATGGAAGTCTAACCTCTTTCTCAAAGTCCACCAATGATACATTTTCCTGTGCACTGAGACCATTAATGACACTAGCAGCTGCTGAATCTATAGTTAGATGAAGGTACTGTCTATATTGTTCCCTAGGTATTTGGAGGGGTTTAAATATATTGTGAACAGTTTTGAAATGGTCTCCCATGCAACAAGTGCCTCCCTTTTTGAATGGTTTAATCAAAGTCTTGAAAGATTTCATAATTTTTACACTACAGCTGTTGTGTTGGTACATTGTTCTCTTGGCCATAGCTATGATTGAGTTCAATTCCATTGAATGTAGTGCCTTGTCGCCTTTCCTGAGACTAAACATTTGCTTTTCTAAGTTATTGCACTGTCCATGAAGCTGTTCTGCCTCATGACAGAGATCAGAATTCTCATTCCTAACCGTATTGATTGTTTCTTGTAATTCATTGATTTGTGCCTGATACTGATTAAGCGCTTTGGCATTTTTTGTCATTTTCTTCCAGTAATTTAAATAGCTCCTGTTCCATAGCATGGAATTCTCTATCTCTCTCCCGGTTATCTTCTCTATGGGTTTGTATTTCCGAAATAGCAACATCTTTGTCTTGTCTTATTTCATCTAAAATCGCTTTTAAGTTTGTTAATTCTTGCTCAGTCTCATTAAATTGTTTCTCTCTTGGGGCCAACTGAGTAGCTATTATGCTGTATTTAGCTTGCAATTCTGTATCTAGCTCCCTCCTTTTTAATTCAGCTTTTAACTGCAGCAGCTGATCACATTTATTGTCCGAACTGCATTGTCACTTGCATCTTTATAGACCAGTGTAGCAGGACCCACAGTTTTGCACATAATCTCATGATGCCGTTTTTCTCATCCTTGTATTCTGGTGCTTGGAAATAGCCTAAGGAGGCACACCTGCACAATGCTTCCTTCATACAAAATGTTTTCAAATGCCTCCCCTTCTACCTTTGTGGTAATTTTGTCTTTCCACATTGTCACATTTTCTGAGGACCAAACTGCATGGGCATAAAACTTTGCCACAATATAGTTTGACAATTCAGACAACTCAGTCTGGATCTGGGACATGGCAACACTATTGCCAAGGGCCCTATAATGAGAGTCAGATTAACACACAGTACTGCACTGCCTCACATCACTAATTCAATTATTGAGTGCACAGTATGATTATGATTTAGAATGCAAGGCCACAACCAGTAACTGATGTAAAGTTTCCCAATGGCCAACACACCAAATATGTTGGATATATGCTGGGGTTATATCTATCACATTGTGGTATTTTATTATTATTGTTATATTTGAGGGTATTTTATAATCCTTGGAAATATATTGTGATGACCTGGTGGGGTATTTTTATAGTGGTGTGACTGATTTCAGAATACTTCCTCATAATTATTTTTACCAGGGTCACCAACAACAAACAAAATACTGGTCTTGATACACTCTGGATAGATGGCTCATGGTCTCCTGTAAGTACCTTATGCACAATACCACACTACACGCTTTTGGCTGAGTTTCAACAATTGTAAAGCATGCAATTGAAATACTGCACATTCATTCAATCTCTCTAGATAAACAGCTCACAAGAGCCACTTTACCTTGGTATATTTCTTACCACACCTCTGTCTCTTTATGCGTGTCTAATAAAAGAGACTGAATGCAGAATAAATATAAATGAAACTAAGTTACTTTTTTAATCTGTTTTTGTAAAATAGAAATATGCAAATTACACAGAGAGACCCTTATGCCCCCATTGTACTCCACACTGCAAGTACATTTCTTCTGGTAATAGCTTTCAGCGCTTTATCTGTGCAAAGTCCTGCCAACTGTCCTTGGCATCATGGAACTTGGCAAGAGAAATACACATAAAAAAAAAACAGTAAGAGTTTGAGAAACATAAACGCAGTATTACATGCTGAAAGCAACCTGGTCTCAACACAATACCAAATAAGCCAAATAATGGATACACCCCGCCACGGAATGAGACCAGGAGATGGATTGCAAGTTGAACAAAGTTTATATAAAGTTGTGCATGCAAAGAACTCTGCAACCCTGAGAGCGCTTTGCCAAATGATACAAAGGCTACACATTATAAACACAAAAATCGTCGGAAATGATGCAATCACATACAGTACAAAGCTACAGTTTCTATTGGTAGGTCTTCTTAGCACTATATGCAATATAGGCAATGTCATAATCCCATAGGCTGCCGTGATGGTTGGGGCGGTCGGCTTGCACGTGCGTCAGCTGGGCTCATCTTCACAGAGTGAAGGTCAATCTGGGTCCCTGAAGAGTTACAATCCTAACTTATCTGAACTGCACAATGGTCATTGACATACAAAGAATAATGTTGGGAATAAAATCATCTTTTAGTTAAAGGTTACTTGTAAATTGCCGACAGATATGTACACATTCCAATCCAGCACACGGTCACGGACATTATGCCTGCATACACCATAAGGACGTCAGGAGTTACATTAATTCCCTCTTTACCCACACCATGACGCGAACGCCACTAGTGCACCCTGCTAGCCCATTACTGTTCATATGACTTTGGTGAAATCTCTCGCCTCACATTTATGTCTCCTCTACACAGCATGGAAAGCGCATGTAACTTATTCATCAACTGTTACTTTGACAGTTAGCCCTGGTTTCCCACCTCACTTTGGGCTTTTCTTCTCCTTCCCTGTCCCGGATCTCTCTAGGACTCGCTTCAGCAAATAGCCACCTGTTTTGAAGAAATTCAACACTTCAACTTTAACCTATTCATCACCCAGTGAATCATCACTTTTCGACCTGCAGGTACTTTCCCTATGTATCTGTTTTACCAAACAATGGTATTTGCCCGCAGGACACTCCAGTCAGTAGTGAGGGTCGCACAACAGCTCCCATTGTACCACTCTATTTTCTCTTTGTCCTCTACACAGAACCACGTTGTAGACCACGACTACTGCCTTGGGCCTGCACACTCTCCAGCAGGACCCATTCGAGGACCTTCCTTGCTCAGCCCCACGCCCTCTAGTGATCGAAAACTGAGATTTTGGGATATATAGCACCGGCAGGTAAGCTGCCGGCACAGTGTTTTGAGAACATGTGTATTATCACTTATGCCCTATGATTATTGGCATCCCACAAAATTACTCACTGGAGTTCTCTATACACTTTGCAGGGTCGCCCCTACGGAGCCCTCATGAAGGCGGACACTACTTTACTGCACATCCGCCGAAACGTGTAACAATCCGGGAACACCTGCTTGTAATGGTTCCCGTTTGAACCAGACTCTGTTTATTCAGTCTCTGCCACGTTGGCTTTAAAGATATCTTGTTTTCCATAGGACCCTGGAACATATATTGTTATAACTAGAAGAAATACTAAACCTGGCTAGGAAACTCTCCACTAATCAGGACACCTTGAAAATTGGGCGATTATATAGCCCCCTTTGCCTTCATTTTGGCCTTTGGATTCATTCACAAAGTAACTATGTGTCCACACGAATATGTATATTATTATACAATAATGAAATATTTGTTGAGATTTATCTGTATACTAACAATACAGCATTTTATGTTCACTTTGTTGTAAATATTACACCTCTCTTTTTGTTAACTGATGGTATTATTAATTGTTATTATTTCTTGTATATGTATGTTGTACTTCCCAGCATCTTTTTCTTAATATTTATGTACTAAGTGTCTGTTTGTATGATTAGCAAATACATTTTTGCTTGCTACTCTTTGTATTCTCTAACTCAGTGAGTGGTTAGCATACCTTTGACCTTATGTTTGGATCTGCTACTCAGCCAACCAACCTTCACACAAAATTGCAGACAGGCCTAGAACCCTGTATCTGTCCAATAGAATAATTGCCTTGAGCACTGTTCACTAGGAAGGGTACACCCCTTTGTTTACACATTTCAATCCATGCCTTTATGGGGGCACAGGTTCATTTGTTTTTCTCCCAGGTGCCTTATCTAAGGGTTTGAGCTGTAATTTATTTCCCCAGATGCCTCATGATTTAAGTAAAATGAAATGGATGGGTGTTAGTTTATAGGAGGATATATGATAGTACTGGATTAAGTATATGGTGGGCCGTTTAGGGTGGTCTCGGGGGATGCTCTGTGAGGTGTAACCTTTAAAGAGGGTGAAGTAGGAGAATGGGATAACACCCTTCCCCCAATCTCATCCAGACCATGGCATAGGGGATCACGACCCAGACATCCCCCACAAGAGGAGTTAATTTACCTACCAGATGACAAAATACCCTGGTTCAGAAACCTAAACATAAGAGGAGTGTGTCCACCAGCGCGACAGGCTCAAGCCGACGCCTGCAACATGGACCAGCTCGACTAGAACAACAGCAATAAGTATCACATCATTAGAGATGCCATGATGACATAGCCAACAGACAAGAACACACCATGCACACTGGTCACTCACACACCAACCTACACAAACAACATACTCAGTGCTATGACGTAGGGGACTGACACACCCACTGACATGCATCGTTCTTATTTTTACATAGGCCTTCTACAGCTCTGCAGAAATGCAAGACGCATGAAGAGCTTGTGGACATGCTTGCTGATGCTTTTCCCCGCCACCCATCCCTATGAGGACACCACCATGTATATCTAGTGCTGCTTGTGACACTCTGTCGCCCCGCAACCTCCATACTATGGATTAAGTACCGCCACCCATGAACTAGGCCCGAGTAGGCCACAAGCAAGAGTCCCAGACAGGAGCCTCGCCATAAAAATCCTATCAGCGACAAGTGTACAAGTGCTGACCATGCAGAACGAGCCTCCAACGAGAGCTCACAGCCAAGGCCACAATGTTGCAACTCGCATGCCGCGAGCCCAGCGCCAAGGTCACACCTGTAAGTGCCAAGCCCTCAGAGGCTAAATACAAAAACTAATACTCATAATTCTGCTCCAGCTTCGATCTCTCCACAGGTGACAAGGCCGAACTGACAAGGTGCCAAGCTCACGAGACAGACAGTCGCCAGGGTCCCACGTTTGGGACACAGGTTACAACAATGAAGCGGCAAGGCGGACACCTACAGTGATGGGAATGACCCGCTCACAAGCCCATGAGCAGACGTGTCCGTTGTCCGCACAAACACATAGTTGCACATTGTTGCTAATGACAGGTACAGCACGAGCTGGGAACGACTATGGTCCTAGGCTTGGGAGCTCGCGGGAGAACCAATCAGAATACAGGGGGGCTTATCACTGACGCCAGTACTCTTAGCCAATCACCAAGGGTCCCCCTGTAACAATTCTAAAGTAACAACTGTTAGGGACAGCCCAAGTGTACCACCTGATCCGTCCTTACCCACTAACATATTCTTCCCACAGGGGACATATACTAACCCTACCACTCGGGGACCAAATCCCGAGTGGCGATAGGCTTGTGACGATCTTTCCCAGGTGACGCGAGGAGCGTGTCATACTGCTGTAAAAAGGGCCTGCGAGCCCCACTAATAACGAGAGTCTCATCAGATGCATACGAGCCGAGACCCATCCCTGCCGTTATAATAAACAGCAGTACTCGCCTTGCTTCTTGTGTGTGTCTCATACTCCTTTTGGGGACACGGGAGGATTTGGGGCCTCCCCAGCCCGTAGCTCTGCGGACGGCTCTGCCGGCCCGGGAGAATCACCCCGACAAGTTGGAGGCACTGCTGAGATCGTTTGATGTCCGTTGGCCTGGTAGCACAAGTCCAAGGCCCCTTGCAGCGAGGCGACCTGTCGGCGCGGTCCCCTCTGCCGTTGCCCCCTTTTGAGGACTACAGGACCATCACGGAACTGCAAGAAGACCGGACGGCGCAATCCGGATATTGGCCCTCGGGAGCCAATTGAGAAGTATCCTGCCCGCTGTTGGCGAGTGTCCAGACATGGTCCAGACGAGGGGAGGTGGCGAGCCACTTTGGAGGGGTGCATGCAGTCGAGCAGCCCCGCCTCAAGAGGACTTGGTGAGTATGGCACACCCAACAAGCAATGTAATGTTGTGCGGGTGGGGGGAGGAATTGTAGTAAGGGTGGCGGGAGGTGTTATACAGTGTGTTGCAAAAGATCTGATTAATAAGTGTTGACAGACGAGTGAGCGGTAGCCGGACAGGCACGAGGGCCGTCTTCTACCGCGTCACAGAGCAAGGTGGGTGGAGCCAAAAGGCACCACGTGTGGTTGTACGAAGGCACTGATTTGTCCAGGTCGCGGGCACCTGTAAAGGGGGTGTGTGGATTTCCTATGAATTGATGTTTTTGATCAATGAATAGACAAGGATCCCTACCGATTGAGTGTTGAAGCTCGTTAGGTAGATGATGTTTTCCCGCAGGAGGTAGCTAGTTTTGGTCCCAAGTGCGGAAGACAATTGGCTGGTTAAGTTCCTCTGAAGAAGGGGTGTATCACACACGAGGCGACGCAGTGTGCGCAGTCCGATTGTAATGAGTTAATTGATTGTTGCATTCTCCACTATTGGTATTGTGGGAAGACAGCTGTGGGGTTAAAGAAGATAAGAGGGGTGTTAAGCATATTGTGCGCGTTCTGATCTCATGAAAAATTCTCTTACCGGTATTAGTATGCAGAAGTTGGTGACGTCACCCGTAGGGCTTGTATAGGGCACCGCGACCATCTCGGGTTGATCTAGGAGTGGCCGGGGGATAGGACAAGGGAAGGGCGGGATAGAAGAGGTGAGAGGGCCGCGCACGGAGAACGCCGGTCACGCTCAGCAAGGGGGTGGGAAAGGGGGGGGTTTGAAGAAGAAGGAAAGGTGGGGCGGCTGTAAAAGCACGCCACACAGGGCACGCAGCCGCAGGGGGCTCCGTGCACCACGGCCGTAGGGGCCATACTGGTAACATTAAGGGGGACAAACAATAAAGAAAGAGAACTGTATATTTTGCGATTGTATTACCTTTCAGTGGACGTCCCCAGTTTTACGAGGCCAGGTAAAGAAGGTTGATATTGTGGAAACAAAGCTGTAACATAGCCACATATTAGGAGTCGGGGTCTGGGGTGAGGGGAAACCCTTTAACTACACCCCTCCAACACATTTGTACATCACTAACACCATACAAGGAGAAAATTATAAAGTACAGTATTGACTGGACACAAGGAACAGACAACAAAATACTGACACCATGGCCGCCTAATGGCAGTTTTGAATCATACACACAAAACTCGCTATTGACATATATACACAACACGTACAAGAGAAAGAAATTAGCTCACCATATATAAGTGTTCAACTTATGGAAGATGTTCCAAGGAGCTAGCCAGGGGCAATGGGAATGTTTACTATGGAAGGGGCAACAGAGGAGAAAAGGAGCGAGGAAATTGAGGAAGTGAAGGAAGAGAAAGACAATAGGCCTCATCACGAACTCGGCGGTAACCCTCAAATCCGACTGTAGCGCTATTACCGCCGGATTTAAGGGTCCACCGAATCAGGGCCTCGGCAGATTTCAACCCAGCTCTGAGCTGGTGTGAAATCCGCCGAGAATTCGCGCTCATACCGCCGGCGGGAAATCCGCCGGCGGTATGAGTGCGAAATTTCCCCATTGAGCCCAATGGGGAATGGGGCATTCCCGAATGGGCTCAATGGGGAATGAGGACTTCCAAGTCCGCCCAACTCGTGATCCCGCGCTATTAGCGCCAGGGGCTATGGCGGTCGCGCTAATAGCCCCCGCGCTAATACCACCGGCGTTACCGCCGAGGTCGTGATGAGGCCCAATGAAAAGAGCATGGGCACGGCGAGCAGCAACGCACTATGCGCAGACGGGAGGAAGAAGGAGAAGCAAGTATCGGGTAAGGTATCAGGAGAGAAGGTGAAGAAGGAAGAGACAGACGATATGCCTTTGGCAAAGGTAGTGAAGAAGGAAGAAAGGGGTTGTACCCAGTAACGGAATTAAGAGAAGCCGACAGACAACAACTGACGGCCGCCGAGGGGTACTCCAACCCCGCATACAGCCCTCCACCATATGCCCCTACGGATAGTTACCAGAGGGGAGAGGAGGTGACCAGCATGACGAAATTAAAAAACACACAGGAAGGAACGAAGAGGGGGAAAGACAGTGGTGAACACATCGCAACCATAGGACCAGACGAGTGGGTAGCAGCACAGGTGCTTCTGAAACTCTGAGGGACATTTACAGGGGAAGAAGAGGACATAGTGAGAAGGACGGCAAAGGATGAAATGGGTGACACACAGACAGGGACAGAGGTGCGTAAGACAAGAGAAGGTCAACTGTCACAGGCAGAGGAAAAAATGTTGGAGGAAAGGTTGGCTGAATTAAGAGACGCACAAAGTGCACTGATTAGACAGTTCGAGCAAGAAACAAGAGGAAGGAAGAAGGAGAGAAAGGAGAAAAGGGACGAGCAGGAGAGGATGAAGGAAAAATGGAAGAAAGGAAGAAGGAAGCAGAGCGGATGAAGGCAATAGCAGAAAGGGTGTCACGAGCAGAGCAACGAGACATGAAAAGAAGGGAGGAAGAGAAAGAAAGGAAAATGGAACTGTGGAAAAAGAAAATACTATCTGAAAGCGCCAGGACATATGAAGGAGGTAAAGTAATAGAGAGCATATTAAAAAGGGAACGGGCAAAATGGGAATGGAGGGAAGAGGAAGAGAGGATGTTAGCGAAGGTAAGTGTGGAGGTGTTGGAAGAACTAAAAAGGAAAAGGGAGGAAATAGGTGGTGAAATAATAGGGAAAAAGGATGAGGAGAATGAAGATAGAAGGGTGGAGCACGGTGTAAGAACCTACACATTCCAGGATTTGGAGGTGGCCACAACGTCAACACAAGGGGCAGCTGTTAAATGAGAAGAGCACAAGGAAACAGACTTACTAGATCTAAATCATAGGGGACATATACTAACCCTACCGCTCGGGGACCCAATCCAGAGTGGCGATAGGTTTGTGATGATTTTTCCCAGGTGACACGAGGAGCGCGTCATACTGCTGTAAAAAGGGCCTGCGAGCCCCACTAACAACGAGAGTCTCATCGGATGCATACGAGCCGAGACCCATCCCTGCCGTTATTATAATAAACAGCAGTACTCGTCTTGCTTCTTGTGTGCGTCTCATACTCCTTTTCGGGACACGGGAGGAGTTGGGGCCTCCCCAGCCCGGAGGTCCGCGGACGGCTCTGCCGGCCCCGGGAGAATCACCCCGACAAGTGGGCAATGAAAAAAGGCAGGTTTGTGGAGATGGATGGACACACAAGTGATAGCTTGCTCCGGTCACACGCAGGGCAATGAGCTCATCGGAACAGGAAAGATACTAAACATTTGCAACAATACATGGCTTCTTTTCCGTGAGAAAAGAGTTTCTGCGGAACTACCAGGGGAGGCGGAGGGGGTGGCTGGGCCAGTCTTGCGCAGTGCTGGACAAAGGGAGAGAGGTTTTTTAGAGATCATTGTGTGGCCTAGCAAAAGATGGCGCTCATGGTAACGCAAAATGGAGTCTGCATGTCCCATCCAAATGGCTCCATCTACTGTCTTAAATTTGCTTTACATGGTCTGAATCGGGCCCACAGTAGGACAGATGTGGGGACGTCTCCCACCATTGGGGGGGGCATGAGATCCATTTCATGTTGGAATATTGAGGGGGCCCAGAATGGACCCTTCCTCCCAAACATTGCACATTACAAATAGGATCCCTAATACAGCACCTAAAATTAAATTAACTATTTACCATAAGCTATCTGTTATCAATCACATCACCAGCCCTTCATTTAGCCTCCTATTTACCGAGATTTGTTGACAGTATTTATGACTCAATTTGGAAGGGAAATCTCCCCAAGTCTTTCTGCCTGCCTCACACAGGCACATCCCAGATAAGGACAGATTCAGCATCAATCAGCTTGCCAGCACTGAACACTGTCTGCCCAGCCAGCACTCTGCTCCTTCGTCTCTTAGCGCCCAAAGAGAAAACTGACCCCCTGCTCTCTTTCAAAACCCCTTTTAACCAAACCCCCTGTCAGTCAAGGAAAACCCCTCCCATTGAGCAGATCATTCCACTGGACTGCCACGTGATTTCATTGCTGAAGAGAAAAATATACATCTCTCTTGCACTTCCTGCTCTAAAACAATGCCATGTTTTCAGTAGAACGGATCTTCAATTTTCTTTTTTTTTTTTGTTGCAAATCTAGCCTGCATGTTTAAATTCCCTTTTCCAAAGCATCATGCATTTTCTCAATCTGCACACAGCTTATTTCATCATGGACTGATTTGCACTAAATGTTATTATGGGATTCAGTTACATCTTAACCTGGGTTGGGTTCATTAGTGTCTGATATTAAATTAGAATTATATTTAGTGCAGCCCAGTTCATTGAAATATCATCCTAAAACAAAGTGCAATTTCAATCATGTGGTCTGTTCATTGGCATCTATTTTATTCTGCCTGAGACTCACACTTGTGAGTCGAGTAATGATTTTGACACCCTGGGCCCCAGTTGAAGTTCAAACCCACGCTAACATTTGCATGCTCCAATGCTGTGAAAATTCGGAGTCCATACTCCGACACACCCAATAGTATTGCCGATTCAGTTACCCTACATGGATTGAAACGCGCCATCCGTCCTGCCAAACACAGGCATTCAGTGGTCCCATCTGAGTGAGCAGCGGCAGAGCGCCCCTGATATGATATGATATGCTAGGTTATTTATAAAGCGCTTAATACCCAGAGGTTTCTAAGCGCGACACAGGGTTTGAACCTGTGTTGCTGCTTGTCATCTTGCTTCCAAAGTGAACACGTTGCCCCTAAGTTATCCTCCCGAGCAGAAGAGGAAGAGATTGTACGACTTCTGGTAAGAAGGGCAACCTAGAGCTGAAACGGGGATAGACAGATAAGGACATCATGCCTTGCTGATCCCTGCACGGGAGAAGGATAGGCACCTGATCTCCAAAGGAAGGAGCACATCCAGCTCTGGAAGAAAACACAGAAAAGGATGTGAGAGATATGATAGTGAGCACACAGACAAAATAAGTTGCAAGAATAGGAGATACAACTGCCATCCTGCACAGAGACCATTATGATGTCATGCCAGGAAATGGAAGTGACACAGTACATCAGGACAGTGGTGGGGAAAGACATACAGGCTATGAACAGAAGATCTACAAAGGTAATGAAGTTGAAGCAATAAATAGACAGGATGGAGATGTTCTCAAAGAAAGCGGACTGAAGAAGAGACAGGGAGCACCCACAACGTAGCAGGGGGGGAAATATGGTAAATTGAGAGAGCAGGAGGAGATAACAGAAGTTGCAAGTACGAAGTGTGCAAGAAACTTGGCATTATACAATAGTCAAAAAGAGAGAATCAAACAGAAGAAGATGAAGATACAGGGGACTGATGGTAAAAGGAATACGATGGAAGAAGGGTTAGAAATGAGAACTAAGCCACCAGACAAATCAAAGGATGAGTTGGAGACCCTAAGGAAATAGAACCAGAAGAGGGAAACGAGAATGTCTTGGGGCCAGAGTGTAGCAGAAGGAACAAAGTTAAGGGGAACAAAACAGTGGGTAAGAAAGAGGAACACACAAAAGGGGAAGGGAAGTCCATGAAAGAAGTGAGGTTGTCAAGGAAATCATTGCAGGAGGAAATAACAGATACTGCCAAGATGAACAAGGAACACAATCATTGGCCACAAGTGTTTAGAATGCCAGCTGAGGTGATCCCAGAGAAGGAGAAAGCCCAGGCAATGATCCTGAGGTGGCACACAGTCTGAAGGGTAGAAAGGAAGGGAGAGAACAATCAACAAGATCAAAACGTATATCAAGAGGCCCACCACAAAGAAGGGTAAAGATACCAACCCCACTAAAATGATAAGCAGCGTGGGTGTTGCGGAGTAAATAATCACAGTACCCCTTAATCCAAGGCCAACCTTAAAGTAGGCAAGGAAGGAGATGGCACAGGGATGAGGGAGGAAGAGGAGGGGCTACTAGAGCCTGGGACCAGAATCGTGTAGAGGGATAATAAAGAAGGTTGTACGTTCAGTCGGCCTTGTCTCCTTTGATGGGTATTTCACCCAAGCGGCTTGCAGAGTGTTGCTCTGCCTATTTCTATATTCCATGGTCCAGCCAACAACCACAACAGTGACCTATGGGAACCAGTAATTAAAGGTAGATGACAGCATGAATATTAAGTACAAACACATTTTTCATGCTGCCCTCAAGTTACAGTGGATGCTAGAACCTGTACCTGTGGCATGTTTTTAGTATTCCACAAACCACAAAAGACCACTACAATGACAACAATGCCTTTAAGGTTCCTTCAGAATGCTTGTACAACACTAAAGTACTAAAGTAACAGAGAGTGCCATTTTGTGATACAAGTATAGCACAAAGGGCACATAAAAAAAGGTCCAACTAGCTTGAAGTACAAAACACATACTAGAATCAAGTGTTCTTTAAATTTGGGGTAAACAAATACTTATGAAAGGTGGACTGGATATGATTTAAATGAAACAAATTAACCTTGTCTATGCATTTTAACAGAAATTGTGGATTTTGGTATCAAGCTTGCAATGGAAAAAAATCAGGTCATCCTGAGGTAAATTTGAAAAGCACTACATAGCACTGAAAATCATTTCAGAGAATGTAGACTCTTAGTTGGAAAAATAATTCAAAAACATGAGCAGGAGGGAAAAGAATAAGGCAGACTAGCGTGAAAATAGTGAATGCATCTATTAGAGTGAAAGGAAAATAATATGCCACTGATCAGATATCCGTTTCGTTTTCTAATAACGTTCAAGCAGGTCATTCAACTTCATTGTATAAAATGTACACGACTATGATTGCCAAGTTAGTTATTGCCCAGTACTGTAACATTTGTCTTGCAGTGTGAGGCCGAGCAGAGCTCTGATACATGCTGTATTTAAATCCTTGTGTTTTTCTCAAACGGCAAAAAACCATGTTCTACTGGATCCAACACACTCCTTACGACATGGATAAGAATATTAGTATATACAAAAGAAGTTGTAAACACAGAAGTCTGTATTCACAGGGCTAACAATGCAAGAAACATATATTACCAAATATACTTATTAATACATATATTTATTTAATTATGACACTCATAAAATGATCACGTTACATAAAATTCATAGTCAAACACACAATATATAAAACATATAAAAGACTGTACTTTACAAGACACATGAAACACATGAAAATCCCATATTTTGGGTAGATTTTTTGGTAATTTTTACTTGACTCTGTGTAAAATTCCACACTGGAGTAATTTCTCTTTTATCTAAATCCTATTAGTATGTATTCAAAACCCAACTTGTACAAGTTTCTATCCTTAAAACACAGATAAATGTGGGACATTCATCAGGGGTAAAATGATATGTGTTTTCCAACGGTGATGGTATTTCCTTCCTATCACTTTCTTGCAGCCAAAGAACTTCTAAAAATGGCAACCCTGTAGAATAAAAACAATGTGTATTACTAAATTGTTAAGCTGTTAGTGTCTTGTAAATAGACTGCAAACATAGGCACCCCGATCCAAATAGGGTGTAAGGTATATACCTTAATTTACATACCTTATAGAATGTAGTAATTAATTCCACAACCGGACACCAAAAGGATTTGGTATTGGTAAGAGCGATTTCCAAGTTTTTGGGGAAGATCACTCAAAAACTTCCTCTCAAGTTCTACCAAAAACATATGGAATACAAAAAATACTAGAAATCATTTTAGAATAGGGTAGGAGCCTTTCATAGTCCTATATCCCTTTAGCCCAAGGACTCTTACTTACAGAGCCTTCAAATAGTCAGTGCTCAAATATGAGATACGCCTCCATCTTGCTAGGTGGTATTTGAAGTGGCGTAGAATTCTTTCTATAAAGTAGAGAAGAAAGTGAAGAAAAAACGTGGGTATGAGAGTATGTGAAAAAGATATACTCAATTGCACTCAATGCAATAAATTAGAACAACACTTTCCAAAATTCCGTGCCTGAATGGTTTGTGTCTCTAAGATAGGGGATATATAAGTTCACAAACCCAACAAAATCCAAAACCACATGGGGAAGAAACCAAGTACCTTATCTTTACAGGTTTTAAACACCCATTTGAAAAAATCCAAGTTCAAAATTCATATATCCTCCTCTTACCTCTGAATCAGAAAAAGGGCTCCTTGCTGAATTAGGGGTTCCAGTTCGCGCGTACCATTTAAAAAAAACAAAAATGCCACCTTAAATGTATCTAGCAAGACGCGATCACGTCACGCGTGCCGTGATGACGTCATGCGTCGTGGGTTAGCATGATGACGTCATCACGTGTACCTCGGCGTAGGAACCGCATCAAAATTTGCCGTGGGAATGGGAAAAGGACGGTGCAGACCAAATCGTCTGTAAACACGCCGCGATGCCTCATGGGATTAGTAGTGCATACGGTCCCATTACTATCACAAGTGCGGGCAAACAAAAAAATAAATGAAGCTATTTTCTGACGGCCCGTAAAAGGAAAGGAAGGAAAATACCATCACAATGGACTCAGAGCAATCAGTTGTCTACCTTTCGGATATAACTGTCTGGTTTAGGTGGAAAAGCTTTACAAAAAAAGGGGTTTACATGGCTATATAGATTAGCCTCGAAGAAATATTTTGGACATCAAACCAAACATTTGGAAAAAAACGAACTGAATAATTGGAAAAATAATTCAACCAATCAGTGCACACCAGGAAGTTGACAAACGGCACAAGCAGTTGGATAGTGCTCATAGCCATTATGTCCTGCTAATCTCCACGTGTTGTCTAAAATTGCAAAATCTAATGGTTTCTCCCAAACGTCCATATTAAACATCTGTTAATGACAAACAACATTATTTTTCATCACAGTCATAATGTTGCTACCAAACACCAGATCAGACTTTATAACGAAGAAAACATCTTTTCCGGCAGTTAGTAAAAACAGGGAACACTACTGATGGCAAACAGAAATAGGACTTCCCTCTGCTTCTAATAATAAGAATGACTGTGCAACCGGTATGTATCTATTATGCATTATGCCACTCTATGTTTTCGTTTAGACCTTGGATATGGCTCTTAGTTTGAAAAATAATTTTTGTTCCAGACTCAAAAGTTTCTTATTGATCAACTCTTGTGTTTTACCTTTCATATGTTTTAGAATCGTCCAATTGAAATCTGTGCACTTATGGTTATTTTCCAAAAAATGCTTGACGAGTGGTGCTTGTTCTACCTTATTCCTAATACAACTCTTGTTCTCAGTCATTCTTATTTTACATTTGCGACTAGTCTTTCCAATATAGATGTATTGGCACAGGTATTTAATTACATACACAACATTTTCTGTGTTGCAGTTAGTGTGCTCTGTAATGTTCCATTCTCTTTCAAGACCCAAATCAACTTTGACTGTCTTTTTGGTCTGTGCACACATGGTACATTTACCACATGGATGGTGTCCTATTACCGGTGGTAAATTCCACAGTCTTGTCTGTAGGGCCTCTTTGTTTTTACTGTTCCCAATGTCATTCCTCATCACTAGATTGCGTATAGTAGTACTCTTCTTGAAGGCTACTAGTGGTTTGGTACTCTCCTTTGTCATCCCCTTGTTCCAATTTTTGTTAATAATACCTTTGATCTTATAGGATAAATTGCTGAAGGTATTCACAAAAACTAAAGGACTCTCCTTAGGTGTCCTATTCTGGTGTAGTTGTTGATCAAGTAGGGATTCTCTATTATTAATATTGAATGCCCTCTTGGCTGCGTCTTTTACCAGATGCTTGGGGTACCCTCGAGTTGTCAGTTTAGTAATCAACTTGTTGGCTCCTTCCTCGTATGACTCTCTAGTACTACTGTTTTTCTTGATACGCAGAAATTGTCCAAAGGGCAAATTGTTTTTAACGTGTTGGGCATGATGACTGTTAAAATGAAGAAGGGCATTTTTGTCTGTCTCTTTATTGTACGGTTTTATCAACAGAGTACCTTGATGGTGGTATATCGAGATGTCTAAAAAATTCACCATGTTGTTACTCATATTCATGGTAAATTTAAGGTACCTGTTTTGTTCATTGAGCCAAATGCTGAATTGATTGGCCTCTTCTACATTACCATTCCAGATGACAAAGATGTTGTCTATATAGCGCAGCCAACACACAATGTTGTCTTGAAATGGGTTGAGATTGCAATATATGACAGTTTCTTCGAACATATTGACATATAGATTGGCTAGGTTTGGAGCCATGGCTGCACCCATAGCAGTCCGTTCAACTTGTACATAGAACTGACCCATGAATTGAAAAAAATTATTCATTAGTGCCATCTCTGTACACCATTTTATGAAGGAATTGGAAACAGGATGGTCACCTTCTCTTTTGAGGAGAGTTTCTTCTACAACCTCTAGAGTTGCTTGTTGCGGTATATTGGTATATAAAGCCTGTATGTCCAAACATGGTAATAAATTTGAGTCTGGATTAAACTGACTACCTTCAATTCTGGTTATGGCGTCAGTGGTGTCTTTCACATAGCTTTTCATGCTAGGTATGAACGGGCGAAGATAACAATCTACATATTTGGACAATGGTTCCAGCAAAGAGTTAATTCCAGAGACTATCGGTCTACCAGGGGGATTTATAAAATGTTTGTGGAGTATATAAAAGATCGGAATTCTGCCATTCTCCCTTACAAGGTATTCTCCTTCTTGTTTACTAATGAGTTCTAAGTCCACTGCTTTGGTCACTTTGCCTCTAATAATTGTTAATAACTCCTTACTGGGATCCATATCTATTGTCTTGTAATGGTTGGTATTCGATAGTAGATTCAGGCATTCTTCAACATATTGGGTTCTGTCCAACACCACTATTGCGCCCCCTTTGTCTGCTTGTCGAATAATGATATTTGGATTCGACCACCCTAGGGATTTTAGAGTACTCTGTTCACTTTTACTTAGATTGGAGTGGCTTGGAATGCCCCTAGACTCAAGTGCTCTTATATCTTCCAATACCTTCTTTTCGAATAGAATGGACCCAGCAGAGTCAACAGTTCAGCAGTACACAAGCAACATGTAACAGTTTTACATGTGTACCTGCCTCAAATAATGTAGCCCCCACTCCTATAGCTGCGGACGTTATATCAATAAATATCTCTACAAAGATGGCTAGGAGGAATCCAACAAAGAAACTAGCACTAAAAGGATCTTTCCAGAACGTTCTGGTGGAAAACCTCCGAAGTGGGTATAATGCTTCTGCCCCCAAAGTTACTCAGTGTGATACCCACACACCAGAGCCTACACTCCTCATCACCCCCACACAGACACAATCCTACAAAAGGTACATTTAGCAGCAACATTTACAAAAATTGTTTCTCAAATCGTCAAAGTTCCGCTTTTAGTATGAAACTCAGTGTGCCGGCGTGTCACAGGTACATCCGAAATATGCCAGTATGGCAGTGCGGTAATACAGCTGTAATACAGTGTTAATTAAATTACTGTCTCATTACCGCCATTTAAACTGGCACCAACGTACTTGTAATGAGGCCCTTTGTCTTTATCCTTTAATTCTGATGTTGCTCTGGTGGTATCCAACAGGGATAATTTGGAATGCTGCATTTCAATCATTGAAACAGTGGAAAAGACTAAAGACTATTCCACTACAATATCTTTGTTGTTTATGTTGATATTGACAGGTGTGGAGGACATGGTGTGGAAGAGCAATGATCCTTCATTACTTTCCAACACCCGAGGTGTTCAACTCAAATGACAGCCAATTCCATAATCATCCATCATGACAACATTAGGTGAAGGTTCAGAAATCTGTAGAAACAGTTCCTCCCAGGTCAACATTGTTTGACTTCCAGTTCTTTTTTTCTAGGTCTCTATTTCAAGAGAAAAGAACACATTTTAAGCATGGTGGGCCAGTGCTAACTGTAATTGTCTGAAAGGTGTCATATTTTGATGAATGTCAGTTATGGCCAAAAAGGTTCAAAGTGATTTGATTCACTATACATAATGGTCCAGTTTGATTAAGGCCCATATGAATATTAGCGAGTGCCTCAAATTGTGTACTTTTGTAAGAGATTGCCAAGGTACAGACATAATATATACAGATATATGATCATAGATGTGATCATAGCATATCGAATCACATTAGAAGCCAAGTTGCTGCACGTTTATACAAACCTATACACAGCAAGTTGCCATAGTCAAGCCATAGTCAAGATTGGTATGAGCCAACACAACAACAGCCATATCCAGGGATAGTACAATAAGTAATCAAGTGATTTGATAAGGAAAACTAAGAGTAAGATGAATGCTTACATTGTCAATGAATGCTTTGCACATTCATTGACAATGACAAGTCTCAACCCATCCAGCTAGGTCTTGGTGCTCTCCCTTGCTCAGGCATATTGAGCTGAGGTGGCTGTAGAAGATAGGGCTGGATAGTGGCAATCTTAACCCCACTATTTCCAGCAGGAGACTGGGCATTTGTGTTGGTCTATAGGCTGTGTCATATTCGACCCTTCACTTTCCTTTCTTGGAGAACTGAATTTGATACCCAATACCCCTTTATCATAAGCCTTCTCCGTGACTTTCAACAGTCATGCACCTATTGAATTTCTCCTACTCTTCCTCTACTCTTCTTCCTACTATTCACCTATTTCTGCTCCTGCTGGATATTCTGCCACATATCTGTGCCTCTACTGCCATTCCCCAGTCATGCTGTTAGAATTCCAATTTGTCTGTATCCTCTTTAGCTTCTGCTCCATTTCTGTTATTCTCCTCATCCTCTTTCTCTTCATCGCCAACATCATGCTGAGTTCTCATCACTTCCTCCTCACTCTCCCAAAAACCTCCTGTATGGACTCTTGTTCTCCTGTCCTAATATTACCTACAAACAAATGTCCAGTTCTTATACCTTTCTGCCCTCGTGTTAACCACCTAATTTCTGTGGATCATTCTCTTCTCTTTCTCTCTTCTCACCCTATAGGTTACTACTTCCTTCTCCCCCATGCTCGTCCCACACATTTTTAAACTCCTTGTGCCTCACCACCCTTGTCCACCACCCCCTTCTTCTTCAACTAATCCTTCATCAACTCCTTGAACTTTGTGGTCTCCACCCCCCCTTTTTTCTTGTGCTTCCTAGCCTCCTATATGCAGCTTCCTTCCTCCTGCTCCAACTGACTGTTCCTGACCTGCAACACACTCAAACCACTTATATTTCTCCAAAAACCTGCACTCTGTATCAGTGTTGGTGGTTTGAGTAGGGGACTAGTACTCAAGGTGAACCTGATCCTTAGTTGTTCAAATGGCTTGGAGTAGTTGGGTGTGGATTTCCTCCTGGCCCTGCTGTTTTGCCCCAACCACTCTGGGGTACAGCACAAGCCTTCAAAAAGGTTGTCCATCATATTAGACCATCTCAAAACACATACTCTGAGTTCATCTGCTCCAGTAGAGCTCTACTGTTCATTGTACTAACCAACTATGGTTAACCGCAGTCACAGTTTGGTAAATAGGAGATTTATCAGTGTATGTGCCAACTGCGTGTCTGTTTTATTGAGTCCAAAATCAGCAGTGTGCATCACTGATTCTAGCCCTTCCAAGAATGCTATATTGTTTTAGTCAGGGTTTGGGGATTCAATGTTCCCTATTGGGCAAAATGTTAACAAAACCAGGTTTTGGAAGAGACCTGCTAGAGCTTGTCTTGGGTTTTGGGATCATGACATATCTGCATGGGTTCCCTTTTTGGGGACAATTGCATAACAGATTCCCCTAAAGAGATAGAGGTATGAACTTCTTTCAGTAACACATCCCTGACAACTGACTAAGGCATGATGGGGTAGGATAGGAAATTCTCCCCACACCAACCACAAGTCCTGCATCACATTGCCAATGGAGGCACTCAGCCTCAATGGACACCCCACCCTTTAACCCAAAGTTCTGGCAGGGGACTTCATTACAACAGGACAGTAAACACATGCAGTGGTACAGACAGGCATGTTCACAATCAAACACAGACATGCAGTGGACATTCTCTATACAGGCACACACACACACACACATACACATACACTCACAGTCACTGACACTGACAAATCCACTGAAGGAAGAACTCCAAACTTGAAGAATGGGCTATGCCCTTCTAAAGGGACGGACAATGCAGTTTGTTCCATTTCCTTTGGGAACATTGTAATATGTGAATATTTAAATTAGTGTGTTTCATTGTATAATAGATTTTTTCAAAATTCTATTGAAGAGAATAGGATTGTTGTAGCCACAGTGGCATTTTATCCCCACCAGCCAAATAAATCAACTGCAACTCATTCCATTTACTTTAAAACACAAGATTGTGGGCATGAGTTTGATATGCTATATGAGCAGCCTGATATGCTCATTCAAGAACCTGGCTAAGATTGAAAAGTGATATTTGATGAACGTAGAATATTGGGGCCTGATAAATATTGGTATCTTATTGTGGTATATTATTATTGTAGTGATGCATTGGCTTTCCTATTTATAGTGGTAATACTCCCCTCAGAATATATCCTAACACCTGTCCTTTGTTTTCCAGGGTTTCTCAAAATACCAGTTACTGGACTTAATACACTTGGCTTGGGCGGTAAATTCACTGTTCAGCAACTTATCTATGATGCTGAAAAATGCTCTGAGGGCAGATCTGCACAGCTATAAACATGCACAACGAAATACTGCACACTCGCTCACTATCTATAGAATTCACATCAAACCATCCCCATAAAAATGTTCACTGTTGCACACTTGTCTGTGAGTGCAGATTAAATAGAATAACCAGAGGTCACAAAATGCATCAGGACATGAAGTAATTTTTATACTTTGTCTTTATAATGGCAGATAGACTTACACTTGGTAACAACCCTGCAATGAACATGTTTGTTAGTGCCAACATGAGAAAAAAAATATTAAAAATGGCACATCTGAAGAATAGAATGAACTGTAATCAGTCCTGTTAACCCGACCTTGGAGTACAGGACTTAGTAGGAGTTACACTTTGTGAATATTCAACTATAAAAAACAAAACCTGGTGAATTCGGAATCGCATTCACTTTTGACATTGAAATATTGCACATGGAATGAGTCCTCCCTGACTGAGTAACAGGCACTTCCAGCACCACATCACTTAAAAACCATAATTACTCTCAGAAGGCCTTGTGGAGAATGCAGAGAGAGTCAGTGCAGAGATTTCAGTCCTGGAGAGATACGATCCCTGGCTTGAGGCCAAGGAGAAGTCTTGCAGTCCTGTTCTGGATGAGTTTCAGAGGGCGGAGAGTAGAAGCAGGCAGATTTAAAAAGAGGCTGTTGCAGTAGTTCAGCCTTGAGAGAACCAGAGCTCTGCAGACTTCTTAGAGATGTCAGAGATGTGAGGAGCGAAGGAGGGTGTAGAGTCGAAGATGACCCTGAAGTTTTTTGCCTCTCAGGTGGGAGCAGGAAATGGGCCAAGAGAGGGCGGCCAGAGAGCGACAGGAAGGAGGGAGCAGGTGTGCCGATGAGGAGAATCTCAATCTTACTGGCATTAAGGCAGAGATTATAGGCGGCACACCACTCCTGGATGGTGGACAGACAGTCAGAGATGAGAAAAGGAGAAGAGGTGGCAGAAAGGAGCCTGAAAATGAGCTGAGTGCTGTCCACATAGCACTGAAAGTTGGGGCAGAGAGCAGCAATGCAGTGGGCCAGAAGTGCCAGGTATTGGTTGAACAGCCAGGGTGAGAGGTTAGAGCCCTGGGGAACACCACAGGTAGAGGTAGAGAAAGAGGAGAGGACACACCCAAGTTGAAACTTGGAGGGTCGATAGGAGAGGAAAGAGGTCAGCCAATCCAGGGCCTGATCAGTGATACACAGGTTATCTTGGAGATGGTTGAGCAGGATGGCATGGTTGACTGTGTCAAAGGCAGAAGGAAGATCAAGTAAGATGAGGATAGAGGGGGTATTGGAATCAAGGTTGGAGAGCAGCTCTTGACGAATGTTCAGGAGAGCAGTTTCGATGCTTCTGGCAGCTCTGAAGCCAGACGGATGGTCATGGAGACAACCAACCGATTCAGTGTGAAGGTTGAGCTGGGAGATGGCCAGCTTTTCCAGGAGTTTGCCCAGGAAAGAAGTGATGGTGATTGGGTGGTAGTTAGCCAGGCAGGAGGGGTTATCTGAGGGTTTCTTAAGAAGAGGGTGCACAAGAGAGTGCATCAGGGGGAAGGGAAGACTCCAGTGGTGAAGGAGTGGTTGCAGAAATCAGCCAAAGCAGGAGCCATGGTGTTAATGTGGTCCTTGATGGTTTTAGAGGAACAGGGGGAGAACCTGTTTTAACAAGACTTTCATAGATCGGACTTGTCTTGAAACCTTGTCTGGGGAGAACAGGCGAAAAGCAGAGACGGAGGAATGTAGGTGGCCACAGAAGGGCCAGAGGAAGAGCAGGGAGTAGAGGGAGGAGGAGGAGAGGAAGAGAAAGGGGACAGGATATCCTGAGTTTTAGAGATGAAATGAAACGCCAGGGCTGTGCATAGGGCCTGGGAGGGGACAGGAGACATAGAGACTGCAGTAGGATTGGCCAGCTCCTTGTGGATTATGAAAAAGAGTTCAGCCAAGTTGTTGGATGCCACAGAGATGCAGGCTTGGATGAGGGCTCTCTTCTTTGTGCTGACAGAGAGCCAGTATTGCCTTTGGAGCAGGTGGCAGCCCAGTTTGTCAGAGGATCTACAGGAAGCACGCCGTTTCCTCGCAGCCACCCTGCACTTGCATTTAAGGGTGATGAGGTCTGAGTCCTACCAGGAGTTGCACTTGACTTTAGGCTTCAAGCAGATCCTCATGACAAGGGCAAGAATATCAAGAGTATCAGATATAGCAGAGAAAAGCATAGAGAGGGCTGTTTCAGGATGTGAGTCAGTCAAAGGAGAAGGGGCGGTGAGAACGTTGAGGTAAAAGCCTCAACTGACACATGCTTCATGGGTCCAATAACCGAGAAGGTAGGTGGAAGTTCTTGAGTTGGCTTGGCCTGAGGGGTGGAGAGAGTGAGCTGGGAGGAAAGGAAAATGTGATCTCTCCAGGGGAGAGGAGAGGTGAGAGGGATAGAAAGGGGAAGGTCTGTAGAGATCAGAACATCCATTGTGTGCCCTGCAGATTCAGTTGGGCCAGAGGGGTCGATTGAAAGTGTGAGAGAGTTGCAGAATTGCAAAAGAGTCAAGAGAAGGGACATGAAGCATCCAGGTCGATGTTAAAGTCTCAAGAAGGAGTTGTTGAGTGTCCCAGACCAGGAGGGAAGAGGAGACGTCCACCCACTCAGAGAGGAAGGATGAGATCTGACCATGTGGCCGATAGATAGTAGCCACAGTAATCAAATGGCTAGGGGAGAGAGAGAGCCTGAAGATGAGGCATTCAAAGGAGGGTAGGCCTGGGTAGGAATGACAGAGGCCAGAATCCACTCAGGGAAGATCAGGACTACACCCCCTCTGGAACGATTGGACCTGGGCACGGAGAGGATTTTGTAGCCGTCAGAGAGGAGCGTGTCAAAGCTCATGAGAGAGCTGGCAGTGAACCATGTCTCAGTGAAACAGAGTATATCAAGGTCAAGTTCTTCAAGGAGAAGGCAGATGTCAGAGGAGTGTTTGACAGCTGACCGAGAGTTGAGAGTGGCAATATGGAGAAGGTTGCCATCCTTGAAAGACTTCTGGGGAGTGGTACAGATCAGAGGTACGCCCTGCCAAGGTGTAGAAGAAGCCTGAAGGAGGGCAGAAGAGGAGGGAGGAGAGGGCAAGATAGCCAAGGAGGAGACAGCAGGGGAGGCAAGGAAGCTGTGGAAGGGAGAGATGGGACAGCGGGCGAAGAAAGGAAATTGATGAGGCGCGGGAAGCGTCTTTCAAAGAGGCTAAGGTTGGCCTGAGGGCCTTGGGCCAAGACGGTACCATTCAGGTAAAAATTAATTATGACCTTAGAGGAGTGTAAGGAAGCCAGGAGAGCCTCCCACCGGGTGCCACCATTAATGGGAGAAGAAGAAAGAGGGAAAAGCACAGAGACCATATGGAACGACAAAGAGGATGTTGGTGAGGGTTTGCCTGGAATAAGCACTGGAATAGGTGTCAGCGAAAGGGAGGCCTGGGTTGGAGACCAGGATGTCCTTTTTAAACTTCTTCCTACCAGATTTAGTGAGGAGAGCAGTATAGTTGATAGTGAGCAGTTAGAAAAGAGGAGAGACAGAGAGCACCATAGAGTAGGTGGGGAGAGGAGAGAAGAGGAAAGGGTGTGTGGGGGGGGAGAAAAATAGGGAAGGACACAGGGCGGGGCGTCAGCAGACGAGACAGATAGAGACGAGACAATAGTAGACAATTGGACAAAATAACAAGAGCTCAGACAAAAGTAGAATAGTTTGCTAGGTGAACACTTTGCTAAGAAGGCAAAACCAAAGACAGCACTACTTTCACAATGCAGTGTAGATATGAGAGAAAAACACACCTAGGTCTGAGAGTTCAGAATAGTGGGAGAGAGGCCTAGGTTTCACAATGAAATTTAAATACTTAAACAATGCAGTTTAACAGTGGATAAAAACACACCTAGATCTGAGAGTCCTGTATAGTGGGAGAGAGGACTAGGTTTCACAATGCAGTGTAAATACTTTCATAATGCAGTTTAACAGTGGAGAAAAACACACCTAGGTCTGAGAGTCTTGTATAGTGGGAGAAAGGCCTAGGTTTCACAATGCAGTAAACATATGGCTGATAACCATCGTGCTATCTCGGTTTTGCACAGGCTACCAATCAGCAGTGCTATCCAAGTGTGCCACTATCTAGATGCGACTAACGGCCCTGTCAGTGAGTCTTTGAGGGTGCAATGCACGCCAATAACCAAAAGACAAGGCCAGCATGGCACAGTCTAATAATCACAGCATTATCCTAGTGAAGGAGGGTTGCTAAGTAGCAGGGTGTTCAGGGTAGAGTGATTGCTCTAATCCTCACCCAGGCCACTCCTACCTTAATAGTCGCTGCTGGTTGACGGCTGGCCAGTGACTTCCCCTGCTGACACTGCAGACACTAGCTGGAGACGCCTCTGCAGGAGCCGCCCTTTGCCTTGAGACCCTTATTCGCAGGGGCTGCACAAGCAGAGGGCTGCCCTGTGTAGGAGGGTTAAAGCCCCAATGTGTCCAACCAGTGAAGGTGGGCGAGCTGGGAGGTGGGAGGAGGGAGGGCATCAGGAAGTGGAAGCGGGTCGGGAGTGGGGACAAGGCATGGGCAAGCAGCCCAAACAATTTTAACAAGCAAACAAATTAGCCCAATTACAGAGGCCCAGCAAAGTCCTTCAAGCAGACCTACTCACCGGTGAAGCTTGGGGGCACATGCTAATTAAAAATCTGGAAATCAGCAATGGCCCTTCCCTATAGAGTCAGCTGCAGCTGAAAACCATTCGAATGTCCCATCTCATATCAGTACTACAGGTAGAAAGCATGGCTTTAGCAACCAAAAGGTTGATATTCAGTATCACTTCAGCAGGCAGCAGGCTGGTGATTAATGTAATCACTCCTTTCTTGTGTTTCAGTGCCTTTCAGGAGCAAGAAGGCCAAGGCTGTGCAGGCCCAAAAGGAACATTTCAAAGTATGAGAAGACACATCCCAGTCTCTCCTAACAGTGATTGCATACATAGATAGTATCCTTTTGGTATAGTCTTAATTACTTGGGTCCTGCCCAACAAGAGACACCTATGAATGCACAAAAATACAAACTGTGCTGTTATTCAACTGTTATTTTCTGATAATCTATTCCTTTCATGGTTTACAAAAACATCTTCTGTAGACACAAAGAAGAGAGATACTATAAAGATTGGATGTACATATTTTAAAGTGTGTTTTTCATATCTACTTTATTTATTAAAGGCAACTATTCGGCTCCATTTGATTACTTGTCCAACTATTTGGTATTTGTCTGAATACATCTGCTATTAGGTACACCCCTAGTACTGTTCACCTTCTGTTTCTCCTATATATCAATGGCATCACCATTGCTATTAACAGCTTAGCGGCGGATGTCCGATCTCTAGGCAAAAATAAGTGGAGTCTGTTGTTGTTTTCAGACAATGCTCTATTCTTATCTAAAACACCATCTGACCTACAACATCAAATCTCTGCTTTTACGGGCGTTAGGAAAGATTTCATAATTGTAGGTAATGTTCCTTCCATGTGGCAACCCCCAAACTTTTTGCTGTTGTTTTACACCCTGATCTAGACTTTGCCAGAGAAGCGCAGCCTCCGCCGCACTCCTCTGGGCTGAGACTTTGTTTCCCTTAGTCCTTTCCTTATGTTGCAACTTTTGAGCAACATGAAACACGAGTGCACTGTAACTTACATTACCACGCTCTTGGGTCTCTAGTCATTGCAATGGCCCTAGAAACTCTCACTGGACTTATCATGAAATGTGCAAGTGTGTCACAGACGGGACTGGTGGCAGCTATAGTTTCTTTGTGTTTTGAACCCCTTTTTGCCATGTTAACCGTGCTTCCCGCATTTGGCCCAAATGGGTGGCCTGGCCTCCAAAATGGCCATGCCACGAGGTTCTTTGTCTTGTCCGCTGACCGTCTTGCCCCTTCACCTTCCCCCAGGTGGAGCCGAGTCCTTATTTGGTTGTGCACTTTCCTGCGAAACACAACGCTTTCGCAGGCTTCTGCATGCCTTGTGTGTGCCTCGAGGATGTGGGCTGGGATGTTCCCAATACACATCCTGGGTGTCAGAGAGTCTAGAGTGTCTTGAATGCCTGGGACCACCGTGGTCCGTGATAGGTCCACGTATGGTGTGAGTGTTTTGTGAGCAGATCTCCCATTGGGTCCTCTCGCTTTTGGCGCGAAGGGAACTCTGGATAAGAGGAGGCTGGAAACACCACTACCATGTCGATCTCCTGAGTTCTCATGAACGAAGGATAAGGAGCCAAGTATCCTGCAACTAAGAAGCTGAGTCGAGGAATCGCTGGTGACCCGCTGAAGGTTTGGCACCCTTCACTGCTGTCGTCCTGTGAGACCCCTCTGCTTCTGATCGAACGAGAAGGCCTGTACTGGCGCTTCGACCCTTTAGAATAGTGGGAACAACTATTCTCGGCATCTTCACCAAATCCTGTATGTAAGCCTTCAGAAGCATCCCTGGGCTATCCACTGGACTGACCAGCCTACACAGGAACCTTGCTCTTTCACCGCCGTCTGGCTTACTGCTAATCCTGTGTCCTCGGCACTCTCAGACGATTCGTACACTTGGCATTCCCAGGTCTGAAGTGAGACGTGTGCTTTGGGACCGGAATACATGCGGTTTCCGAGTTACCCTGCTGTGGTAACAAACCTGTGCGTGTTCGCTGCATTTGGGACATCCTCAACCCTGACTCCTGCTGTTGCGGAATCTGCACGGCGTCGAGACATCCTGCTGATCGCATCTGAACCTGCCAGTACCAAAATGGAACCGGAGAAGCCTGGGTCTGCCTGCATCGGGGACTGGTGAGTAGTCAATACCCTAACCGGTCGCCCTCCCGCAGGAGCCTGTGGCTCTCCACCGCTGTCGTAAACAACAACCCTTTTCCGCACTCGCGCCCTGCTTCTGCCCACAAGTGGAGGCCGCGCTTGAGTAGCGGGGAACTGTTCATCATCGTTTTGTTCACCTCTCTGAACTGCCTGATCTCCCTGACAAGACTCTCCTTTGCCCGTTAGCACCCGCGTTTGCAGGTACTTTTGAGCACAAGGCTCCACTCTTCGTAGGGCTCGGACTTCCTTCTAGTTAGGTGGCCTCTGATGTCAAACTGGGTCTAACGATTACTTGCACTGCTTGTTTTCCTCCCCATCTAGGTGGTCTGCATATTTCGTATTTCTAACTCTTTAGATCCCTTGGTCTTGTATATATATTGTATTGCTTGTGATGTGTTGGGTTATTGGAGTTTTACCGTGATTCTTTACTATGGTCGATGTTACAAAGGCCTTGTAATAAATGTGTCTATATTTTTAATATAACACCTGTCTGGAGTAATTTGTAAGCGTCCTTGCTTTGTGTGCTCATTGCGGGCTTTCAGTCACCCTCACCCCTCTTGAGACCTAGTCTTGACCGACGCCATTGCTACTCTGATTGGTGTGGCTTGTCCAGAGGTTACCCTGTTCCAAGAAACTAGGCGTATAGCCACACAAGGGATACACACTCAAAGGCATACAGGGGACAAATGAGTGACAACATCAACACACAAAGGGGAGTCCCCAGATGAACCATTCAGGAACAAATTTGATGGCCCAGTCTCAATTTAAACTGGGTCCCATTCCGTAAGTTGTATACATCACCTCACAGAGTGAGAAATACACAGTGTACCATATTTTTCATTTAGTATAAAAAGATCATAGTTTTAGTTCGTAGGCCATAGGTCCTACGTACACCAATCATAAAAAACACCACATACAGACATATATCAATGTGGAAAATATGTAAATGCATCTATTAACAATTTCATGATATAATCATAAAAGCACAGGTGACACAGCAAAGATTGTATAAACCAGAGCAAGGCGGGCACACATTCTAACTTCCTAGCCCTATCTGGCTAACAAGTCACAGATATGCTCCGTGTGGCAGTGTCACCCAATTACAATGCTAAAACTAATTAGACATGGCGAATTAAATTACGCCTGACCAAAATACACACATCCCAGGTCACTAATTTGGGACCCCTACAAACAGCAACAAACTGTTGGATATAGCCACACAAGGGATACACACTCAAAGGCATACAGGGGACACATGAGTGACATCAACACACAAAGGGGAGTCCCCCAGATGAACCATTCAGGAACAAATGTGATGGCCCAGTCTCAATTTAAACTGGGTCCCATTCCGTAAGTTGTATACATCACCTCACAGAGTGAGAAATACACAGTGTACCATATTTTTCATTTAGTATAAAAAGATCATAGATTTATTTCGTAGGCCATAGGTCCTACGTACACCAATCATAAAAAAACACCACATACAGACATATATCAATGTGGAAAATGTGTAAATGCATCTATTAACAATTTCATGATATAATCATAAAAGCACAGGTGACACAGCAAAGATTGTATAAACCAGAGCAAAGCGGGCACACATTCTAACTTCCTAGCACTATCTGGCTAACAAGTCACAGATAAAGTGAAGGGAGCAAGACGGTCAGCGGACAGGACAAAGGAGCCTCGTGGTCTGGCCATTTTGGGAGCCAGGCCACCATTTTGGGCTAAGTGCGAGAAACGCGCATAAACCGCCAAAAGGAGCTCAAAACACAAGAAACGATCGCTGCCACCATTCCCATCCGTGATCCACTTGCACTGATCAGTTACAATCCAAAAAGAGTATCTAGGGCCTGTAGAAGGCTAGAGACCCAAGAGAGCAGTAACTTAGCTTACAGTGCCCTCTTGTGTCATGTTGCACGAAAGCTGCAACATGATAAAAGAAACTACGGAAAACAGCGTTTCCCGGTACTGACTGTCTTAAGGGCATGTCAGTTTCCCCGTAAGAATGGAGTGAAAGCCCAGAGGAGTGTGCCAGAAGGCTGCACATCTCTGGCAAAGTCTAGATCCTGGTGAAAACAACAGCAAAAAGTTTAGGGGTTGCTACATGGAAGGAAAATTACCCACAATTACGAAATCTTTTCTAACACTCGCCCCTCCCAGACTATGGACAGGGGGAACTAATCCACCCCTGGATGAGTCTCTTGTTCAGGTCGGTTAAACATTCTGGACAACCCATCAGCATTGCTATGTTGGACACCTGGCCTATGCTCAATAGTGAAGTCGAAGCCTTGTAGACTTATGGACCACCTAAGCAACTTTGGATTCTCACCCTTCATGTTCATTAGCCACTTTAAGGGCTTATGGTCAGTTTGCACAGTGAAGTGGGTCCCATAGAGGTAGGGCCTCAGCTTCCGTAGGGCCCACACAACAGAGAAACATTCTTTCTCTACCGTGGACCATCTGAGCTCTCTGTCCTTAAGCTGGCGACTAATAAAACCAATAGGGTGTTCCTTACCCTTCTCATCTACTTGCGATAGTACAGCTCCCATCCCAGTGTCAGAGGCGTCCGTCTGCATGATAAAAGGTCTTTGATAATCAGGGGCCCTGAGGACAGGGGCCTGGCACAAGGAGTCTTTTAAGCCGTTGAAGGCCTTCTCACACTCGTCGGTCCAAGTTACCTTCTTGGGTTTCTTCGGAGTGGTGAGGGCAGTCAGAGTGGCAGCTATGGTGTCATAGTCTGCCACGAAATTGCGGTAATACCCCGTGAGTCCTAAGAAGGCTCTCACTTGGGTTTGTGTAGTGGGGGTAGGCCAGTCTTGTACTGCTTGTACTTTACTGGGAAGAGGCGGTATCCTCCCTCCACCTACTTCATGTCCAAGGTAAACCACTGAGCATTGTCCAATCTGGCATTTACTAGCCTTTATGGTCAAGTGTGCTTTCTGAAGAGCCTGGAGCACAATCCCGAGGTGTTTCACATGGTCTTCCCAGGTGGCACTGAAAACCGCTATATCGTCCAGATATGCAAGACAGAATTCGTCCAACCCATTCAAAACATGATTCACAAGCCTCTGAAAAGTGGCAGGTGCATTCTTCAACCCGAACGGCATTACCCTGAATTGGTAAAGGCCGTCTGGAGTAGAAAACGCTGTCCTCTCCTTGACATGTTCTGCTAAAGCTATTTGCCAATAGCCAGCAGTGAGGTCAAACGTGCTGAGGTACTTGGAGGCACCCAAAGTATCCAACACTCATCTGTTCGAGGCAAGGGGTGTGCATCTTTCTTGGGGACAGCATTCAGAGCACTGTAATCCACGCCGAACCTCAATTCAAAAGTGCCTGCCTTTGGAACCAAAACCACAGGGCTGGACCAAGGACTACTAGAGGGTTTAATTACCCCAAGGTTTAACATCTTGTTGACCTCGGTCTTAATATAAGACCGTACTTTGTCTGACATCCTGTATCCCCTACTTTTGGTAGGTAAACTCTCTCCTGTGTCTATTTTATGTTTGCACCAAGGTGTCAAACCAGGCGACTGTGAAAACAGGGGGGAAAACTGCCTAAGCAAACTTTTCACCTCAGCCTGCTGATCAGAAGTCAGGTGAGGGGCCACTCGGACACCCTCAAAGGAGCTATATGAAGGACCGCTTTGGAACAGGTCAGGGAGAGGTTCAGACTCCTCTTCTTCAACATCTGAAGCCAGTAGCAGTGCTGCGATTTCGACTCTTGGGACGAAAGCCTTCAGCCTATTTACGTGAAACACTTTTGGAGCCTGTCCAGGCCTTCCAAGGTCCACTAAATAGTTAACCTCACCCAGGGGCTCCACAACTGTGTAAGGGCCTGACCATTTGTCCTGTAAAGCTCGAGGCCTTAGGGTATTCATGATCAGGACTTGCTGACCAGGTGTAAAGTTGATGAGGGAAGCTTTCTGGTCGTACCAATGTTTCACCAGCGCTTGTCCTGCCTTCAATTTATCACTAGCCAAGCCCATCAGAAGTACCATCCGTTTTCTGAGCCCCAGCACATAATCTACTACGTGGTAGTAACAGGGGGAGTAGGCATCTCCCATCCCTCTTTGACTATGGCTAAGGGTCCCCGTACAGGATGACCGAATAGAAGTTCGAAGGGGCTGAAGCCAACACCCTCCTGTGGTACCTCTCGGTAGGCAAACAGTAAGCATGGTAAAAGAAGATTCCATTTTCTTCTCTGAGGTTCTTCCAGAGCCCCAATCATGCTCTTTAACGTTCTGTTGAAACGTTCCACCAGACCATTGGTCTGGGGTGGTATGCAGAAGAGAACATGTAGGTGACCCCACATTCTTTCCACATAGCCTGCATATACTTCGACATAAAGTTGCTGCCACGATCCGACACAACTTCTTTAGGGAAGCCAACCCTAGTAAATATGCCAAGTAACGCTTGTGCAACTGACTTGGCAGTTACAGTTTTCAATGGGATGGCCTCAGGATATCTGGTGGCATGGTCGACCAGCACCAGGATAAACCTATTGCCTGAGGATGTTTGCGGGTCAAGGGGACCAACGATGTCGATCCCTACCCTTTCAAATGGTATTCCCACAACTGGGAGTGGTACCAATGGAGCTTGGATTGTCGAGCCAACCTTACCAGATAACTGGCAGGAGGCACAACTCCTGCAGTGACTTGCTACTTGCACCCCCATCTTGGGCCAGTAGAAGTGCATGGATAACCTTTGCTTGGTCCTCTTAATACCAAGGTGACCAGCAAGGGGCACTTCATGCGCCAACTGCAGGAGGAATGGCCTAAGAGCAAGGGGAACCACCAACCTCCTATGGTCTCCTTCTGTAGACTCTGTGGGCTCACTATACAGGAGTCCACCTTCCCAATAAATCTGATGCGTCCCAGGAGGTTCACCCTCAAGCTGGGAGCAGGCCTGTCTCCTTAGGCCTTCCAGAGATGGACACTCACGTTGGCCTTTACTGAATTCGTCCCTATCAGGACCACCTTCTACTAACAAGTCTTTTAGTTCAGGATGGTCGTTGGGGTCAAATACTTCAGGCATCGCCACCTCCTCGTCAGGCCCGGGCGATTGTCCAACTTCCTCCACCGCAGTGGTAGGCGAGCTCGGGGGAATATTCTATTTCCCTCGACATGACTTGTTTACTCCTTTCGCCTTGGGTTTCCCCTTCGGCTGGGGCGTCGTATTGGTCTTGGCCAATGCTGCCCGTGCTTGAGACTGTGTGTAGGGTCTTTCGGCAGTGTCTCCTACGAGCCCTAAAGCTCTGAGATCATTACCTAACAAGACCTTTCCTGGGACATTTCTCTGAATGCTCACTGGAATCCTGACTGCTGTACCATTTAAAGTAAGATTTAGGGTATTACTGGGAACATACGGAGTGGGCCATCAGCCAACTTAGTGGGCATCAGAGTAGCTCTGGCAACTTCCTCTGAGTCTACCAAGGTAGAATCCACTACAGTTCGACTGCACCCACTATCCCTAAGAGCTGGAGTATCTACTCCATTGATCAGCACACTGTCTTTAAAGTAGTGCTTGGTATTATCTGGAATCCTAGCTTAAGCCTCTGCGACTTTAGGCTCCCAGGAACCCAGGGAAGCTAAAACTACCTCAGCTTCTATCCCGCTGGGAAATGAGTCTGAGGAGAAGGATGCTCCTATAATCTTTTCTTCCTCGTAGGAGGAGAAGGCCAGATTAGCGGAGTGGACCCCCAAAGGTTTAACCTTACACTGGGGATCCCCCTTCACGTGGTCAGTTGCTCCACAAGCAAAACAAGATCCATTGGGTCTGTTTACATAGGGAGGCTTATTGTAACCAGAGTTCTGTTTCGGAGGCTGACCTCCACTACCCTGTGAGTTCTCTTGTGTCTTACCCTTATTTTTCGTTTTGTGGCCCTTATGAGAAGAAGATTTATCAGATTCTCCACCCTCCTTATCTTTGGACTTTTTCCCTTCCTCCTGCTTACCAGGATGAGTTTGGTCCTTATGGGACACTTGATGTGACACCCATATGTCTGCTGCAATGGCCAGCTTCTTAGGATCTATCTCCTTCGAATCGGCCAAATGCTGCTTAAGCTCCGGGGAAGAAGATGCAAAAATGTGTTCCAGCATGACAAGATGTATCATGCCTTCGAAAGTAGAAACCTTATAACCTTCGACCCAGCCAGTTAAGTTTTTTAAGGATTCAGTTACATAAGATACCCAAGTACCACCTTCTTTTTTCTTATACTCTCTGAATCTTTTTAAATATTGGGCCGGAGTCTTTCCAAACCTTAAAATGAGAGTTTGCTTTAACATTGCGAAATCAGCTCGCTCAGCCTTCGACATTTCCATAATGGCACTACAGCCAGAATGGGGCAGTCTGCTGAGTAACCAGGCAATCTTATCAGCATTGTCAACTTGTTGAACTTCGCATGCATACTCAAACGCATTCAGCCAGTCCATAATGTCATTCCTTTCCTCATACACACTGAGCAGATCTTTCGGAAACCGTGGATGAGAGGAGGCCCCAGACCCATGTCCAGGACCCTTGGACCCATTTGCAACCTGAAGCTTGGCCAGTTCCAACTGGTGATCCCTGTCTTTATGTTTTTCTGCCTGTTCGATTTTTAGTTTGGCTATGCTGAATTCAAGCTCCTTCTGCCTAAACCGCAGCTCTTGCTTCTTGAATTCAAGCATAGCCTCCCCATCAGCACTGGCAGAGGAAACATTAGACATCTCATCCTCCCTGTCCTCGTGGTCGCGGTGGATCAGTGCAGCGGCAGAACCATCGGTTCTACCAGTGAGAGCAGCCCCACCTCCTTCCGCACTGTCCTCAGAAGTTATAGCGTCAAGCTGCGTTTCTTGCCATGCCACGATTCTTTGGATCATATCCAATTTCGTGCCTTGAGAGGAAACACCTCTCTCTGCACACATCTTTTTCAATGTTTCTGATTTGGAAGCATTTAAAGTTAACAAGGTATTTGTTTCCATACTGTTAGATAGGACTATGGCCTTTTTTAAAGTTATACTATAACAATTCACTACGTGTCCTGGTAGGAATAACTTGAAATGCCTTAGTTCGTGCGCAACACTGGATACCTTCAGTCGTATCCCACCGCTGTACACCAATTTGTTAAGATGGATTTCGAACTCTGTCCTGGTGGCGCAGAAGTTCAGAAGGCCAACCTAATTACTTGGAACAGGGTAACCTCTGGACAAGCCAGACCAATCAGGGTAGCCATCGCGGCGGTCAAGACTAGGTCTCAAGAGGGGTGAGGGTGACTGAAAGCCCGCAATGAGCACAGAAAGCAAGGACACTTACAAACTACTCCAAACAGGTGTTATATTAAAAATATATACACATTTATTCCAAGGCCTTTAAAACAATGACCGTAGCGAGAAATCACAATACAACTCTAGTAAACCAACACATACCATAGCAATACAATATATATACAAATACAAACAAGTCTCAAGCGTTAGATGCACGAAATGTGTAGTCCACCTAAAAGGGAAGGAAAACAGGCAGTGCGAAATAATGCTTAGACCCAGTCCGCCTTCAGAGGCACCTAACTAAAAGGAAGTCCGAGCCCTACGAAGAGTGGAGCCTTGTGCTCAAAAGTACCTGCACACGCTGGTGCCAACGGGCAAAAAGGGAAGGCTCTTCGAGGGAATCAGGCAGTTCAGTTTAGTGCACAAATGAAGAAGAACAGAGTTCCGCGACTCAAGCGCAGCCTCCACTGTGGGCAGAAGCAGAGCGCGAGTACGGAAAGGCGTGCTGTTTTGACACAGCGGGGAAAAGCTATGGGCTCCTGGAGGAGGGCGTCCAGTTCTTAGCTATGCTACTCACCGGTCCCCGATGCAAGCATACCCAGGCTTCTCTGCGTCAGTTTCAGTCGCTGGCAGGTTCAGGAGAGCAGGGGACGTCTCGTCGTCGTGTAGATTCTGCAGCAGCAGAGTTGAGTTAAAGATGTCCCAAACGAAGTGAACCCGCACAGTTTGTTACCACAGCAGGGCAACTGAGCGGCTGTGTGTATCTCAGCCAAATGTACACTACTCACTTCAGACCTGGGAACGCCAAGTGTACGAATCGTGTGAGAGTGACAAGGACTCGAAATACTACACAACCTGGCAGCGGTTACAGAGCAAGACTCCTGTGTAGGCTGGTCAGTCTGCTGGATTGCCCAGAGACACTTCCGAAGGCTTACGTGCAGGAGATGGTGAAGATGCCGAGAAAAGCTGTTCACGCTATTCCAAGGGTCCAAGTACCAGTACAGGCCTTCTGGTTCGATCAGAGGTAAAAAGGGTTTCACAAGGCGACAGCAGTGCAGAGGAGCAGTCCTTCAGCGGGTCACCAACGATTCCTCGGTTCAGCCTCGTTGTTGCAGGATACTTGGCTCCTGTATTCCTTTGTTCGTGAGAACTCAGGAGATTGACATGGTAGTGGTGTTTCTAGCCCCCTCTTATCCACGGTTCCCTTCGCGCCAAAACGGAGGGGACCCAATGGGAGATCCGCTCATCAACACTCACACCATTCGTGGACCTATCACGGACCACAGTGGTCCCAGGCATTCACACCACCCTAGACTCTCTGGCACCCAGGATGTGTATTGGGACCAGACATCCAAGCCCACATCCTGGAGACACACACAAGGCCTGTAGAAGCCCGCGAAAGCATTCGTGTTTCGTGGGAAAGTACATGCCCAAATAAGGAAGGCCCCGGGTCGGCTCGACCTGGGGAAGGTGAAGGGAGCAAGACGGTCAGCGGACAGGACAAAGGAGCCTTGTGGTCTGGCCATTTTAGGAGCCAGGCCACCATTTTGGGCTGAGCGCGAGAAACGCGCTTAAACCGCCAAAAGGAGCTCAAAACACAAGAAACGATTGCTGCCACCATTCCCATCCGTGATACACTTGCACCGATCAGTTACAATCCAAAAAGAGTATCTAGGGCCTGTAGAAGGCTAGATACCCAAGAGAGCAGTAACGTAGCTTACAGTGCCCTCTTGTGTCATGTTGCACGAAAACCGCAACATGATAAAAGAAACTACGGAAAACAGCGTTTCCCGGTACTGACTGTTTTAAGGGCATGTCAGTTTCCCAGTAAGAATGGAGCGAAAGCCCAGAGGAGTGCGGCAGAAGGCTGCACTTCTCTGGCAAAGTCTAGATCCTGGTGAAAACAACAGCAAACAGTTTAGGGGTTGCCACATGGAAGGAAAATTACCCACAATTACGAAATCTTTCCTAACAGTAGGACCTATGGCCTACGAAATAAAACTATGATCTTTTTATACTAAATGAAAAATATGGTACACTGTGTATTTCTCACTCTGTGAGGTGATGTATACAACTTACGGAATGGGACCCAGTTTAAATTGAGACTGGGCCATCAAATTTGTTCCTGAATGGTTCATCTGGGGGACTCCCCTTTGTGTGTTGATGTTGTCACTCATTTGTCCCCTGTATGCCTTTGAGTGTGTATCCCTTGTGTTGCTATATCCAGACAGTTTGTTGCTGTTTGTAGGGGTCCCAAATTAGTGACCTGGGATGTGTGTGTTTTGGTCAGGCGTAATTTAATTCGCCATGTCTAATTAGTTTTAGCATTGTAATTGGGTGACACTGCCACACGGAGCATATCTGTGACTTGTTAGCTAGATAGGGCTAGGAAGTTAGAATGTGTGCCCGCCTTGCTCTGGTTTATACAATCTTTGCTGTGTCACCTGTGCTTTTATGATTATATCATGAAATTGTTAATAGATGCATTTACACATTTTCCACATTGATATATGTCTGTATGTGGTGTTTTTTATTATGATTGGTGTACGTAGGACCTATGGCCTACGAAATAAAACTATGATCTTTTTATACTAAATGAAAAATATGGTACACTGTGTATTTCTCACTCTGTGAGGTCATGTATACAACTTACGGAATGGGACCCAGTTTAAATTGAGACTGGGCCATCAAATTTGTTCCTGAATGGTTCTTCTGGGGGACTCCCCTTTGTGTGTTGATGTTGTCACTCATTTGTCCCCTGAATGCCTTTGAGTGTGTATCCCTTGTGTGGCTATATCCAGACAGTTTGTTGCTGTTTGTAGGGGTCCCAAATTAGTGACCTGGGATGTGTGTGTTTTGGTCAGGCGTAATTTAATTCGCCATGTCTAATTAGTTTTAGCATTGTAATTGGGTCACACTGCCACACAGAGCATATCTGTGACTTGTTAGCCAGATAGGGCTAGGAAGTTAGAATGTGTGCCCGCCTTGCTCTGGTTTATACAATCTTTGCTGTGTCACCTGTGCTTTTATGATTATATCATGAAATTGTTAATAGATGCATTTACACATTTTCCACATTGATATATGTCTGTATGTGGTGTTTTTTATGATTGGTATACTTAGGACCTATGGCCTACGAAATAAAACTATGATCTTTTTATACTAAATGAAAAATATGGTACACTGTGTATTTCTCACTCTGTGAGGTGATATATATAACTTACGGAATGGGACCCAGTTTAAATTGAGACTGGGCCATCAAATTTGTTCCTGAATGGTTCATCTGGGGGACTCCCCTGTGTCCAAGAAACTAGGCTGGCCTTCTGAACCTCTGCCCCTCCAGGACGGAGTTCAGAAATCCATCTTAACAAATTGTTGTACAGCGGTGGGATACAACTGAAGGTATTCAGTGTTGCGCACGAGCGAGGGCATTTCAAGTTATTCCTAACGGGAAACGTAGTGAATTGTCATAGTATAACTCTTTAAAGGCCATAGTCCTATCAAACAGTATGGAAACAGGTACCTTGTTAACTTTAAATGCTTCTAAATCCGAAACATTGAAAAAGATGTGTGCTGAAAGAGGTGTCTACTCGCAAGGCACAAAAATGGAAATGATCCAAAGAATCATGGCGTGACAAGAAGCTCAGCTTGACGCTATAGCTTCCGAGGACAGTGCAGATGGAGGTGGGGCTGCTCTCACTGGTAGAACTGACAGTTCTGCCGCTGCACTAGTCCACCGAGACCATGAGGACAGGGAGGATGAAATGTCCAATGTTTCCTCTGCCAGTGCTGATGGGGAGGCCATACTTGAATTCAAGAAGCAAGAACTGCTGTTTAGGCAGAAGGAGCTTGATTTCAATATGGCCAAACTAAAAATAGAACAGGCAGAAAAACAGAAAGACAGGGTTTACCAGTTGGAACTGGCCAAGCTTCAAGTTGCCAATGGATCCGGGGGTCCTGGACATGGGTCTGGGGCCTCTTCTCATCCACGGTTTCCAAAAGATCTGCTCAGTGTGTATGAGGAATAGAATGACATTATGGACTGGCAGAATACATTTGAGTATGAATGTGATGTTCAACAAGTTGACAATGCTGATAAAATTGCCTGGTTACTCAGCAGACTGCCCCATTCTGGCTGCAGTGCCATTATGGAAATGTCGAAGGCTGAGCAAGCAGATTTTGCAATGTTGAAGCAAACTCTCATTTAAAAGTTTGGAAAGACTCCTGCCCAATACTTAAAACGATTCTGTGAGTATAAGAAAAAAGAAGGTGGTACTTGGGTATCTTATGTAACCGAATCCTTAAAAAACTTGACTGGCTGGGTCAAAGGTTATAAGGTTTCTACCTTTGAATGTATGATAAGTCTTGTCATGCTGGAACATATTTTTGCATTTTCTTCCCCTGAGCTTAAGCAGCATTTGGCAGATTCTAAGGAGCTTGCCATTGCAGCAGATTTGTGGGTGTCACATCGAGTGTCCCATAAGGACAAGACTCAGACTGGTAAGCAGGAGGAAGGGAAAAAGTCCAAAGATACGGAGGGTGGAGAAACTGATAAATCTTCTTCTCCAAAGGGCCACAAAAAGAAAAATAAGGGTAAGACACAAGAGAACTCACAGGGTAGTGGAGGTCAGCCTCCGAAACAGAACTCTGGTTACAATAAGCCTCCCTATGTAAACAGACCCAATGGATCTTTTTTTGCTTGTGGAGCAACTGACCACGTGAAGGGGGATCCCCGGTGTAAGGTTAAACCTTTGGGGGTCCACTCCGCTAATCTGGCCTTCTCCTCCTACGAGGAAGAAGAGATTACAGGAGCATCCTTCTCCTCAGACTCATTTCCCAGCGGGATAGAAGCTGAGGTAGTTTTAGTTTCCCTGGGTTCCTGGGAGCCTAAAGTCGCAGAGGCTTAGGCTAGGATTCCAGATAATACCAAGCACTACTTTAAAGACAGTGTGCTGATCAATGGAGTAGATACTCCAGCTCTTAGGGATAGTGGGTGCAGTCGAACTGTAGTGGATTTTACCTTGGTAGACTCAGTGTAAATTGCCAGAGCTACTCTGATGCCCACTAAGTTGGCTGACGGCCCACCTCGCATGTTTCCAGTAATACCTGTAAATCTTTCTATCAATGGTACAGCAGTCAGGATTCCAGTGAGCATTCAGAGGAACGTCCCAGGAAAGGTCTTGTTGGGCAACGATCTCTGAGTGTTAGGGCTCGTGGGAGACACTGCCGACAGACCCTGCACAAGGTCTCAAAACAGGGCAGCACTGATGAAGTTCAGTGAGCTGCCCCAGCCAAAGGGGAAACCCAAGGCTAAAGGAGTCAGAAAACCAAATTGAGGGAAGGAAAATATTCCCCCAAACTCACCTACCACTGCGGTGGAGGAAGTTGGTCAATCGCCCGGACCTGACGAGGAGGTGGCGATACCTGAAGTATTTGACCCTAATGACCATCCTGAACTAAACGACTTGTTAGTAGAAGGTTGTTCTGACAGGGAAGAATTCAGTGAAGGCCAACGTGAGTGCCCATCTTTGGAAGGCCTAAGGAGAAAGGCCTGCTCCAGCTTGAGGGTGAACCTCCTGGGAAGCATCAGATTTATTGGGAAGGTGGACTCCTTTATAGTGAGCCCACAGAGTGTACAGAAGGAGACCATAGGAGGTTGGTGGTTCCCCTCGCTGTAAGACCCTTCCTCTTGCAGCTGGCGCATGAAGTGCCCATTGCTGGTAACCTTGGTATTAAGAGGACCAAGCAAAGGTTATCCATGCACTTCTACTGGCCCAAGATGGGGATGCAAGTAAAAAGTCACTGCAGGAGTTGTGCCTTCTGACAGTTATCTGGTAAGAGTGGCTCAACAATCCAAGCTCCATTGGTACCACTCCCAGTTGTGGGAATACCATTCGAAAGGGTAGGGATCGACATTGTTGGTCCTCTTGACCCGCAAACATCCTCAGGCAATAGGTTTATCCTGGTGCTGGTCGACCATGCTACCAGACATACTGAGGCCATCCCATTAAAAACTGTAACTGCCAAGTCAGTTGCAAAAGCGTTACTTGGCATCTTTACTAGGGTTGGCTTCCCTAAAGAAGTTGTGTCTGATCGAGGCAGCAACTTTATGTCAAAGGATATGCAGGCTATGTGGAAAGAATGTGGGGTCAACTGCAAGTTCTCTTCCGCATACCACCCCCAGACCAATGGTCTGGTGGAACAGTTCAACAGAACATTAAAGAGTATGATTGGGGCTCTGGAAGAACCCCAAAGAAGAAAATGGGATCTTCTTTTACCATGCTTACTGTTTGCCTACCGAGAGGTACCACAGGAGGGTGTTGGCTTCAGCCCCTTCAAACTTCTGTTTGGTCACCCTGTGCGGGGACCCTTAGCCATAGTCAAGGAGGGATGGGAGATGCACACTCCCCCTATTACTACCACGTAGTAAACTATGTGTTAGGGCTCAGAAAACGGATGGTACTCCTGATGGGTCTGGCTAGTGACAAGTTGAAGGCAGGACAAGCCCTGGTGAAACATTAGTATGACCAGAAAGCTTCCCTTATCAACTTCATACCTGGTCAGCAAGTCCTGATCATGAATCCCATAAGGCCTAGAGCTTTACAGGATAAATGGTCAGGCCCTTACACAGTGGTGGAGCCCCTGGGTGAGGTCAACTATTTAGTGGACCTTGGAAGGCATGGACAGGCTCCAAAAGTGTTCCATGTAAATAGGCTGAAGGCTTTTGTCCCAAGAGTCGAAATCGCAGCACTGCTACTGGCTTCAGATGTTGAGGAAGAGGAGTCTGAACCTCTCCCCGACCTATTCCAAAGCGGTCCTTCAGATAGCTCCTTTGAGGGTGTCCGAGTGGCCCCTCACCTGACTTCTGATCAGCAGGCTGAGGTGAAAAGTTGGCTTAGGCAATTTTCCCCCCTGTTTTCGAAGTCCCCTGGTTTGACACCTTGGTGCAAACATAACATAGACACAGGAGACAGCGTACCTACCAAAAGTAGAGGATACAGAATGTCAGACGAAGTACGGTCTTACATTAAGACAGAGGTCAACAAAATGTTAGATCTTGGGATGATTGAACCCTCTAGTAGTCCTTGGTCCAGCCCTGTGGTTTTGGTTCCAAAGGCAGGTACTTCTGAATTGAGGTTCTGCGTGGATTACAGGCCCTGAATGCTGTCACCAAGACAGATGCACACCCCTTGCCTTGAACAGATGAGCTGGTGGATACCTTGGGTGCCTCCAAGTATCTCAGCACGTTTGACCTCACTGCAGGCTATTGGCAAATAGCCCTAGCAGAACATGCCAAGGAGAAGACAGCGTTCTCAACTCCAGACGGTCTTTACCAGTTCAGGGTAATGCCGTTTGGGTTGAAGAATGCACCTGCCACTTTTCAGAGGCTTGTGAATCATGTGTTAAACAGGTTGGATGAAATCTGTCTTGCATATCTGGATGATATAGCAGGTTTCAGCGCCACCTGGGAAGACCATGTGAAAGACCTCAGAATTGTGCTACAGGCTCTTCAGAAAGCACACTTGACCATAAAGGCTAGTAAATACCAGATTGGACAAGGCTCTGTGGTTTACCTTGGACATGAAGTAGGTGGAGGGAGCATACAGCCTCTACCCAGTAAAGTACAAGCAGTACAAGACTGGCCTACCCCCACTACACAGACCCAAGTGAGAGCCTTCTTAGGACTCACGGGCTATTACCGCAACTTCATGGCAGACTATGGTACCATAGTTTGCCCCTCTGACTGCTCTCACCACTCCGAAGAAACCCAAGAAGGTAACTTGGACCGACGAGTGTGAGAAGGCCTTCAACGTCTTAAAAGACTCCTTGTGCCAGGCCCCTGTTATCAGGGCCCCTGATTACCAAATACCTTTTATTGTGCAGACAGATGCCTCTGACACTGGGATAGGAGCTGTACTATCGCAAGTAGATGAGAAGGGTAACGAACACCCTATTGGTTTCATTAGTTGCCAGTTTAAGGACAGAAAGCTCAGATGGTCCACAGTAGAGAAAGAATGTTTCTCTGTTGTGTGGTCCCTACGGAAGCTGAGGCCCTACCTCTATGGGACCCACTTCACTGTGCAAACTGACCATAAGCCCTTAAAGTGGCTAATGAACATGAAGGGAGAGAATCCAAAGTTGCTTAGGTGGTCCATAAGTCTGCAAGGCTATGACTTCACTATTGAGCATAGGCCAGGTGTCCAACATACCAATGCTGATGGGTTGTCCAGAATGTATAAATGACCTGAACAAGAAACTCATCCAGGGGTGGATTAGTTCCCCCTGTCCTTTGTCTGGGAGGGGCGAGTGTTAGGAAAGATTTCATAATTGTAGGTAATTTTCCTTCCATGTGGCAACCCCCAAACTTTTTGCTGTTGTTTTACACCCCAAAAACATCTTCTGTAGACACAAAGAAGAGAGATACAATAAAGATTGGATGTACATATTTTAAAGTGTGTTTTTCATATCTACTTTATTTATTAAAGGCAACTATTCGGCTCCATCTGATTACTTGTCCAACTATTTGGTATTTGTCTGAATACATCTGCTATTAGGTACACCCCTAGTACTGTTCCCCTGCTGTTTCTCCTATATATCAATGGCATCACCATTGCTATTAATAGCTAAGCGGCGGATGTCCGATCTCTAGGCAAAAATAAGTGGAGTCTGTTGTTGTTTTCAGACAATGCTCTATTCTTATCTAAAACACCATCTGACCTACAACATCAAATCTCTGCTTTTACGGGCGTTAGGAAAGATTTCATAATTGTAGGTAATGTTCCTTCCATGTGGCAACCCCCAAACATTTTGCTGTTGTTTTACACCCTCATCTAGACTTTGCCAGAGAAGCGCAGCCTTCCGTCGCACTCCTCTGGGCTTTTGCTCCATTCTTACGGGGAAACTGACATGCCCTTAAGACAGTCAGTACCGGAAGACTTTGTTTCCCTTAGTCCTTTCCTCATGTTGCAGCTTTCGAGCAACATGAAACAAGAGTGCACCGTAACTTACATTACCGCGCTCCTGGGTCTCTAGCATTCCAATGGCCCTAGAAACTCTCGCTGGACTTATCATGAAATGTGCAAGTGTGTCACGGACACGACTGGTGGCTATTGTTTCTTTGTGTTTTGAACCCCTTTTTGCCATGTTAACCGCGCTTCCCGCGTTTGGCCCAAATGGGTGGCCTGGCCTCCAAAATGGCCATGCCACGATGTTCTTTGTCCTGTCCGCTGACCGTCTTGCCCCTTCACCTTCCCTCAGGTCGAGCCGACCCGGGGCATTCCTTATTTGGTCATGCACTTTCCTACGAAACACAATGCTTTTGCGGGCTTCTTCATGCCTTGTGTGTGCCTCCAGGATGTGGGCTGGGATGTCTGTTCCCAATACACATCCTGGGTGCCAGAGGGTCTAGAGTGTCTTGAATGCCTGGGACCACTGTGGTCCGTGATAGGTCCTTGTATGATGTGAGTGTTTTGTGAGCAGATTTCCCACTGGGTCCTCTCCGTTTTGGCGCGAAGGGAACTCTGGATAAGAGGAGGCTGGAAACACCACTACCATGTCGATCTCCTGAGTTCTCACGAACGAAGGATAAGGAGCCCAGTATCCTGCAACTAAGAAGATGAGTCGAGGAATCGCTGGTGACCCGCTGAAGGTTTGGCACCCTGCACTGCTGTCGTCCTGTGCGACCCCTCTGCCTCTGATCGGACGAGCAGGCCTGTACTGGCGCTTCGACCCTTTAGAATAGTGGGAACAACTATTCTCGCATCTTCACCAAATCCTGTATGTAAGCCTTCGGAAGCGTTCCTGGGCCATCCAGTGGACTGACCAGCCTACACAGGAACCTTGCTCTGTCACCGCCGTCTGGCTTACTGCTAATCCCGTGTCCTCGGCACTCTCACACAATTCGTACACTTGGCATTCCCAGGTCTGTAGTGAGACGTGTGCTTTGGGACCGGAATACATGAGGTTGCCAAGTTACCCTGTTGTGGTAACAAACCTGTGTGTGTTCACTGCATTTGGGACACCCTCGACCCTGACTACTGCTGTCGCGGAATCTACACGGCGTCGAGACATCCTGCTGATCGCATCTGAACCTGCCAGTACCGAAACGGAACAGGAGAAGCCTGGGTCTGCCTGCATCGGGGACCGGTAAGTAGTCAATACCCTAACCGGTCGCCCTCCCGCAGGAGCCTGTGGCTCTCCACCGCTGTCGTAAACAGCAACCCTTTTCCGCACTCGCACCCTGCTTCTGCGCACAAGTGGAGGCCGCGTTTGAGTAGCGGGGAACTGTTCATCATCGTTTTGTTCACCTCTCTGAACTGCCTGATCTCCCTGACGAGACTCTCCGTTGCCCCTTGGCACCCGCGTGTGCAGGTACTTTTGAGCACAAGGATCCACTCTTCATAGGGCTCAGACTTCCTTCTAGTTAGGTGGCCTCTGATGTCGAACTGGGTCTAACGATTACTTGCACTGCCTGTTTTCCTCCCATCTAGGTGGTCTGCATATTTCGTGCTTCTAACTCTTTAGACCCCTTGGTCTTGTATATATATTGTATTGCTTGTGATGTGTTTGTTTATTGGAGTTTTACCATGATTCTTTACTATGGTCGATGTTACAAAGGCCTTGTAATAAATGTGTATATATTTTTAATATAACACCTGTCTGGAGTAATTTGTAAGCATCCTTGCTTTGTTTGCTCATTGCGAGCTTTCAGTCACCCTCACCCCTCTTGAGACCTAGTATTGACCGCAGCCATCGCTACCCTGATTGGACTGGCTTGTCCAGAGGTTACCCTCTTCCAAGAAACTAGGCTGGCCTTCTGAACCTCTGCCCTTCCAGGACGGAGTTCAGAAATCCATCTTAACAACGGCTATATGCAGTGACAAGGGTTTGTCCATTAACATATCCAAAACAAAAGTTATGTTATGCCCGAACATGGGCCATTGTTTCCTCCCCCTATCAAAAGACTATCTATATAATCTCCCCCTAGATTCTGATCCAGCTTTTGAATACCTGGGAGTTACTATTTCTAGCAACTTTAAGAAGGCAACACAGATAGACAAGAATAATTTACCTGCAGCTAAGCAGTATGGTGCCGTTTCAATCTTCTCATCCCACGTTGGGGAAAATTGATATCAAGTGCTGTGAAAGTCTATAAAGCCCAAGCAATGCCAGCTAGTACATTTGGAGCAGAACTATGGGGCCATGCCCCTTGCTCCAAAATAAGAACAAATCCATAAAACGTCCTAATGGGCTTACCTTTTGTGTGCCCCATCTACCCCTGTTGACCAGGAATTAGGCATAACTGAGGTTAAATAAGAAATGTTGAAACCTTTGATTTTTTTGCTAAAGTCATGTATCGCAGATGCCCTGACTTTCTCCAGAGAGGGACTCCATGAGGTTCTGCAGTCTAATGGAGAAAACTCACTGTCTTGGTTTAAATTGTTAGGCATATGCTTTTTGAGATAGGCCTGCAAGTTATTTGGCACGAACCGTCCACATTTGGTGCATTGTTTAAAACTAAAAGAACACATTCTTTTAAAGATTGGGTTTTAAAAGAAATGCTGGATCTATGTTTCTCCCACCATTTGTCGTCCAAATATATGTCAGTAAAATCCCTATAAGGTAATGACATATATCTCAATTTTTCTTGCATGCAAAAACGTTGTATGGAATATGTTGTTTAGGCATTCTATCACGTGCCACGTTTAAAGTTCATTGGGGCACCAGCACCACATAAAAATGCCCCTTTTGTAAATTTTGTAATGAAGATGAAATGCATGTCTTGTTTGAGTGTCCTTTATATGAAATTACTCTTCGGAAATTCATTAATCCAATTCTTAATTCTTACCACATTGGAACTAAAAGAGAAGCAGTCAAGTTATGATCAAACTAAACTGTGTGGGCTGTTATTGTGTCGAGCTACCTCCCAATTTTTAAAGCTTGAACTGAATATTTCACTGACGCAAATCTCAAAAGTAGAGGGTACTGGCATGGCTCAAGTCAATGACATACGCCCTAGGTCATACATAGGTGGAGGTCAAAACGCGTGTTGGCATTGATTGCTTTGTCATTCATTGTTTTTGATGACCATGAAATAACGTGTTTTGTTGATTTATCCTCTGTTTGTGTATTTATTTGCAATTAGGGATTTGAAATAATATTGGTATTTATAACCAATTCACGTATGCTAGGCCTGTGTAGAGTTTTCTTGGAAGTAAACGAGCGCATGAAGTACAGTCTCAGCGATGCAAGTTAAAATCTAATACTGCCATGCCTGAATTCTTTGAAGTATCAACATTATTAACACATGGCTTTCTCAGGAGAAATAAACATGTGGTGATGTGACCAATGATTTCTTATAGTCATTGTTTTCTTGAATCTGTGAAATGTCAGATATTGATTGCTTAACTTTTGATAATATATATTTTGCTTTCTGTGTAATTATGAAAATGCTTTTATGGTGGAAACCAAAATAAAGCTTGATTTATAGATTGATTGAAAGATATCTTCTGGACACCTCATTTTGCATCCTAAAGATACAAAGGGGCCGATTCATAGAATTCAGCGCACAAGTGGCGCACGCGGCTGGCGCACAGTGTGCGCGTGCGAATCCCTGCGCCAGCCGCGTGCGCTAAAATCCATTTCCGCGCACAGCGTATTCATGGATTCCAGCCACCAAAACCAGCCGTGGCGCACAGTTGCGCAGCGACCCTGCAGCAGCGCCAGTTACGCCTCCAAGAACGCCTCTCGCGCAGGGAAAAGCCATCAAAATCCCCAACCGAGCGCAAAGGGCAGCAGCAAACGCAGAGCTGGGAGCGTGTATTCCAGGGGGGTGCGGGTGTTTCCATACGCGACTGGGCTGGGTACGTGTATTTCAGGGGTGCGCGAGAAAGTCTACACGCGATTGGCCTGGGTACGTGGATTTCAGGGGTGCGCGAGAAAGACTACACGCGATTGGCCTGTGTACGTGGATTACAGGGGTGCGCGAGAAAGTCTACACGCGATTGGCCTGGGTACGTGGATTTCAGGGGTGCGCGAGAAAGACTACACGCGATTGGCCTGGGTACGTGGATTTCAGGGGTGCGCGAGAAAGTCTACACGCGATTGGCCTGGGTACGTGGATTTCAGGGGTGCGCGAGAAAGTCTACACGCGATTGGCCTGGGTACGTGGATTTCAGGGGTGCGCGAGAAAGTCTACACGCGATTGGCCTGGGTACGTGGATTTCAGGGGTGCGCGAGAAAGTCTACACGCGATTGGCCTGGGTACGTGGATTTCAGGGGTGCGCGAGAAAGTCTACACGCGATTGGCCTGGGTACATGGATTTCAGGGGTGCGCGAGAAAGACTACACGCGATTGGCCTGGGTACGTGGATTTCAGGGGTGCGCGAGAAAGTCTACACGCGATTGGCCTGGGTACGTGGATTTCAGGGGTGCGCGAGAAAGACTACACGCGATTGGCCTGGGTACGTGGATTTCAGGGGTGCGCGAGAAAGTCTACACGCGATTGGCCTGGGTACGTGGATTTCAGGGGTGCGCGAGAAAGTCTACACGCGATTGGCCTGGGTACGTGGATTTCAGGGGTGCGCGAGAAAGTCTACACGCGATTGGCCTGGGTACGTGGATTTCAGGGGTGCGCGAGAAAGTCTACACGCGATTGGCCTGGGTACGTGGATTTCAGGGATGCGCGAGAAAGTCTACACGCGATTGGCCTGGGTACGTGGATTTCAGGGGTGCGCGGGTGGTGGGTGTGCGGGAAGTTCAAGACGTGAATTGGCAGTGTGGGTCCTCCCAGGTCTCCCCTCTACCCCCTCCACGACCTCTGCAGGCATCCCACACCACAGGGGACTACCCTGCACCCCATGTCATGTCCCACAGGCAGCCCATCCACCATGGCCATGCCCCCCAGCCAAGCCACATGTCCCCTTGCACCCCCACCCCCCAGCACTGTGGGGCACCTGCCAGCAGGCCCCCACCCATGTCCAACTCCTGTTCCCCACCACCCCCACCCCCCAGCACTGTGGGGCACCCTCCACCAGGCCCCCACCCATGTCTCCCAGCACCCCCACCCCCCAGCCACCAGGGGCACCCTCCACCAGGCCCCCACCCATGTCCGACTCATGTCTCCCAGCACCCCCACCCCCCAGCCACCAGGGGCAGCCTCCACCAGGCCCCCACCCATGTCCGACTCATGTCTCCCAGCACCCCCACCCCCCAGCCACCAGGGGCAGCCTCCACCAGGCCCCCACCCATGTCTCCCAGCACCCCCACCCCCCTAGCCACCAGGGGCAGCCTCCACCAGGCCCCCACCCATGTCCGACTCATGTCTCCCAGCACCCCCACCCCCCAGCCACCAGGGGCACCCTCCACCAGGCCCCCACCCATGTCTCCCAGCACCCCCACCCCCCAGCCACCAGGGGCACCCTCCACCAGGCCCCCACCCATGTCCGACTCATGTCTCCCAGCACCCCCACCCCCCAGCCACCAGGGGCAGCCTCCACCAGGCCCCCACCCATGTCCGACTCATGTCTCCCAGCACCCCCACCCCCCCAGCCACCAGGGGCAGCCTCCACCAGGCCCCCACCCATGTCTCCCAGCACCCCCACCCCCCAGCCACCAGGGGCAGCCTCCACCAGGCCCCCGCCCATGTCTCCCAGCACCCCCACCCACCAGCCACCAGGGGCAGCCTCCACCAGGCCCCCACCCATGTCTCCCACCACCCCCACCCACCAGCCACCAGGGGCAGCCTCCGCCAGGCCCCCACCCATGTCCGACTCATGTCTCCCACCACCCCCACCCACCAGCCACCAGGGGCAGCCTCCACAAGGCCCCCACCCATGTCCGACTCATGTCTCCCAGCACCCCCACCCCCCAGCCACCAGGGGCAGCCTCCACCAGGCCCCCACCCATGTCTCCCACCACCCCCACCCCCCAGCCACCAGGGGCACCCTCCACCAGGCCCCCACCCATGTCTCCCAGCACCCCCACCCCCCAGCCACCAGGGGCAGCCTCAACCAGGCCCCCACCCATGTCTCCCACCACCCCCACCCCCCAGCCACCAGGGGCAGCCTCCACCAGGCCCCCACCCATGTCTCCCAGCACCCCCACCCCCCAGCCACCAGGGGCACCCTCCACCAGGCCCCCACCCATGTCCGACTCATGTCTCCCAGCACCCCCACCCTCCAGCCACCAGGGGCAGCCTCCACCAGGCCCCCACCCATGTCCGACTCATGTCCCCAGCACCCCCACCCCCCAGCCACCAGGGGCAGCCTCCACCAGGCCCCCACCCATGTCCGACTCATGTCTCCCAGCACCCCCACCCCCCCAGCCACCAGGGGCACCCTCCACCAGGCCCCCACCCATGTCTCCCAGCACCCCCACCCCCCAGCCACCAGGGGCACCCTCCACCAGGCCCCCACCCATGTCTCCCACCACCCCCACCCACCAGCCACCAGGGGCAGCCTCCACCAGGCCCCCACCCATGTCTCCCAGCACCCCCACCCCCCAGCCACCAGGGGCAGCCTCCACCAGGCCCCCACCCATGTCCGACTCATGTCTCCCAGCACCCCCACCCCCCCAGCCACCAGGGGCACCCTCCACCAGGCCCCCACCCATGTCTCCCAGCACCCCCACCCCCCAGCCACCAGGGGCACCCTCCACCAGGCCCCCACCCATGTCTCCCACCACCCCCACCCACCAGCCACCAGGGGCAGCCTCCACCAGGCCCCCACCCATGTCCGAATCATGTCTCCCACCACCCCCACCCACCAGCCACCAGGGGCAGCCTCCACCAGGCCCCCACCCATGTCCGACTCATGTCTCCCAGCACCCCCACCCCCCAGCCACCAGGGGCAGCCTCCACCAGGCCCCCACCCATGTCTCCCACCACCCCCACCCCCCAGCCACCAGGGGCACCCTCCACCAGGCCCCCACCCATGTCTCCCAGCACCCCCACCCCCCAGCCACCAGGGGCAGCCTCAACCAGGCCCCCACCCATGTCTCCCACCACCCCCACCCCCCAGCCACCAGGGGCAGCCTCCACCAGGCCCACACCCATGTCTCCCAGCACCCCCACCCCCCAGCCACCAGGGGCACCCTCCACCAGGCCCCCACCCATGTCCGACTCATGTCTCCCAGCACCCCCACCCCCCAGCCACCAGGGGCAGCCTCCACCAGGCCCCCACCCATGTCCGACTCATGTCTCCCAGCACCCCTACCCCCCAGCCACCAGGGGCAGCCTCCACCAGGCCCCCACCCATGTCCGACTCATGTCTCCCAGCACCCCCACCCCCCCAGCCACCAGGGGCACCCTCCACCAGGCCCCCACCCATGTCTCCCAGCACCCCCACCCCCCAGCCACCAGGGGCACCCTCCACCAGGCCCCCACCCATGTCTCCCACCACCCCCACCCACCAGCCACCAGGGGCAGCCTCCACCAGGCCCCCACCCATGTCTCCCAGCACCCCCACCCCCCAGCCACCAGGGGCAGCCTCCACCAGGCCCCCACCCATGTCCGACTCATGTCTCCCAGCACCCCCACCCCCCCAGCCACCAGGGGCACCCTCCACCAGGCCCCCACCCATGTCTCCCAGCACCCCCACCCCCCAGCCACCAGGGGCACCCTCCACCAGGCCCCCACCCATGTCTCCCAGCACCCCCACCCCCCAGCCACCAGGGGCAACCTCCACCAGGCCCCCACTCATGTCTCCCAGCACCCCCACCCCCCAGCCACCAGGGGCACCCTCCACCAGGCCCCCACCCATGTCTCCCACCACCCCCACCCACCAGCCACCAGGGGCAGCCTCCACCAGGCCCCCACCCATGTCTCCCACCACTCCCACCCCCCAACAGTCAGGGGCAGCCTCCACCAGGCCCCCACCCATGTCCGACTCATGTCTCCCAGCACCCCCACCCCCCAGCCACCAAGGGCAGCCTCCACCAGGCCCCCACCCATGTCCGACTCATGTCTCCCAGCACCCCCACCCCCCAGCCACCAGGGGCAGCCTCCACCAGGCCCCCACCCATGTCCGACTCATGTCTCCCAGCACCCCCACCCCCCAGCCACCAGGGGCACCCTCCACCAGGCCCCCACCCATGTCTCCCAGCACCCCCACCCCCCAGCCACCAGGGGCACCCTCCACCAGGCCCCCACCCATGTCTCCCACCACCCCCACCCACCAGCCACCAGGGGCAGCCTCCACCAGGCCCCCACCCATGTCTCCCACCACTCCCACCCACCAGCCACCAGGGGCAGCCTCCACCAGGCCCCCACCCATGTCTCCCAGCACCCCCACCCCCAGCCACCAGGGGCAGCCTCCACCAGGCCCCCACCCATGTCTCCCACCACCCCCACCCCCCAGCCACCAGGGGCAGCCTCCACCAGGCCCCCACCCATGTCTCCCAGCACCCCCACCCCCCAGCCACCAGGGACACCCTCCACCAGGCCCCCACCCATGTCTCCCAGCACCCCCACCCCCCAGCCACCAGGGGCAGCCTCCACCAGGCCCCCACCCATGTCTCCCAGCACCCCCACCCCCCCAGCCACCAGGGGCACCCTCCACCAGGCCCCCACCCATGTCTCCCAGCACCCCCACCCCCCAGCCACCAGGGGCACCCTCCACCAGGCCCCCACCCATGTCTCCCACCACCCCCACCCACCAGCCACCAGGGGCAGCCTCCACCAGGCCCCCACCCATGTCCGACTCATGTCTCCCACCACCCCCACCCACCAGCCACCAGGGGCAGCCTCCACCAGGCCCCCACCCATGTCTCCCAGCACCCCCACCCCCCAGCCACCAGGGGCACCCTCCACCAGGCCTCCACCCATGTCTCCCACCACCCCCACCCACCAGCCACCAGGGGCAGCCTCCACCAGGCCCCCACCCATGTCCGACTCATGTCTCCCACCACCCCCACCCACCAGCCACCAGGGGCAGCCTCCACCAGGCCCCCACCCATGTCCGACTCATGTCTCCCAGCACCCCCACCCCCCAGCCACCAGGGGCAGCCTCCACCAGGCCCCCACCCATGTCTCCCACCACCCCCACCCCCCAGCCACCAGGGGCACCCTCCACCAGGCCCCCACCCATGTCTCCCAGCACCCCCACCCCCCAGCCACCAGGGGCAGCCTCAACCAGGCCCCCACCCATGTCTCCCACCACCCCCACCCCCCAGCCACCAGGGGCAGCCTCCACCAGGCCCCCACCCATGTCTCCCAGCACCCCCACCCCCCAGCCACCAGGGGCACCCTCCACCAGGCCCCCACCCATGTCTCCCACCACCCCCACCCACCAGGGGCAGCCTCCACCAGGCCCCCACCCATGTCTCCCACCACTCCCACCCCCCAACAGTCAGGGGCAGCCTCCACCAGGCCCCCACCCATGTCCGACTCATGTCTCCCAGCACCACCACCCCCCAGCCATCAGGGGCAGCCTCCACCAGGCCCCCACCCATGTCCGACTCATGTCTCCCAGCACCCCCACCCCCCAGCCACCAGGGGCAGCCTCCACCAGGCCCCCACCCATGTCCGACTCATGTCTCCCAGCACCCCCACCCCCCAGCCACCAGGGGCAGCCTCCACCAGGCCCCCACCCATGTCCGACTCATGTCTCCCAGCACCCCCACCCCCCCAGCCACCAGGGGCACCCTCCACCAGGCCCCCACCCATGTCTCCCAGCACCCCCACCCCCCAGCCACCAGGGGCACCCTCCACCAGGCCCCCACCCATGTCTCCCACCACCCCCACCCACCAGCCACCAGGGGCAGCCTCCACCAGGCCCCCACCCATGTCTCCCACCACCCCCACCCACCAGCCACCAGGGGCAGCCTCCACCAGGCCCCCACCCATGTCTCCCAGCACCCCCACCCCCCAGCCACCAGGGGCAGCCTCCACCAGGCCCCCACCCATGTCTCCCAGCACCCCCACCCCCCAGCCACCAGGGGCAGCCTCAACCAGGCCCCCACCCATGTCCAGGAACAGAGACTTCCATGCTGTCATGTGTGCAATCTGCACAGGGCTCCCCATGTCACATTCAAACACATGCAACAACCATGCGGTTCACACATTACAGGTCGCACATGCATTACCATGATGTCCCTGCACACATACATGCGTACATGGCCTATGTCACACATGCAGGCAAGTATCAGACAACCAGCACACTGCAACATGCCCTGTCTCACACAGCAATGCTTGGCCACTTACCGCTCAACTCCAGACGGGTCTCCCTCTCAAGGACCTGGCTGTGGAGCGCTGGGTGTGCGCGTTCCAGGACCCTCAACTGGATGGAACTCATGCGGCCCCGGCCCCCCTCCACAAGGCGCCGGGCCTTCATGAGGGTCCTGGACCTCAAGTCCTCCCAGCGCTTCTTGACCTTCTGGATGGTGCGGGTTGCCACCCCCTCCGCGTCCTCTCCCGTCCTTCCCTGTTGGCGCGGGACGATCCGAAGAGGGCATCATACTGCCCCAGGACATGCTCCACCAGGACACCAACTTCGGTGGCAGTGAAGCTGGTGCCCCTCTGCCCCTCTGCCCCTCTGGCCGGGGGTTGCAACTGGTGTCAGATGTGGATGTGCTCGACATGGCAACCCCAGGGGCAGGAGTGGGTGACCAACTGGGTCCTGGGGCTGGGCTGTGGAGCGATGTCATTTGAGTCGGGACTCTTCTGTACCAGCAGGGGTGGACACAGCAACTGGACCCCTGCAGATGGCTGATGTGCAGGCACCAAATGGCAGGGCACGGTGGCAGCAGGCAGGCAGGCAGGCAGCAGCAGATGGCATGTGGGAGGCTGCTTGGGGCACTGGGGGCCAGTGAAGTGGCCTTCTGGGCAGGAGCGTGGTCTTCCGTGTGTTTTCGCGTGGCCAGCTTCATACGGAGTGATTAGGCACGTGAAAAATCTGCACGCTGCGTGTAATGCGCGTAAGCGCGCGTGAAAAACTGCACGTCCGCGTGTAATAGGAGGAAAGGGCCCATGCATAAGCGTGCGCGCGTGAAAAACTGCACATCCGCGTGTAATGCGCGTAATCAAACGTGAAAAAGTGCACGTCCGCATGTGACGTGACGCGCGCGTGCGTTTCCCTCAGCACGGGTTAAAGGTGAGCGGGCCCAGCAGTTCGCTGTACGTGCCTTTCGTGGAGACCGACGTGTGTTGCTGCTTCCAGTTGTTTCGCGCGCCATCTACTTCACAGCTCTCAAGGACGTATCTCTTCTTTTGGCGGGGGTATTGGCTACGCGTGTTTTTCTGCATCGCGCTAGTCAGACGGTGAGTCGCAAACGCTCCTTTTCCCACTGCGGGTGCCCCTGTGTATCGCACCCATTTTCGATGTCATCGTAGCCTGCGTGTCCCACGCCTACGCGTTATACGTGTTACTGGGTGCCACCGCGTACTGCGGGAGGTTTAATCCACGCACGTAGGCTGCAGGGTTGCGTGCACGGTTTTACTGCAGTTTTGGGGTGCCTGAGCGTTGCGTGACCCGTCAACACATCACCGGGGTCACATACAGCCTTGCAGGTGCAGGGGGGCTGTTAACATCTTGCTTCCCACCCCCTTCACCCCAATTGCCCAGGTCAATTGTGCTGTACACCTCCCATTGGCACCACTCCATCTGTGCCAGCACTATTACATCTGTGCCATGGTAGGGAGGCTACCAAAGGTGAGGGGCGCCTCAGCTGGGCGTCCTCCTCGTGGCGGGCGTGGTCGGGGACGTGGCCGTGGTGACCAGGGAGTAGGGGGACTCCAGGGTGTCCAGGGCAGCCACAGAGGGGGAAGAGGCAGGGGTGCGCCACTTGAGCACAATGTTGTTCCATGTGTTGGTGCAGCCATGCCACCACCCCCTGTGGTTCAGGGGGATGCAGCTCCTGCATCTGGCACTGGCACCCGTATGACCCGGCAGTCCGTTTCATCGACTGCCACGGGCCCAAGGGTAGCGGTAGCTGCAGGTGCAGTTGTGGACACCGCCACCCAGGCTCAGGGTCTGCCAGCGCAGGCTGCGTTGGCACTTGAAGAGCCCTTGGTAGATCTCCAACAGGCCAGGGGGGAAACCATTGGGGCAGGCCGGGCTGCTCAGACCAAGACACGTGTCCCTGGGGCAGTCATGTCATCTGCTGCCCCGAACAGCCGGGTGTTGGCAAGTGCAGGGGCAGATGCACCCAACAGCACCCCGGTTGTGAGTCTGCCAACCAGGACCGTTGCGGTCAATGACCCTGCCACAGCTGATGTTGCTGCGCAGGGTCCATTAGTGGGCACCCAGCTGCCACTGACACAAGTCAGGCCTTTGGTCATCCCTCCACCTGCCACTCCCTCGGCTCAATCCACCCAACCCACTGGCCATACTGGTCAGGGCGGCATTAGCCAGCCAGGGTCTGCGCCACAGTCCAAGAGGAGGAAGGTTGCATCTGCAGCACAGGCTGGGACCCCACACACAGCCACGACCTCCTGCACGTCGAGGAAGAAGCCTTTCTGTAAGCAGGAACTGGACTTCCTCGTGGACTACGTGCGGGGACACAGCCGTGACATGCTAGTGGGTGCCAATAGTCAGACTACGGCTGCCCAACGTGACACCCACTGGAAGCATGTGGCGGAACATGTCAGTTCATTCGGCCATGAGGTGCGCACGGCGCAGGAGTGCAAAAAGCGCTGGAATGACATCAAGCGCAGCACTAAGGCCAAGCGTGCCTCAAATTACAACTTGACTCTGGTGACTGGCGGTGGGCCTGCACCAGAGGAGGAAGAACTCACTCCGCATGAGGCTCTCGTTGCGGAGTTCATACCACCAGAATTGGTCGAAGGTTTGGGAGAGATGCTGGACTTTGATGCCCAGTCCAGTGAGTGTTGAGGCGTAGTTGTTGAGGACGTGTGTGTTTCACTTGTGGGATGTGTTGTGCATGATTGCTGCTACATGTGACCTGCACATGGTTCTGATGTGTAAGTAATGCAATGCCACCGTCATGCATGTCTCCTCTGCCTGCATGCGGGACTCCATGTGGCCATGCTCCCTGGCCCCTCCTCCGCCACTCTGCACCCCAGTTCCACCTTTGCACTGGTCTGCTACATTCTTGCCAATGTGTAGTTTCATGTTCATGTGTCCTGTGTAGATGCTAACTTCCAGCTTAGAAACTGCCAGACATATGCCGTGTGGTACAGCCTTAGTACTCGATGCAGGGCATCCCACTTGTACTGTGCATGGGTCAGATGTCCCGCAGGGACATGAGTGCCCATTCATGCTCCATGTGCATTGCACACATGCCCCTATGTGTCCTTGACTGGATGATCACTGTAATATGAGTCCTTGGTTACATACATTGCCTGCCATATTATCGGCCTCCCCATGTCAACTGTGGCTCAGTCCTGCGTTGCACACATGTTTAGGCTCTGACAATCTGTGTGGCTCACAGGCCTCAGCCTGTTCAATGGCCAATGACTCTGTCCAACTCTTGTCGTGTCTTCTTCACACGTGGCCGGCCTCCGGATCTTCCATCATGTGTCCTGCCCACTGTCCCAGCATCATTTGCAGTGTTGTAATTGAAATCACATTAAGCTGTTGATGCCAGTCAACACTGCTTGTCAATACACAGGTGTATGGTCAGCCTTTTGATACCATGCTAGGCATCCCTGCTTTGGTACTGGGGTGGAGGGGTGCTTGCCTTCTAGACATGGTACACATTGAATACACAATGCACGTGATGTCTGATTTTGACATTGCACTGCCTTCACATTTCCTGGCACACACCATGGAGTGCTTGTACATGTAGGTAGTGAGTGGCGTACACATTTTCTGCACTGCATAGACCCACTTCCATGCAAACTGCCACCTTTCAACAGGTCTGATCACAGAAGCTATTCTAAGTAGACCCAGCATGCATGCAAGGTCATATGTTGTGTGTCACATGTCTGCCAGATGCCTTTGCTGTCGGTGTGTGTGTGTGTGTGTTGTGTGCTTCTGACATGTGTACTGACCTTTTCCTCTCTATTTTTCAGGTGATGACGCAATGGATGCAGAGGATGGTGTTGTCATGCCAGACACAGGGTTGGTAAGACCACATCAACCCGGCACTAGTGGGGGTCGTGGGGTGGTAGGCCACGAAAACCCCCAAGTGCTGCAGTCCATCCTGTCTCTGGCTGCCTATGAGTCCAGCCTTGATGACGACTCTGACGTCCATGTTGAGTTGGATGACCATCAAGTCCATGTGTCAGGGGTGAGTGATTCTGATGTGGACACTCCTCTGTCTGCGACCCCTGCACTGAGGGATCAGACAGTCTTGGTTCCTCCGCCCGTGGTGGATCGGGACGCAGGGTCACCCTCCACACCAGTCACTGATGTGCCTGGGACATCACGTCGACGGGGGCATGTAGTCGTGCAGCCGCAGGCGGTGCCAACACAGCGAGGACCCCCGGTCCTTGGGTCCCGCAGGGGTCAAGCCCGGCAACGCGGTCGCCGCGCGCAACCGCTGTATACTGAGTGGGAGCAAGACATGACTGCCAATTCAGAACGGCAGGGGGCAGCAATGGAGAACATCGCTGACAGCATGGAGCGTGTGGCCCGATCTGTGCTCCCCCCTGCTAGGCAGGTGCTTCTCCAGCAGCAGGCGGCACGGTCCACAGCCCGCTCACTCAGGCTGGGCATGGCGGCCTCAGACAGGGCACGCCAGGCTGAAATGTCGTCTCTGCGTCAAGCAATTGCTGCTCACGCAGAGGCGCACATGGATGCCCTGAGGGAGGAGTATGCCTCCCTCAGATCCACTCTGGGTGTCCTTATGATGTCCCAGAGGCAGCAGGCAGAGGAGAGGTTTGCACAGCTTGAGCGCACCATCTCGGCTGAGCTACAGGCTTGCCGGGAGGTGCAGCGGTTGTCCAGCCATGCCTTGCAGGAGGAACTCCGTGTTACACGTGCTACCTTGCAAGAGGAAGCACGTGTATCACGTGAGGTCCTGCATGCAGACCTATGTAACATCGCCACACAGAACCAGGCTCACCTGTCCGGCAGACTTGCTGCCGACGAGGGGCAAGCTGCGGCTAGGCGTGGCCAGGCTACTGTGCCACGTCCTCCTTACCAGGATGAGCCAGACTCGGACGACCATCTATCTCCCACATAGGTCGTGCTGTGAAGGCGTTGAGCCCATGGAGGTATTTTTTTTTGGCTCAGCATCATCGCATGTGGATGTTGAGCAGCACCCTGTACCTCCCCCCTCCTGGGTGCCTCCCCTCCCCCCCGGGTCGTATGTGGCCATTTTTGATTTTTCTTTTAGTTTAGTTAGTTAAGTTTCTGTTTGATAGTTAGTTTAAATAGGTAATGTAGGTTTTCCATAGTTAGTGTAATTAGTTAATAGTTGAGTTAGTTTAAAATTTGTAGTCTATTGTGCTTACATGTGACAGTGCGGTGCCTTGTGGTTTTTGAAGGCATCCACTGTCTGTTCCAGCTGGGCCCTTCATGGTTGTCTTGTGTATGTGTTTGCTGCTTGGGTTCCTTGACTCACATATGCCACTCCTGCCTCCCTTATCCATGGGCTCGCAAGGATGGTTCGGTGTAACAGAATTTTACACAAGGGCTTTGGACTGTCATATCTGTGGCATGTCTGGTGCTTTTTGACTTGTGTTGACACCCCTAGTGGGGATGATTTAGGTGTAATTGTCCACTGTTCAGCTTTTGCTAGATGGGGCGTGTCATGATTAATGTGGACATTGATTGCTATGCATTGTGTATTATGTTTCATATCTTTCCTGTACACGTGCTTGTTGCAAATCATGCTGTAGATAGTGTTCCACACTTTGGAGGTGAAAGACGGACTGATGTTGTGATTTGTGATGTGACTCTCTGACATGGTCAAGTAATGAGATGCCTGATGAGACACACACAGATCACTTTGATGCATTAATCATGTGTTGCATGCACTTTCTGCAGGGGGATGAGGCACCAGAGCACCTTTGCCAGCAGACATGGCCCATTGGACGACGTAATTCCTGACCCGTTTGTTGGTGCCCACATGCACATGTGTGCACAAGCAGAGCCACAGTGATTGCAGACCCACATCCTAGAACTGCTGACATGTTCCAAGGAACTCCAGGCAAGGTGAGCATCACAGGGGGGCCACGAGACAGCAAAGCTTGCACCAGGCGAGTTGCACGTGCAGGCTTAGTCACAGCACTGAGGGTGAGCTTAGACAAATATTGGTGTTGAAGCACACAATGCAGCTCAGATGTGTTTGTGGACTGATGGCTGTTGATAGTAGGGTTGTCTGGGACACATGCGGGGGCAGTGGCACATACCCTGCGGTACACCAAGGTTCATTGAGGCACTTGTATCAACCATGTAGCCTTCCAAGACATGGAAAGGGGCAGCTCACAGGGACATACAGCAAGGGACATACTCGGGTGCAGTGCATGTCTATTCCACGTACTTCATGATAAATGCACTGGCAACTTTGTTTTGGTCATGGTGGTACGCAACTTGCTCTGTAGTCATGGCTTGCCATATGGGTCTGTCTGCTTACCCAGGGAACATTGCATGTTGTGTGAATTGTGACACATTGGTGTTCCATTTGCCACGCACCCACCAGCGGCTGACTTACTGCATTGACTGTGAATGACCCGTCACAGGGGTGATGTTATATATGGGTACGAAGCATGGAGCACAGATTGTCTGTTTGTAGAGTTGTATGTTGTTATGGGGCATGTTTTGTGTTGTGTTTTTGTGTAATTGGCACGTACTGGTTGCTGACTGTGTCTCTCTTTGCAGCGTTGCAGTGCTCCTGTAACCGGACCTGAGAGTGCGCAGGCAGGAGGCCAGCACTCAAAACCAGAGCTAAGTGTCTTGTTGTATTTTCTTACAAACTGCCCTGCATAGGCTTGCTGGGGAGTGTACTGATGCATGGATGTATGTGTGGTCCTATTTGGTATGTTTTTTACCCTAATCACCCTTGATCCTATGCAATTTCGAAACCTGTACCCTCTACCCGGTGTTCCTGCTTCCCATGCCTATCCAAGCAATGTTCCCTGACCCTCTTTCCCCACTGGGGTTGCGGATGCCTGTGTAAGCCCCGAACTTGCAGGCGCCAAAACCCTAGAGGGGGTGGTTGGTTCGTACCACTCCTGAGCCTGGACTACAGAAGGCCATGACAATGATGTCCAAGTTTGTTTGGATTGTGCATGTGTTCATGCAGGTTGTACATTTTCGTGCATTCCCTGGTTTCATGTGTCATTCCTGCTCCCCTCACCTGCCACGCATTCCAGTCATCCAGTGTGTCTACACCTGTCCAGACTGCATATCCCTGAACCTCTTTCCCCACCAGGATCTCAGGGGCCTGTGTGAGTTTGACCTTGCAGGCACCCGGGACATGGTGTGGGTGGTTGTTTCATGAGACTCCAGCGCCTGTACAGGGGATCTGTGACAGTACACATCCATTCATGGTGCATCATCCTATGTCATGTACCACACATGTCTCACATCCTGTCGTGACATTGTTTTGCTGTGCTACCTTGGTTGTTGCATCATTGTGGTAGTACTTGGCCTTTGAGACGTACTTCTATGTCAAGTCATCTACTGGAGGGTGTTTGGGTTCCTTTTCATGCCTTGGATTATGTGATTTTGGAATTGAGTGTGGATTCTGAGGGTTCAGGCATCTCTTTACACACAAGGTGGGAGATGGACACGAAGGGTAAAGGTGATCCTGTGGCCAGGTGGGAATGAGGGTTGGAGGCTCCATGACCCAGGTGCAGTTGTTCAGTGGGTCATGGTCATCTGCGAGGGGGGGGGGTTGTTGTTGATAGTTGCGTTGCCCTGCAGTGTGATGGGAACTCTGACATTGTAATGTTGTTGTCCTATGTACATGTTGTGTTCTGCTGATCAATGCCTGTTCATGTGTTGTGTTTTCCTTTCAGGTGCGAGGGGATAGTAGTGGTTTGACATGCTGGGGTGTACACATGGTGGATGTTCACATGTGATGTGTAGGGAACACTGATGGTCACTTGAGTGCACATGTATATGTGGAGTGCATGTCCTTGCAGAACCACACACTTGCACTCGGATGCACTCCATGTACTCCCACCCTTGCATATCCACGTGTACACTGTTTGCCTTCTGGTGCCCACTGTGTCCCGCCAGCACATGTTCTGTGACCGATTATGGTTCGAGTACATGCCTAATTTGATGTTTGATGTAGTCTGTCACTTAGATGTGATGCTCAGGGTGTGCATCACACGCAATGGCTGTTCACTGTGCTGTGCGCTGAGCAGTGTGATGCAGGAGTAGGACATTGCACACATGAGCTGCAGTGTTCATTTTGCAATGCATCATGTGCATATAGCCAGGCATTCATTGTGATGTTACGTCTACGACTGTTGTAATGCATTTGGAATCGACTTATTTTTGGTGGGACATTTTGTTGGTCTGTCATTTCATCGGATTCCGGGTCAGGCATCATTGTCCGATGCCACTTTACATTTAGGACATGGAAATGTGTACCTTATCGTTACTGGGTCGGTGTATGGGTATTGCTTGCCATGTCATGTTGATGTTTGGGAGGGTTTGACTGACATGACAGTGATGGCCATGGCCTGTTTTGCAGGTGTGTGTGATGCACACCTTGCATGTCCAGGTCATCCGCTTCTCAGAGCAACTAGCTGGGGGTAGGTTTCTCTCCGCAGCAGGGCCCTCCCCCTCAAACAGACTTCCTGACTTGAATTTGAGGGGAACCATCTCCAGTTCTGGAAGCACCTCAAGACCTTCCTCTTTGCTTCTGCTTACTCTCTGCCTCTCCCTTGCAGAATTGTTCACTGGAACTGCACAGGAGCTGCAACTGGGCCACTCTCACCAACCTCGGTCCCTGGCCCAGCCACTGTCCACTTGCACTGCCACCCTGGCAACCCCTGCACTGCAGTACTGTCTCTCTATCCCTACAGCCCTCCCTTCCCAGCACTCGTCTGCACTTACCTTAGCAGTTGCCACCAGGCGACCTATGTATAATTGTTTGGCCTACTTCCCCTGTACTGGACTCCCCCCCACCCTTGCACTTTTCCCTTCCCCCTACCCCTGCACTTGCACAATCACAATGACACCTGGCCTAGTAGTACCGTTCTCTGTGTTCCCTTGTTCCCCCCCCCTGCCTCATTGTGCCTTGTAATACTTGTGTATGGCTCATGTCATGTCACATGTCATATGTGTGCATTTTGGTTGCACAGGATAGCTTGTGTTTAAGTAGCTAGGGATGCAGACGATGTGGCACTTCCATGGCAACTATCTCAGGGTGGTAGGGTTGTGACAGTTGACTGTCACTTTGTCATCATCGATTGTCACCTGGTATGTGCCAGGCCTATGTGCACTCCGCAGGGGTGGGAGTTTAGGTGAAAAATGTGGCCACAAGCTGGGTCCGGGCTACCTCGCCACGTGCCCTGTCCCCTCCCATGGGCAGCGCCTGTGCCTGTGGTTGGGGATGTGGGGGCACCACCATGTCCACCGGGACGCCCTGCCGTGTTGCAACATTGTGCAGGACACATGCTGCCACAATGATCCTGCACACAACTGCTGGTGCATAGAGTAGTTGCCCACCAGAGCGGTCAAGGGAGCGGAAACGTGACTTGAGCACTCCGAATGTGCGCTCCACTATGCCCCTGGTTGCAATATGGGCAGCGTTGTATCTCACCTGGGGTGGTGTGGTGGGGTTCCGGATTGGCGTCATCATGTGGTTGCTCAGAGGGTAGGCACTGTCCCCTGGGGAGGTGATAATTGTTCAGATTATTAGGGTTGGTATATTTGTCTGTGTGTGACTTGCATGCATGTGCAAGGGCATTTGTACTCACCTAGGAGCCATGTGTCGCCATGCTGCCCAGCTTCCAGGGCCCGGCTCAGGGCGGACATTCTGTATATGAAACTGTCATGGGTGGAGCCAGGGTAGTTTGCATAGACAGAGGTGATGATTCCCTTTGCATCGCATACCACCTGTACATTGATGGAATGCCAGTGCTTGCGGTTTCGGTAGATGTGCTCAGTGGCCCTAGGTGGACGTAGGGCCACATGGGTGCAATCTATGGCACCGAGCACTTTGGGGAAGTGTGCCACCCTGAAAAAATCCAGGACAACGGCCTGCCTTTCTGCGGGTGTTCTGGGCATGTATATGTGCCTGCGGACTGAGGGGCGCGCTGTCATGATTGCCAGTACCTGGTGTAGGCAGCGTGACTGCGTGGCCTGTGAGACCCCCCCCACTATGGCAGTGGTCCGCTGAAACGACCCAGTGGCCAAGAAATGCAAGACATTGAGCAGCTTCTCCAAGGGGCTCAATGCTTGGGAGCAAAGGGTGGGGGATGTGAGGTCATCTTCCCACTCCCTGACCAGGTCTAGGATGATATGGGGTGGAAACCTATACCTGCCGTAGACCTGGTCGTCAGGCATCCCAAAAAGGCCTGTCCGTGGTGCAAAAATGCGTGCCCTGGCTATTCTCCTCCTCCTGCGGTGTCCCACAATCACTGCAGCAACAAATGGGGCATTCATCGTCGCTGTATATACGCGTTTGTTGTTTGCGCGCACTTTTATGCTGTGCGCGGGCGCGGGACGCCTCCGTGTGGGCGGACTCGTTGGTTTCCCGTATTCGGGTGTCATCGCGTGTGATCGGAGGGGAGCGAGCGTACACGCGATTGGCCTGGGTACGTGTGTTTCGGGGTGCGCGGGAAGTTCCACACGCGATTGGCCTGGGTACGTGTGTTTCGGGGTGCGCGGGTAGTTCCACACGCGATTGGCCTGGGTACGTGTGTTTCGGGGTGCGCGGGAAGTTCCACACGCGATTGGCCTGGGTACGTGTGTTTCGGGCTGCGCGGGTAGTTCCACACGCGATTGGCCTGGGTACGTGTGTTTCGGGGTGCGCGGGTAGTTCCACACGCGATTGGCCGGGGTACGTGTGTTTCGGGGTGCGCGGGTAGTTCCACACGCGATTGGCCGGGGTACGTGTGTTTCGGGGTCCCGTGAACTTTCACACGCGATTGGTTGGGATCCACGTGTGTACTGTCATCACGTGCAATGAGGGATACTCCCTCGCACGTCACGTCACAGACGCGCTCACGCGGTGAGGGCCTTTGGTCCAATGAAAATGCGTATGCGTGCAGACGCGCTTACGCGCTAAGGGCCTTTCCTCGAATTACACGCTGACGTGCAGAATTTTCACGTGCCAAATCACTCCGTATCAAGCTGGCCACGCGTAAGCACACGGAAGACCACGCTCCTGCCCAGAAGGCCGAACTACTGCCCCCCAGAGCCCCGAGCACGCTCCCACCTGCCATCTGCTGCTGCCTGACTGCCTGCTGCCCACGTGCCCTGCCATTTGCTGCCTGCACATCAGCCAGGGGTGCTGTTGGTGTGACCACCCCTGCTGGAACCAAAGACTCCCGACTGGGATTCCATCGCTCCACAGCCCAGCCCCAGGACCCAGTTGCCCACCCACTCCTGCCTCTGGGGTTGTCATGTCGGGGCAAACTCCATCTGTGACCACTGACAACCCCCGGCCAGAGAGGCAGAGGGGCACCAGCTTCAGTGCCACCGAAGTTGGTGTCCTGGTGGAGCAAGTCCTGGGGCAGTATGATGCCCTCTTCGGAAGTTGCTGCGCCGACAAGGAAGGACGGACTCGGATCTGGACTGACATCGTGACTGCCATCAACGCGGAGGGGGTGGCAGTCCGCGACTTCCAACACGTCAAGAAGCGCTGGGAGGACTTCAGGTCCAGGACCCTGACCAAGGCCCGGCGCCTCTTGAAGGCAGCGGATGCCAAGGGGCGCCGGGGCCACTTGTCGGAAGAACAGATGAGGGTCCTGGAACACATATCCCCAGTGCTCCACGTCCAGGTCCTTGAGAGGCAGACCCGTCTGGAGTCGAGCGGTGAGTGTACATGCATCCTGATTGTGAGCAGTGCGTGTGGTGATTGTTCAGTAGTGTGCAGGTTGCACATCTGTTTGTATGGGGTCGAGTATGGGTGCGGGTGTACAGGGCCGTGGGGCTGACACATGCGAGGGCTGTAATGTGTGAGACATGGATGGTGCCTGTGTGTGTGGGCTTGCATGCCAAATGCAGTTGTGTGGGCACACAAGTTTGTATGAATGTGTATGTGAGTAGACATGTCCGTGATGTCACGCATGTATGTTGTTTTCAGCTGATTGTATCAGCGCTGTGTACATGTGCATGTGTGTGTATTTGACAAGGGTGCAACAGTGATGCAACATGGATGCATGTGACAGCTTTAAGTGGATGCCTGATGGGCAGATGTGACATGGATGCCCGTCTGAACACTGCGACACTTAGCAGAGGTGTACACATGCATGCAAGTGTGGTGGTGTGTGTACATGTGTGGTGCACTTCCTGTGTTGCATGTGATGTCTGGCTCACCTTTGGCTGCTGATGCTGTTGTATGTGTATGGATGGTGTTGGCAGTTGCAACATGGCTGTGGTATGGCTCGTGTGTGCAAGTTGTAATGACATGTGTGTTGGGGATTGTGATGACATGTCAGAGGTTTGCCAATGCCACTCATGTACAACTGTCATGTGTGTATGTGTACATTGTACAGTGCCCTGATGCCTGTGTTTTGTTTCTCCCTGTCTGCAGCGTCAACTGATGAAGAGGGCGGAGAAGGTGCTGTGGAGCACAGCGGCGGGGATCCCACCGCCAGCCGGAGACGCAAGGCCCGGCTCCCCTCCCAGGTTGTCATCTCGTCGGGGAGTGAGGAGTCCGGTGCCGCGTCCCAGGCCGCAGCTGCCGGGGGGAGGTCCAAGAGGCGGAGGTTGCAGTTGGACTCCTCGGAAGCAGAAGGGGCAGCTGGGACCCCACAGGGCCCAACGGGGGAAGATGGCACAGAGTCATCCAGGTTGGTGGGGGGTTTGGTGGAGGAGGAGGCCGTGCAAGCACCGGAGACGGGGTCTGGGGGTGGGGATCCCACTGGTGCTAGTGGTGCAGTGCAGGACCAGGGACAGGAGGCAGCACAGGCCGCCGCGGAGGTGCCTGTGTGCAATCCTGTCCCTGATCCTGTCCCTGCATCATCTTGCACCAGCAGGGATGCCCATGTCCAGACCAGTTTTCAGGCAGGGGATGAGCTGACGTCAACTGGCCTTCCTCTGCCTGCGGACGTGGCTATCCAGGCCCGGGTTGAGCCTGTCCTGGCTGGAGTGGCGTTGCGTCAACGGGCCATGCGAGGTGACCTGCAGTCTTTTCATGAAGAGACTGCAGGTCATCTCGAATGGCTCGTTGACCACGTCAGCCTGCTGGGACAGGTCACCCAGGCCGGATTCCTCCGTCTGATGGGGCTTGCCACGACCCCCTCCTCAGCTGGACCCCCTACGCGCCAGTCGTCCTCTGTGCCATCTTCCCACCCATCAGTCACCTGGGTGCCCTGTGGAGCTGCCTCTGACGGTGCGGCCAGGCTGGTGGAGGAGGCATCCCTGCCACAGTCGGGAGTCGGACGTCCAGCAGGTGTGGCCACGTCAACGACTGCACCCCAGCCGGCGGAGGATGTGCAGGCAGCAGGAGGCAGTGCAGGGGCAGAGGCACAGCAGCAGCAGCACCATGGTGGGAGCCATGAAGGCTCGGGGCCTTCGACATCGGAGGGGCAGGCATCGGCCGGAGGGCAGGAGGACCCAGGACAAAAAGTGTCTTCCGTGTGGCAGCGGTTGGGCCACGCCATAGATGCGGAGCGGCAGCGGGCGGAAGAGGCACGGCTCTCAATGGTCAGGGCGGAGAACTCCATGCAGAGGGCCCTGAGGCGGGTCGAGTGCCTCGAGGCAATCCGCAGGGCTTTGGAGGTGGACACGTCGACGGCCCTGCGGACCCTCGGGGCCATGGAGGAGGACCGCCTCCGGGACATTGAGGAGGAGTTCGATGATGCCCTGGCCCGGCACATCCAGAAGTGAGCCGTGGAACTAGCCCGCTGCCCTTGTACATAGTTATGTAGGTAGTGTTAAGTTTCATTTTTGTTTTTATTTCATTTGGACCTTTTGGACATTGGCCACATTTTTGTATATAGTTTTTTTTATTAGTTAGTGTAGTTAGTTAGGTTTCCTTTATTTTGTTGGGATGATGGACCCTGGCTTCTTGCATTGTACATAGTTGTGGACTTGTACATACTTTCTTTTTTAACATTATCCATGGATCAATGGCTTATAATTTCTTTTTCACATTGGATTTTGTTTGGTGGAGATTGACTTTGTACTACATTACTTTGGATTTCTATATTCTTTCATTTTTTTTTTATTTTGAACGGACATGCTTCTTTTCATTTTTTTCCATTCACATTTCTGTTTCTTCATTTTTGTTTCTATTCATCTTTCCTTTAATACATTATTTATTTGTTGCACTTCAATGTGTGGTGTCTCATTGTTTTCATGCATTTCATGTTATGTGTTTTGAGAATCACTGACACCCATTGGGTGTATGTGAGGGACATGTGTTTGTTTTGGAACTTGCAATTGGTGTTCTGTGATGTAATTGCAGAATATGAGTGGGTGGATGCAATACTCGGGTGGGTGTTTTGCATTTGGGGGCTGACCATAGAGACCAGGGATCTGGACTGTGATGACATGTTGGGTGGGGAACATGAGTTGGACATGGGTGGGGGCCTGCTGGAGGCTGCCCCTGGTGGCTGGGGGGGTGGGGGTGCTGGGAGACATGAGTCGGACATGGGTGGGGGCCTGGTGGAGGCTGCCCCTGGTGGCTGGGGGGTGGGGGTGGTGGGAGACATGGGTGGGGGCCTGGTGGAGGCTGCCCCTGGTGGCTGGGGGGTGGGGGTGGTGGGAGACATGAGTGGGGGCCTGGTGGAGGGTGCCCCTGGATGCTGGGCGGTGAGGGTGCAGGGGGACATGAGTGGGGGCCTGGTGGAGGGTGCCCCTGGATGCTGGGGGGTGGGGGTGGTGGGAGACATGTGTGGGTGCCAGGTGGAGGGTGCCCCTGGATGCTAGGGGGTGGGGGTGCAGGGGGACATGAGTGGGGGCCTGGTGGAGGGTGCCCCTGCACTGCTGGGGGGTGGGGGTGGTGGGAGACATGAGTGGGGGCCTGGTGGAGGGCGCCCCTGGATGCTAGGGGGTGGGGGTGCAGGGGGACATGAGTGGGGGCCTGGTGGAGGGTGCCCCTGCACTGCTGGGGGGTGGGGGTGGTGGGAGACATGAGTGGGGGCCTGGTGGAGGGTGCCCCTGGATGCTAGGGGGTGGGGGTGCAGGGGGACATGAGTGGGGGCCTGGTGGAGGGTGCCCCTGGATGCTGGGGGGTGGGGGTGGTGGGAGACATGAGTGGGGGCCTGGTGGAGGGTGCCCCTGGATGCTAGGGGGTGGGGGTGCAGGGGGACATGAGTGGGGGCCTGGTGGAGGGTGCCCCTGGATACTGGGGGGGGGAGGGTGCAGGGGGACATGTGTGGGGGCCTGGTGGAGTGTGCCCCTGCACTGCTGGGGGGTGGGGGTGGTGGGAGACATGTGTGGGTGCCAGGTGGAGGGTGCCCCTGGATGCTAGGGGGTGGGGGTGCAGGGGGACATGAGTGGGGGCCTGGTGGAGGGTGCCCCTGCACTGCTGGGGGGTGGGGGTGGTGGGAGACATGAGTGGGGGCCTGGTGGAGGGTGCCCCTGGATGCTAGGGGGTGGGGGTGCAGGGGGACATGAGTGGGGGCCTGGTGGAGGGTGCCCCTGCACTGCTGGGGGGTGGGGGTGGTGGGAGACATGAGTGGGGGCCTGGTGGAGGGTGCCCCTGGATGCTAGGGGGTGGGGGTGCAGGGGGACATGAGTGGGGGCCTGGTGGAGGGTGCCCCTGGATGCTGGGGGGTGGGGGTGGTGGGAGACATGAGTGGGGGCCTGGTGGAGGGTGCCCCTGGATGCTAGGGGGTGGGGGTGCAGGGGGACATGAGTGGGGGCCTGGTGGAGGGTGCCCCTGGATACTGGGGGGTGAGGGTGCAGGGGGACATGTGTGGGGGCCTGGTGGAGTGTGCCCCTGCACTGCTGGGGGGTGGGGGTGGTGGGAGACATGTGTGGGTGCCAGGTGGAGGGTGCCCCTGGATGCTAGGGGGTGGGGGTGCAGGGGGACATGAGTGGGGGCCTGGTGGAGGGTGCCCCTGGATGCTGGGGGGTGAGGGTGCAGGGGGACATGTGTGGGGGCCTTGTGGAGTGTGCCCCTGCACTGCTGGGGGGTGGGGGTGGTGGGAGACATGAGTGGGGGCCTGGTGGAGGGTGCCCCTGGATGCTAGGGGGTGGGGGTGCAGGGGGACATGAGTGGGGGCCTGGTGGAGGGTGCCCCTGCACTGCTGGGGGGTGGGGGTGGTGGGAGACATGAGTGGGGGCCTGGTGGAGGGTGCCCCTGGATGCTAGGGGGTGGGGGTGCAGGGGGACATGAGTGGGGGCCTGGTGGAGGGTGCCCCTGGATGCTAGGGGGTGGGGGTGCAGGGGGACATGAGTGGGGGCCTGGTGGAGGGTGCCCCTGCACTGCTGGGGGGTGGGGGTGGTGGGAGACATGAGTGGGGGCCTGGTGGAGGGTGCCCCTGGATGCTAGGGGGTGGGGGTGCAGGGGGACATGAGTGGGGGCCTGGTGGAGGGTGCCCCTGGATGCTGGGGGGTGGGGGTGGTGGGAGACATGAGTGGGGGCCTGGTGGAGGGTGCCCCTGGATGCTGGGGGGTGGGGGTGGTGGGAGACATGAGTGGGGGCCTGGTGGAGGGTGCCCCTGGATGCCAGGGGGTGGGGGTGCAGGGGGACATGAGTGGGGGCCTGTTTGAGGCTGCCCCTGCACTGCTGGGGGGTGGGGGTGGGGGGAGACATGGGTGGGGGCCTGCTGGAGGCTGCCCCTGGTGGCTGGGGGTGCAGGGGGACATGCGTTGGTGGGCAGTAGTGCTAGTTGATATGTGGGTTGGCTGGTGGGTATGGCCATGGTGGATGGGGTGCCTGCAGGACATGTGCTGGGTAGGCCCCTGTGGTGTGAGCCACCTGCAGGGGCCATGGAGGGTGTAGAGGGTACACCTGGGAGGACCCACACGTGCAATTCACGTGTGCTGCTCCCCGCGCACCCACGGAATACACGTACCCCGCTCAATCGCGTGTGGAACTTCCCGCGCACCCCTGAAATCCACGTACCCGGCCAAATCGCGTGTGGAACTTCCCGCGCACCCCTGGAATCGTCGTACCCAGCCAAATCGCGTGTGGAACTTCCCGCGCACCCCTGAAATCCACGTACCCGGCCAAATCGCGTGTGGAACTTCCCGCGCACCCCTGAAATCCACGTACCCGGCCAAATCGCGTGTGGAACTTCCCGCGCACCCCTGGTATCGTCGTACCCGGCCAAATCGCGTGTGGAACTTCCCGCGCACCCCTGAAATCCACGTGCCCGGCCAAATCGCGTGTGGAACTTCCCGCACACCCCCGAAATACACGTACCCCGCTCAATCGCGTGTGGAACTTCCAGCGCACCCCTGAAATCCACGTACCCGGCCAAATCGCGTGTGGAACTTCCCGCGCACCCCCGAAATACACGTACCCCGCTCAATCGCGTGTGGAACTTCCCGCGCACCCCTGAAATCCACGTACCCGGCCAAATCGTGTGTGGAACTTCCCGCGCACCCCTGGAATCCACGTGCCCGGCCAAATCGCGTGTGTCACTTCCCGCGCACCCCCGAAATGCACGTACCCCGCTCAATCGCGTGTGGAACTTCCCGCGCACCCCTGAAATCCACGTGCCCGGCCAAATCGCGTGTGTCACTTCCCGCGCACCCCCTGAAATCCACGTACCCGGCCAAATCGCGTGTGGAACTTCCCGCGCACCCCTGGAATCGTCGTACCCGGCCAAATCGCGTGTGGAACTTCCCGCGCACCCCTGAAATCCACGTACCCGGCCAAATCGCGTGTGGAACTTCCCGCGCACCCCTGGAATCGTCGTACCCGGCCAAATCGCGTGTGGAACTTCCCGCGCACCCCTGAAATCCACGTACCCGGCCAAATCGCGTGTGGAACTTCCCGCTCACCCCTGGTATCGTCGTACCCGGCCAAATCGCGTGTGGAACTTCCTGCGCACCCCTGAAATCCACGTGCCCGGCCAAATCGCATGTGGAACTTCCCGCGCACCCCCGAAATACACGTACCCCGCTCAATCGCGTGTGGAACTTCCCGCGCACCCCTGAAATCCACGTACCCGGCCAAATCGCGTGTGGAACTTCCCGCGCACCCCCGAAATACACGTACCCCGCTCAATCGCGTGTGGAACTTCCCGCGCACCCCTGAAATCCACGTACCCGGCCAAATCGCGTGTGGAACTTCCTGCGCACCCCCGAAATACACGTACCCCGCTCAATCGCGTGTGGAACTTCCCGCGCACCCCTGAAATCCACGTACCCGGCCAAATCGCGTGTGGAACTTCCCGCGCACCCCTGGAATCCACGTGCCCGGCCAAATCGCGTGTGTCACTTCCCGCGCACCCCCGAAATGCACGTACCCCGCTCAATCGCGTGTGGAACTTCCCGCGCACCCCTGGAATCCACGTGCCCGGCCAAATCGCGTGTGTCACTTCCCGCGCACCCCCGAAATATACGTACCCCGCTCAATCGCGTGTGGAACTTCCCGCGCACCCCTGGAATCCACGTGCCCGGCCAAATCGCGTGTGTCACTTCCCGCGCACCCCCGAAATACACGTACCCAGCTCAATCGCGTGTGGAACTTCCCGCGCACCCCTGAAATCCACGTACCCGGCCAACTCGCGTGTGGAACTTCCCGCGCACCCCTGGAATCCACGTACACGGCCAAATCGCGTGTGGAACTTCCCGCGCACCCCTGGAATCCACGTACCCGGCCAAATCGCGTGTGGAACTTCCCGCGCACCCCTGAAATCCACGTACCCGGCCAAATCGCGTGTGGAACTTCCCGCGCACCCCCGTAATACACGTACCCCGCTCATTCGCGTGTGTAACTTCCCGCGCACCCCCGGAATACACGTACCCCGCTCAATCGCGTGTGTCACTTCCCGCGCACACCCGGAATGCACGTACCCCGCTCAATCGCGTGTTTCACTTCCCGCGCACCCCCGGAATACACGTACCCCGCTCATTCGCGTGTGTAACTTCCCGCGCACCCCCGGAATACACGTACCCCGCTCAATCGCGTGTGTCACTTCCCGCGCACACCCGGAATACACGTACACCGCTCAATCGCGTATTTTACTTCCCGCGGCGCCACTTTTTTGATGCGCTGGGACTCTACCGCCTGCCTTCGTGTGGCGGACGTGTTTCAGCTTGTGCGCGGCTTTGGCTGTGCGTGGGTTTGCCCTATTCCATTCCATGAATACGTGTGGTTCGTGTGCGTGTGGGCGTTACCTCTGCTTCCGTGCAGTGCATCCCCAGTTACGCCCTTATTTTCGCGTGTTGTTCCCCATTCCGCGCGTTACGCCCCATGTCCCGCCCACTTTCTGCTGTGTGCGCTGAGGTTGTGCGCTTTCACTGTGCGCGTCGCGCACCGTCGCGCACGCCTTTCGCGATGTTGCAGTGACTTGTGCGCCATGCACGGGTTTGGCACACATCCCGCGGTGAACACGCGCAGGGACTTCCATGAATCGCACGCGTGCGCCTGTTTTTTTCCGCTTGCGCCTGCTTGCGCCTGCTTGCGCCTACTTGCGCGTAGATTTTCGGCGCACGTTTGTTCCATGAATCGGCCCCAAAATCTTCTGAGGATGTTGGGACCTACTTGCCCTCAAGGATAAATCATTAACAGGAACAATCCTTAAAACGGTACCTCACTATTATCTGACTTTTGTCACCGAAAATCCTGAGTGGTGAAGCTGTGAGGCAAATGACCCAGGAGTCCACCAGATAAAATACTGCGCACCTTGCTGTTTAATAACCAGATAGGGCAGTGCATGATTATAGATTACAAAAAGGGGCGTATCTACATGTGCCTCAAGTTGCATGAAGTGAGTGAAGCAAGTGTATCCAAGAAATTGTAATATGTGGAGGTTAGATCGAAGAAAACTTGGGCAAATCAATTGTTATATTTTACAATACATTTTAAAAGATAATTTGCTAAAAAATACTTTTACTGAAGAGGCAGTTCTAATTGTGAAGATGATCCCCACCCTTCTCTTTTGATTTAGTCTTTCAGCCACTTGCTAGAATTAAGAGTCTGATTGGAAAGGTCTGGGTTGGAAAATTAAACGTTATGCAGATCCCCCAAAGACAACCTGTTGATTGCAGAAATATCCTCCTAAGATTACATACATGTTGGAGCTTCATACTTGAGACAACAGAGCAATAGTTTTAGTTATATTTCAAAAATAAAAGTAAATACATAATGTCTTCAACCATTACGTGCTGTTAGTTTGAAAATATGAGGCTACTGTAAAACAATGAAGACACACCAGTCACGAGGAACAAAGGTATAAACAACAGTTTATTCACACTTGGGTGCAAATGTACGACATACAAGCATAGGAAAAGTGAGCCAAGACGTGTGAAAACACACTAATTGTGCCCCTGATTATCAAGATTACATTTTCAATAAATACCAGATATTGTCTACAAACATTCCTTGTTTTAAAATGCAAAAACCACATTAGCATTTTTATTAAAATCAGTACATTTGTCAAGCAAATGGCTATTTGTCATTTTATGAAAACATACTATTTGCTCTCTTAATCACAGCTTGCAATTTTCAGAGAAAATAAATGATACTGCCCTCAAATATCAGCTTGGGATTTTCCCAAAATGAACTCTTTTTGTTGCCACATATGGGTTTTGGAATTTTAGCAATTATAACCATTGTATCACCAAATATCTGTGCTACCCCATTGCCCCAAATATCAGATTTTGATTTTCAGTAAAATCATAGAAATTGTCCACAAATACCAGCTTGTCATTATAATCCAATGCACTAATTGTGTCCTTAAAAGCTTTCATTAATATTGCGAGACCTGAATAAGCTGCCTGTTACTTTTTATCTTGTTAGATTGTTAAATATGTAATGAAATTGCTCATTAACAATATCAAATGTGATTTCCTTTCACGTTGCATGCATGCACAAATTTGTAACTAACTAACCTTGTATGGTTCTTTGGCAAAGTATTTCTCAGTGTTTTATGCATTTATCCATTTACTTTTGTTAGTCTTGACAAACTTCTACCACACTGAAATCGAGAGTGGAACTGCATCCCATATTCAAGGTTTGGCAGGCTTGCGAGATCAGCTAGGAATCACCAGCACTGCCAAAATTGCAGACAAACTCATGAGATCTCACCCATCCTCTTCCAAGCTCTGTCCTCCATGGTACAACATGATGCCTTGTATGCTGCACACTCACTTCAGCCACTAAATGTAATCACCTGCCTCCAACAAAACCTGGTATGTTCTCCCTAGTTGTCACTGACAGCAAATGTCTCATGTATATATGTCTTGCAGGGTGGTGTCTGACTTGGGTTCTCTCCTCCTTAAAAGCATAAAAAGATGCTACATGTGTTGCAAACTTAATTACCACCACTGGATGTAATCTCCTTACTCAAACCTACTCTAGAATGTACACCTCCATTTTAGTCACTGTCAACAAAGGTCTAATAATGTAATGTCATGTAACTAGGTCTTGCGTCGCATGGCTTCTGGCAATTATGGGGAGCTCTTGGTGGTAGGCCATGTAAGTGATAATCAAGATGGGGTAAGCAGAAACAAGGACATTGGTGAGGTGTGAATAATTACATGTTAATGAGTTAGGATCCAGAGGTACATGTTATTGCTGTCTGTGTAAAAATGAGATTCTAGGTGACTTGGACATGTAGATTTGTGTTGCCATGTGAGCCTCAATTGTGTAATGATCTGTTGTGTACCTGTGAAATCCATACCAAGATCATGGTTGGGTATATAAAAGCTTCATGGTGGGAACATTGAGTAGATAAGAGCGGTTGGTTTGTGGTGAGTGATTTTCTGTACTTGACATGCACGTTTATAATTTTGTCTGAGACATAATGTGCCCTTAGACCAAATTGGCTGCAAATCACTTGCTGCATGACAACTTCCTGTGTTACCACACATGATGTCTGACATAAACACAAAGAAAAATAACTTGTGCAACAGAGGTAGCCATTTTATAATCGTTGTTTCAAATATTTTGTAAAGCACATGCAAAACTATTTCCTTAAGTATAGGTGAATTTAAAACTATTCTTATATTGCTCTTATGTGGTTTTACGTTTTACTTTAAAGCATCTCCCGATTTTGTGTCTGTATTGTGGGACATTTTTTTAGACTGCACTATGTTACATATTTGTTTATTTAAAATGTGATGAATTGTGTTCACATTCACAAATTATTTATTTGCATGTGTAATTGAGCACAGGAATGTAGGATGTTAAGTCAGAAATGGAGGAGCAATTGCTTTAGCTGATATCAATGTTCTCATTTGGAAAGCTATGATCTTGATGAGTGGCACTTCATATTTGCATTACTATCCTAGGTGAAGGTCATCAATTTACTTGGGAGCTAATTTCACATTTCTCTCTCTAAGATAGGAATTTCTGGTAGGAAAAGAGGGAGGTCCAAATATCACTCCCAAGTATCACAAGAGTGGTCGAAATTGTCTTTCTTGGATTACATGCAAAGTATAAGGTCGATAGAGAGCAACAAGGCTGAGTTGGTTAATGAGAGAGAAGGTTTGTTTTTGAGGTTCAAATCTGGGAAGGTAGGTTGTTAAGAACATTGTAAGCTTTGTAGATCCTCTAAAAGATCTCATTGTTCTTGTCGTTACAATAAATGTTTTTGAAAGTTTTTTTTTATCATTGTGATCATGTGTGTGTAATTCATGCAAGGAGATCACTGAGGTTCTCTCCTCTCCATTACAAGTTAAACAATGATGGTAATCTCTGGTGCAATCTGAAGGCGCTCACTCCCCACATCACCAACAAAACTCAGAATAAAGGACACATCCCAGTAGGGAATGAGACCAAGAGATTGGTATAGAGATTCTGCAAAGGTTTACATAAGATTCAATATCCAGAGAACTCAGCTGCCTTGAGAGCGCTCTGGCAAACAATGCAGAAACAATATGTTTTAAAGGGTTACAGTGTCATTGGTGATGATTTCTATACAGTTTACAAGTTATTTTTCCATTGGTCAGGGAGGGGGTGCACATATAGTTCTGTATGGGCCAGCTCCACGGGATTGGCTGATGACTACGCGGGAGGTTGGACATCACGTGGTTCAGCTGGACCAGTCCGTGCGAGGTGAAGATTGGGTTAGGTCCGTTGAGGTGGCTGGTTCTGGCTAAACTAATCTGCACACTTATCCTAGACATGCAATAATTAATGATCACCACTATACCTTTAAAGTATGAATTGGAGGCCTATAAATTGTACACATGTGTCTGTACTATCCGACTTTGGGTTACTAGCGAGGTGAAGGGTGTGGGGTCTTGCCCCTGAGGTAACCTGTGGGGGTCGGGAGTGATAGCTGTCAGGTCTGGCACATCAGAGCGGGAAGGGGGTGGAGTGACAAATGTTAGTTTAGGACGAAATATACTGTAGGAATAATTAATTTGGTACTCCCTGATTTTTTGTTGACAGGGTGTCAGATCTGTTTTTTAGGGAGAGTATCGGTATATATTGAGAACTAGTAACAGATTGACTAACCCTCTCTAAATGTGGTGGGACAACCTTATTATTAGATAGAACTAACACCTAGATGAGGACAATTATTTGAGCACTAAGTTTTTCATACAAAATAAATTTCTCTTTAATAGTTTTTCATAAAAACATGTTAAAAAAACATTTCAACATTTGATCTCATGATCATCATTCATACCATTCATATGAAAGAACTTTTTTTACAATAATGGGGTAAATCAAATTTGGTCTTCTTCAAGCATAACAGTTAATAGTATATGCATATATGACATAGGAAAAATACATTGGGTTTCCTTTTGTAGTCGACATATGTTTCGGCCTTTGGAAATGTACCACCTTTGCCTAGGGTGGTCACTGATTAGGGTATTGGGCCATCTTCAAGACATATATTGATAATTCTGGAAGATCAGTTTCGTTCCCCATTAATAGATTCAATGATCTATAAAAATACATAAAAATTGAAAGACTTTTTTAGAAAGATTTACTGTAAAGCTTAAAAAAGAGAGCATGTGCTCCCCAGCTGGTGATTTAAAGGTGTTGACTCATTTTATACTTAGGAAATCGAACACCACACCCACCTGTTGTCCATATGCTGTAGTTTAGGACATCTGAGCTTGGTGTACTGGGTATTTCAATGATAACATTCAGTATCCAATTTCCTGGAATAATAGGGAAAAGGGGGAACTCATAAGTGTTCCGTCATTTATTTAGAATGCAGATATATCATTGTTTCAAAATTATTTTAAACAGAAAAAAGGGGATTTACAGGAATTCACGTATTAGGCTGTTTAGGGCTGTGTATCCTTGTATAGGCGTCTTAATTACATGGAGGCCCCATTGGACATCTTTTGAATTAGAGCAGCACTTCACAGATAATTGCTGCAATGGTGTCTGTAAAAAGAGGGCGGACACAAATGTTTCAAAAACCCGTTTGCGCGATTTTTAAAAAAAGTCATGTAACCAATTCATACGATTCACAATGTTGTTTATATGTTGCCCGATTGTTTTAGGGAGCAGCTTAAAGATATATTGAAAGCTTAATCTAAAATGCTATAGTTGTATTCAAGCAGTATTTATCTGCTGCTCTGAGCCCTTTTTTCCGAAAAGCTGGGGAGCTAGGTCTGCGCCACTTACCTTTAATCTTTGTTATGACAGGGATTTGTCTCTGTGTACTGTCCGATACGTCCGTCTCGCGGGAATTTTCCGAGAACGCCTGCCGTGTTTAACTGATTTATTACATGTCACGTGACCTTCGGTATGTAAGTCACGTGACATTTTGCGTACCTCAGCATTAATTTCAAAGACTCTGTGTGAGTTTAGAGTTGAATGTCGAGTGCAAAATGACCGAATCATTGCTTGTATATGAAGGGCATAAGTCGAACAAATATGCCCTAAATTCTTGAAAGCGCTAGCCATACTGGACTGGCTCGTACTGTGTCACGTGACTATGTTTATGTAGTCACGTGACATTTGGTCTATCTTGGTGCTAATTTCGAGGTAGAGATTCAAATGTACATCTAAAGTGAAACATACTCAGTATGTTCAGAACATTGCCCTGGTTGTTAGCATGAACCACAGCGGATTAACAGCATCACGGTTGAAATAAACACTATGTAAGCAGATGAAATAAACACTATGCAAGCAGAGTCAATATGCAATTACCGTAGTAAAGGTAATAGCTGTGTCTATTCAATCCTGTGATATGTGTTGCCATGATAATTATAAGGCATTACATATTGTAGGGATAACTTTACATATCTCAGATAGTTTTGAGATGCTGAAACACTTAGCTGTAGTGTTCTACAAAGGTTTTGAACAAACAGTGGATCTACATGACAGAGCACATAGCATGCAGTGCACTTGTGGCTGTTCTTGTAGATATTCTATTGTCATGAAGGTCATACAGACTGTGGTATGAATACACTTACCACTAATATGGTGGCTGTTACCGGTTAAATGGAAGTGTATGCTTGCGAGGATGTTTGTATATAAACATAGCACAGAAGGCTGGTATTATTTAACAGCATTATTGAGAGAAACTGAATACTGAATTTCCAATTCAGGACAGAGATACAACAGTGATGACATTCTGTTTAACGCAAAAAAGGTTGTGAAGTGAAATTTAGAGCTGACAATAGAAGCCATGTGATTCAGTTAATTGCTCTTAGATTAATGCATTCCATTCTACGGCGATTCTAAATTTGATTTACCCCGTTATTGTAAAAAAAGTTCTTTAATATGAATGGTATGAACGATGATCATAAGATCAAATGTTGAAAAGTTTTTAAAAATGTTTTTATGTAAAACTATTAAAGAGAAATATATTTTGTATGAAAAACTTAGTGCTCATAATTGTCCTCAACTAGGTGTTAGTTCTATCTACTAATAAGGTAGTCCCACCACACCCCATCCTGTTGTACATACAGGACATTTAGAGAGGGGAAGTCAATCTGTTACTAGTTCTCAATATATACCGGAATATACTGTGACAGGGGTCTGGCTTTATTGGGGGCACTCTAGGGTGGTCAGCAAGGAAGGGTCACACCTCTGGTACATCAAAAGAATAGCTTTGGAGGGGCACAAGGTTGAACAAGCAGTCATTTTCCAACAACAGGTGTGGTAGGTGCAGGGGCAGGTTTGTTGAGATGGATGAAATACAAGTCAGGGTTTGGCTCGGTTACACAAAGGACAGTGATCTCCGGGGAAGAATGAAATTAATACATTGTTTGCTTGCAATATATTGTCTCATCGCATCTGTGAGAAAGGGACTTGGGAGGCACAGGTGCAGGAGGAAAAAGGTGGGGCATGTCAGTGCTCGCTCTGTGAACGGTGCTGCTGAGGGGAGAGCAGACTTCACAGTATCAGAATGTGGCCTAGTCCAAAGATGGAGTCGAAGGTACACAAAATGGAGTCCAAGTGTGTATTGCAATAGCCCCACCTCTGCTTATTCCAGGGTCTTGTCCCTTATGGCCGCAGAAGGGCAAGGAAGGCGTCCCTCCACTAGTGCAAGAGCAAGTGGTCCCTTTTGCGTAGAATGTATGGGGGGCTCAACCGACCCCCTCCTTCCTTACATTCCCCCCTTTTGTTACATCTAAAGTAACAAATTACTTTTTTTATTATTAGCATTCCTGTACTGCTCTGCCTTCAAGACTGCCACATCGCAAGCAGGAGTCCCTTTTATTGGCATCCATGCTATGCATACACCTCGTAGCCTCTGGCCCCTTCTAGCATATTCATCAGAGGTGCATGTCATGTATATTCCCGCATCCCCATCCAGATCTACCCACACTTCCTTATACCATTCTAATTCCCCGGGCTCCTTAATTGTTGTGTGATATAAGTTGTCCACCCTGTCCCCTGGATAACGGTACATGCAGTATTTGGAGTTGCCAGATTCCCTGGTCTGTATCTATGCATTCTTCATGGTTTGTACCTGTGTCGGATTGCCCATCGTAACCATCATCATTACAGAACTAGGCATTGATTTTGCGCAACATTGAACCCCTACCTGGCACACAAAAAAAAATAAGCAACAGAAAAACGATGAGTGGGACAAAAATGTTCATCATTGTTCCGAACCAGGAAGGTATCCAGTCGAGAATGTCATTGAACCAATTGCTTGGTTCCAACCCCCCTTCTTTCTTCATTCTTTCACGTAGGTTGTTTACTGCAGATATCAGGTGTGATAGGGTCCCATTGTCAGCATCGGCAGAAGGTGCCAATGTACAGCATGCACTCCCTATTTTGCGGCAAACACCACCATCCATTGCTGTGAGTAGGTCCAAGACGTACCGGTTTTGCATGGTCATCATCCGCAGGGCTTGAAGTTCTACTTTAATCATGTTGAACATTGTGTCATTGGCCAGCTGGATCAGTTCTCAGTGCACGATCTGCAGCCATTTGGCGTTTGTTCGTGCCTGGATGCCTGGCACTAGAAGGGAGGCGAAGAAAGTTTCTGCGGAATTGAAAAGTTTGTACTGGTCAGGAATCTCTACCAGGAGATCTAAGGATTTGCTGAAGATATAATTTGACAACCTTCTTTTGCGGGACACTCTTTCCTGTAGTTCTTCTTCAGATAGGATGTTGTATGTGGAGGGCTCTTTGGTTGCTGGCTGGGGTGCCGGCGACATTTAAGTTGGCACCCTCCCCCCTTGGACATGGCTTTCCCGGATCACCATCAAGGCTGAATGCAACGTGGCCATGGCACAGGTACCTCTCCATGATAGTGGGAGGTGCAGGTATGCTTGTTTGCCACACACCCGGTAAGTGTCCATTAATGCTGTTGTGCCTTTTTTCATGTCTGGAAGGATAATTGTCTTATTGCAATGTTAGTTTGAGCCCATGGGCACCCTCCCTTCACCGTGAAAGTAGAGTTTGTGCTGAATTCTTTTTGTATTTTGATCGGGTTTTCAAGGGCGGTCACCCACATTAGTTTGGAGATGTGTTGGGACCATGTCGGAGTGCATGTTCGGTTGACCCATTGAAAGTTTTCTTCTGTCAGTCCTCGCAGTGCTTCAGCTTTACATTTGATTGTCTCTTCGTGCCCTTTGTTTTCCGTGAACATAGTCCCTTTGATGATAAAAAATGGTTCTTTCACACATATTACTCCTTGAGGTCTGCTTGTGCATGTCTTCTTGTTCTGCAGCATTTGTATTGCTTCCATGTGTGCCTGGAAGGAACTCAGAATCCTTCATAAGGATATATGAACAAGACACTGGGCATCCGACAAAAGTATTTCTTGGTGTCTGAGAACTTTGGGAGTGCCAGAGGCATGAGGTAACAAAGAGCAAACATAACAATTCTCGTTGGTTGCCTGTTTAGACGTGGCATCATATCTGAATACCATTTATTGGATTGGTCAGGGTGGGGGGGGGCTTCTACTTAATCTACCACAGGCCCTGGTATGCATCATATCCCTTTCTTTTCACCCCTTTTTCCGTCTCTTAATCCCCCCTCAATCATTGTGTATCTTTTTCACCTTTCGATATCTTACAGGAAAAATGTCTGTCCATGTTTCATCATTTTGTTTGCTACCACTCTGCCAAGACTGTGTGATTGAGTACGCTTGTGTGGTTTGGACATAGGGTTTAAAGTGAATATTATCGCCATCTGAGGTAGGTCCTTCAGTTGTGTGCATATTTACATATGACGATCCCAGAACATCAAACATAGGAGAGTCAACATTATAATCATGGACACACTATTAACTTCATAACCCATAGCAGCATATGTAAAAATGCGGGTTTTGACAGTTCGGTTTTTGTGCAGGGTGGTAAGATTGGCATTTAAAGAAGCATTGTGGGCCCATATTACTTTGAACCCATTCCAAATGAGGCTTGACCCTTCTTGTATTTAATGTACCCCATGTCCCCTAATATAAAAGTGAGGCTCCAATAGAGCCCCAGACAAAATAACATTACAGAGAAAATTATTGCTACGAAATACAGGCTGCAGTCATAATTATAAGCTCTAATAGTGCTTATTTCTTCCCTATCGCTATCTACATTTGTAGTGTCGTTAGTGGGGGCCCTCCTTTCTGCCATATTTCCACCTGAAGGGGCGATATAAATGGGTTAAGTACACACAAGTAAATCAAATATTATCTTTTAATTCTGCAACAAACCATTGTATTTTATTTATACATGTCTAAGATAACTTAACAGCGAGGGGAGAACAGAGGAAGAGAAGTAAAAATAAGATAAATATCAACCACAAATTGCTGCAATAATAGAACCAGAGACGGAGAGAGAGAGAGAGAGAGAGAGAGAGAGGAAGGGAGAAAGAGAGAGAGAGAGAGAGAGAGAGAGAGAGAGAGAGAGAGAAAAGAAATACATTTTTTCATCCTCTACATATTCTTACTATTACTCAATACTCAACATTTCTGCAGTCAAGTTTCTGTTTTTCATCTTCTTTACCCAACATGGTTATAGTACCCCTTTTTATTCATGGCACTGCACTCTCTTGCTCCTGTGGATGTTCACCACGGGGTGCTGTGCTATTGTGTGCCCTTTTTACATCAGTGAGATGTATCCAATACTTCAACCCCTTAACTTTTACAGCCGAGGGTGTGCAATAAACCACTTCGTGGCGGCCATGGAATCGTGGGGAGTTCCATCTCCGCATGAAACTGCGCATGTACACGCTTTTACTGGGCATTAACTGTAATGCTGAGCTGTCTGTTGCTGGAGTGTTGGTATCTGTTTTATTTTCTCACGTAAATGGGGGCGCAATTTGTTTTGCTATACTTCGCACAGCTCGTGTCAGCTGGGTGAGATATTCCTTAAATTCATCCCCCAGCGCTGTGGCAGCTCTGTGAGCATCTGATGCTCTTCTCACTGGAGATAGTGGCTTTTGAATGTGCCACCCCGTCACTATCTCGTACGTGGACAAATGGTGGTCCTTAGTTGGCTATGTTCTGAGCTGGAACAGTGCTAGATGCAAGAAATATACCCAATTCTTTTTTAGGGTGTGACACAGTTTAGACAATCTGCCCTTAAGAAGGCTGTTCATCTTCTCTACAAACCCGTTCGCTTGCATGTGATGAATCAAACAAAGTTTGTGTTTAACACCCAGCAACCTGGTTACTTTTTTTAAGAGGTCTTTACAAAGTGAGTGCCGTTGTCTGACTGGATCACGTCACAGATCCCCCACCTCGGGAACCCCTCCCTCACCAGGAACTTTGCTCCACATTTGTCATCTGGGTGTGCACATGGTCCTGCTTCTACCCGACGTGAAAAGGGGCTTCACCACAACTAGGAGATATCTTGCCCCGTTGTACCATTCTCCCATGTTGGCATAGTCAATGTGTAATTCTCAGAATGGTCCTGATGGGTGTGGCAGTGTTCCTTGCAGCATTCTGAAGGTCATACCTGAACTATATGTCTGACATGTCGTGCACTCTATTATCAATTTCGTAAGTGCTTCTGCAAATTGGGGACAAACCAGTCTTCTTGAATATCTGCTGCTATATGTTGTTTTGTTATGTGTGCAGGGAATTTAAGCTGTTAGAATGTAATTTGTAATAACTCTATCGTCATTACCATTTTCCCTGTCATTTCCTGACGTCAGAGGAGGTCTGTGGGTGACTGTTTGCACCCTCTCTTTGTCCACATTTCCTGCTCATCTGGTGGGGCACGTCTCTGCAACTCTAGTATTTGAATTATGGTAATTGAACTGTACTTTTCTACCTTGTCGTCTTGTGCTGGTGTCTTTACTACACATTCCACTGTTTGTGGAATGTCAAAGTATGCAGCTTCTTTCGCAACAGTGTCTGCTGCTTCGTTACCAAGTAAGCTAGCTTCTGTGTTATTCGTGTGGGCCTGGCATTTCACTAAGGCCACTACTGATGGCTCTGCTAATGCTTCAATGAGGTCATACAACAATTGTGCATGTTGTACGGGAGAGCCATCTGCTCTCCTAAATCCTCTTCATCGTGACAAGCCGGAATGTACCGTCATTCTCACATATGGCGAGTCAGATTAATTTGGCACTGTGCATCCTTTAACTGTATGCAATGCTTCAATTAAAGCTATAAGTTCTGCTGCTTGTGCTGAAAAGTGTGAGGGGAGGTGTTTCTGTACTATCACTTCGTATTATTCCCCTTCTATTCTTACCACTGCTTCCCCTACTTGTTTTTCTCCTGTCTCACAGTCAATGGATACAGAACAGTCCACAAAGTTTATCTCACCTCCTTCTAGGGCATTTTCGTTGGCCTTTGGTATATCGTCAACTTCCCCCTCATATGTATCTGGGTTTACAGTTTTACAACGTACTACATTTATGTTTGGGTTGAGATTATTATTTCGTATGCAGTTGCTCTCTGTGTGGTGAGTGTAGACTTTGACCTCTCTAGTATGGCAAACAGAGAGTGTTCAGCAAATAGTGTTACAGAGCACCCCATTACTATTGTGGTGCTTTTCTCTATCGCGAAGGCTGCTGCAGCGAGGACTTGATCGCAGGCAAAGTGCCCTTGCATTACTGAGTCCAATGTGCCGCTGTAATAGACCAATGGCTTGTGTCCTAATGATGATTTTTGTGTCAGTACTGCTGTCATTAGTGTTCCATTGCAATGGGAGAACAAATAAAACTCCTGATCATAATCTGGTGTCGCTAGGACGTGTCCTGTTGTGATGAGATCTTGTAATTTCAGGAATTGTGTGATCATCTCTTGTGTCCATTTTATGGGGGCACTGTTCTTTTGAGCTTCTTTCAGTGCTTGGAAAAGGGGGCGGGTGTATGTAGCATAGTCTAATTTCATGCACGGCAATAATTGCATATGAGGGGAATTTATGCATGTCTTTCACAGTTCTGGGCATTAGAGTGTGACGTATTGCTGCTGCTCTGTCTGGTACAATCCTTTTACCATCCTTTGATATTAACTGCCCTAGTTACAACACTTCTGCTAAGCAATACTGCAGTTTTCCTTTGTCCACTTTGTACCCTTTTGTTGCCAGTAGGTTCAGTAATGTTATTGAGTCTGCTCTACATTGCTCTTCACTTTCACTGCAGATCAGGAGATTGTCTACGTATTGAATTATTTTGTTTTTTACATCAATGTTGCCAAGGTCTTCGTGCAGGATTCTGTTAAATATACTGGGACTTTCACAGTAGCCTTGGGGTAATCTACAATGCTCATATCTCCCCCCCCCAGGGTAAAGCCTGTTAAGTATTGGCAACTGGGGTTGAGTGGTACTGAGAAGAAGGCATTCTTCAGATTCACAACTGTGAAACACGTGGCGTCTTTTGGGACGCTGCATAAAATGAATGCAGGGTTTGGCACCAAGGGGAACTCCTTCTGTATGACATCATTAAGTGGGCAGAGATCGTGGATCATCCTCCAAGCCCCGCCCTTCGCCTTTTTTATAGGACAAATCGCTGTGTTGCATGGTGAATTTGATGGCACAATTATGCCCTGTTGTAGTAGTGCATTTATTGTGTCCTTTATTCCTTTTTCTGCCTCTCTAGATAGCAGGTACAGCTTTACTCTGGGTGGTACTGCGCCTGGTATCAGTTTTATTTTAATGGGTGTTACTCTCTCTAACAGCCCTACGTCATGGGACCCTGTTGTCCATAATTCTGGTGCTACGTGTTTCATATCTTCATCAAAATATCGAAGGTGGTGCACTGACACTAGCCATGAGGGGGTTATTTATCTCCCTGTGTTGAATCATTATGTCACATGGCCCACAAATGGCTATTATTATCACCCCGTCAGTGTCACTGTCAGTGAACAACTCTTTTTCACATCCATGCATGTCCAGTTCTTTTGTCACAATACTGATACCTGCACCCTCTGTAGGTCAACTGAGAGGCTAGTGTGGGGCACAATTTCTGGGTTTACCACGGGGCGAAAAACAAAATCAGACGGCACCCTCCATTTTTTCATGTTATTTCAGGCACCACTTTAGCTAGAACATGTATCCCATAAATAAACATGTCAACGTCTGTGGGCATGCCTCGCACCGCAACTTCCTTCGTCATGGTACTGATCATCAACATTGCTCTTATTGGACATACCCCTGGGGTGGAGCACACTATTCCTCATTCTGTAAAGGAGATGGTCTTGTTAAGCTTGCTAAGGAGGTCCCTCCGCAGCAAATTTATCTGTGAATCTTCGTGGTATAACAGGGATGCCCGCACCATTTTTCCTCCCACCGTTATATCCAAATCTTTTGTGAAGGGAACCTTCAAAATTAACCCAGAAAATCCCTGCATTTTCCAAATTTCGGCCTGAGAGAGAAAACCTTGCTGTGACGCTTGCGGTCTGTGTTGAATTTGTTGTGTTCCTTGCTGGTAATCATTATAACATTGCTCCTGTTGCCCGTGACCACCCATTGGTAATCCATAGGGGGTGGCCGGATGAGGGGGACCAAATTGTTGTTCATTTCCTGTGGGCGGGGGGGCCCTTGATAATATTCCTGGGCTCGGGAGCGGCATTCCCTAAAAAAAGGTGCCCATCTCCCACAAATCCAGCATGACCCTTGGCCCCCTCCCCTAGCCCCTTGCTCTCCAAACCCCTACCTTCTTGACCTCTGAACCCCCCTCACTGCCCCCTGTACCGATCTCATCCTCTTGTAGGCCTTCCCTACCATTGGGGACCCTTGTATTGCTCCTCACCAGCCCATTTCTCCTGCCCGTTTGCGGACCATGTTGCTGCCATCCTTGCCAGTGAACCTCCTGACCCCTCCTCCCCATCTCCCTGTCTCTCAGTGGGCAGGGCTGCTCTAACCGCAACAACCTTCACCAGTTTATTATGTACAAGTTTGGCCTCGTCTGCCAACCTCCTATGTGCAATTTCTTTTTCTCTTTCTTTGATCCTCCTACATTGGTGTGCTATAATGCTCTGAATGTCAGGCCAGCTTCTGGCTTCTATCCCAGCAATTCCATCCAAGGCTTTCTGTACCCCCTTTGGGAGGCCTCTTTAGAAGATGAAGTAGAAAAGGGAGGTTGATTGGTCCAAGGCCGTGCCTGGTTCCGATCTGCACAGGTCCTGAACCCGGAGTATGTACTGCACAGCCTCTTCCTCCTCCCCCATGGTGCATTGCATCACCAAGTGTATATCTGGGGTATCAGGGAAGGTCCTCAACTGTGCATACCATACCTGAGCGCTTACATTGTTAAATGCCGACCCATCATGGCGATCACAATTTGTGGTTACTCCTGGAAAACCCGCCTTCACCCACACCCCGTCTACTTGGTGTCCCACAGCAGATACTAACAAGTTCTTCATGTCCCCTATAGCCAGCGGGACCCCTGCAGTGTTTTTTTTTCAAATGTGGTTATCCATTTTCCCACCCCTCCCGAAAGTGGGGGCAATAATTTCATCAAATTATTCTTGTCCATCTGTGCCCACTGTATATAATGAGGTCTCCCTGCTCCCTTGTGGATGAGAGGAATTTGCAATTTTGCTTTGCTTCTTTTCTTACTTACTTTTGCCCCTTTTGCTTTACTCAGTGACATGTTTCCCAACCTACTCCTTAACCTCCCCTGCCACCTTTGTCATACCACCCCATCTTCTGGCTCTTCTCTTAGAGGCAGGGGCACTCATGCTGATGTTGCTCCTTCCACATACTCATCTAGATTTCCGTGTCCAATTCTCCATTTCCTTGTTCCTGCCCTGCTGGGCTACCTTCTTGGTCTACTCGTACTATCCTTATGGGGTTATTATTAAGGTGGAAGAAAAACTCCTAAGATTTCCAATCATCTTCCGGCCTGCTAGATGCCTTCCCGGACAGAAGTGGAGATGGTGTTGGCCCATCTGTGTGGAGGCAAGTTGCCTTTCTAAGTCACCAGTGAGGCGTACGATATTTACTGGAGGGGCGCTCGTGGGCCCGTACAACCCCCTCGGAACGTAGGGAGGTAGGGCTGTTAGTGCGGAATGGAAGGTGCACTTTGTGCAGGCAAATAAGAGGGGTCACTGTATCCCACAGCGGGCCTAGTTAACAGTGGGTAAAGCCTAGTGAGTTCTTTGTCTCCTGTTTTTTCCATTTTCCCTTCCACTGTTTCTCGCCCCTGCCCCGCTGGGGTTGGTGCCGTCTCAGATGATACTTCTGTGTCTGTGCCATTAGTAGGGGATGTTTCCTCAAACATCCTCCAGAGATATAATATTTTCCGCCTATTTTGAAGCTGCTTTCCCCAATACTTTGCTAATAGGTGGGTTGTCACATGGTCTAATATTCGTTTATCAAAGGACCTCCTTCTGGCCATACCTGGGACGATCCTTCTCCCTTTATCTTGGTGAGTCACTGATCATGATATTTCTGAATCTTCTCACTGTACAGGGGGAGGTGCTGTCAAATATTGGCTAATGGTGTATCTCCTCCCATGGCTCCCCACTTCACTTTTGGGTTTACTCGTGTATGTGTAGTGTGTCAAAAATATCACTGGGAAATACTGCTGTTTAGCTTATAGCACCTTAATAACACTGTGCAATATCACAATTTAAAAATAGCTTTTCACTTACACCTTCTCCACTCCACATGAAAAAAAAATCAATATATGACTGACTACTAATTCAATATACGACAGTTACACACATACTTATTAGACGTACCAACACAATTGACTTTAACCACAATTAACATATAACATAGCATTGCCTTGGTATTCCATTACTTCCGTATTCACAACCTAATGGCAATATAAAGGAAAGAAAAGAAAAAGCCTACCGTTACACTCACACAAGCCCTAGGACCTAAATGTGACTCCCCACTATTCTCTTGTGTAACCCTTACACCCGTTACCTTTTTAAATGTTCCCTCCTTTGAGATTCTCGCAACCAATTCTCATGTGTCCGGGGTGATCTGAGAGCCTCTGTTCACGGTCTATCCAAATCGGGGCTGCACCCCAACCAAGCTGTGACCCGCTCTGGCGATCAGTCGGGTATTTGCAACTGTCGGGACCCGTGGAACCTCTCTTTGTGCATGCACTGGTCAGCCGCAGTAGACAATGGTTTTGCTGGGGAGCGTTCCGGATCTCTCTGCACGACACGGGGGTGTCTCTCAGTGCACCCTCAAATTACATTGTGGTGGTCACCAAGTGAACGCGCTCACTCCCCACATCACCAACAAAACTCAGAATAAAGGACGCATCCCAGTAGGGAATGAGACCAAGAGATTGATATGGAGATTCTGCAAAGGTTTATATAAGATTCAGCATCCAAAACTCTGCTGCCTTGAGAGCGCTCTGGCAAACAATACAGAAACAATATGTTTTAAAGGGTTACAGTGTCATCGATGACGATTTCTATACAGTTTACAAGTTACATTTCCATTCCTCAGGGAGGGGGTGCACATATAGCACGTTATGGGTCGGCTTCACAGGATTGGCTGATGACTATGCGGGAGGTTGGACATCATGTGATTCAGCTGGACCAGTCCGTGCGAGGTGAAGGTTGGGTCAGGTCCGGTGAGGCGGCTGGTTCTGGCTAAACTAATCTGCACACTTATCCTAGACATGCAATAATTAATGATCACCACTATACCTTTAAAGTATGAATTGTAGGCCTATAAATTGTACACATGTGTCTGTACTATCCCACTTTGAGTTACTAGTGAGGTGAAGGGTGTGGGGTCTTGCCCCTGAGGTAACCTGTGGGGGTCGAGATTGACAGCTGTCAGGTCTGGCACATTAGAGCGGGAAGGGGGTAGAGTGACACATGTTAGTTTAGGACGGAATATACTGTGACAAGGGTCTAGTTTTATTGGGGGCACTCGAGGGTGGTCAGCAAGGAAGGGTCACACTTCTGGTAATCAAAAGAAGGTTGAAAGGTTGAAAAAGCAGTCATTTGCCAACAGCAGGGGTGAGAGGTGCAGCGGCAGGTTTGTTGAGATGGATGAACTACAAGTCAGAGTTCGGCTCGGTCACAGACAGGACAGTGATCTCGGAGAATTAAATTAATACATTGTTTGCTTGCAACATCTTGTCTCAGCACATCTGTGAGAAAGGTACTTGGGAGGGACAGGTGCGGGAGGAAAAAGGTGGGGGCTGTCAGTGCTCGCTGTGTGCGCGGCGCTGCTGAGGTGAGAGCAGACTTCATAGTTTCAGAATACGGCCTAGTCTAAAGATGGAGTCGAGGGCACACAAAATTGAGTCCAAGTGTGTCTTGCAATAGCTTCACCTCTCCTTATGCCAAGGCCTTGTCCCCTAGGGCAGCAGAAGGGCAAGGAAGGCATCCCCCCACTAGCACAAGAGCAAGTGGTCCCGTTCACGTAGAATGTATGGGGGGGCTCAACCGACCCCCACCTTCCTTACAAATCACAGAAAGGTAATACCCTGCCTGCCTCCAACAAACATTGACATTTAAATGAAAAATCCTAATTCTTTATTATACCCTTAATTGAATCTAGTTATACTGCATATCCTCCCTCAAGTGCCAGAGTATCCTCTTGTATATGTTTAGAGTACTGAGCACAAACTCTAACCAAAGATGATTTATATCACCTGTGCTGTAACTAGCCGAAGCCAGTGTGCAGGAACGTCAGACGAAGTTAAAAAAGGTTTGGTCTGGCTGAACCGGTGGAAATGCTGCTCAGAGATAATCTGAATGTGCTCACCAAAACGTATTTCCCTCATATGTTTTAGTGGTCTTTACCCAAAACCTTCTAATATCATTAATGCTTGGGACTTCATTTATGTACCACTTATTTTTGCACAACGTGCTCAACGCTATTTTTTCATACATCTGCTCGAGTTTCCCTTAGATTTCATGCTACCATTGAATAAATATTTCATTTTATATCATTGGGCATTAATGGGAAAACCACAGCAGCCAGACGCACTAGCTCTGAAGGGAATCTGATTCATGAGAAAAGAAGCAGAGCAAGGCACCATTTCAAAAACAATATTTAAGCAGCCTGCGCAAAGCAGTTGGGAGACACACAAAAAAACAAAATGTGCAATGTTTTACAGCCACTCAAAACTCTAACTGTCAAGGCCTGGGATGAATATTTCAAGTCCAGAAAATAACCTGCAACCTTTGTTAAAATGGAGAACTGCTTAACCTTAGGAGAAAGAGAAACACAGTTTCAAAAAAGGAAAAATTAATAGGTGATGCTGCTGTGTTTTGTGGAAAATGTCAAATCAGAGGGAACAGGAAAACGTACATTTTAAAAATTGAAAGTGTGAATGGGACCCCATTAAAGGAAGTCAGAACTGAAGTCTTGACATGTGTCTTCGGGTCTTGCCACATCTCCCACAATGAGATGTGAAAACAGATACCATTCTTTCTCACAGAGATGATCTGGTGTGTTGGACCTGACCATAAATACTAAACCGCTGTTTATGGATGAAATCTGTTTCTAGTGGGTTTAAGATAAATAACTAATGGGGTTCTGCAGATCTATGTTTCCTAATCTATTCTTGCAGGCCTCTCTTGAAAGTAGGAATATTGATACTTGAAAACATAAAGTTTATCGGAAATCTACCAGACCCGGGAACTGTCCTAGGGGGCAGGACAGAATTTGTACAACCCCCAGGAACTGTAAACTGCAAGGGGTGTTACCATGTATAGGCCACCGTCATGAATACCAAGTGTTTACCAAGTGATATTTTGCATATTAAAATATGCAACATGGGATTCACTATTTTTCCTGATATTCTTGAATAGAACCTTGATGAAACTTAATTCTTTTTTTCAAAACATTCAGTTTGAAATTATCTATTTAGGGCCACCAAAACGATTATGCTAATGTGAGTTTTAATTATGCAAATTAGGTGAATTTGTATTTTTAGGCAGAGAAATTGTGCACGCCAGGGAATTATATATTCTGGCATCTGCACGGATGAGCCTGTTACTATGAGATGGGAAAATAAGTTGAATATAAATTCATGCTATTATGATGAGAATTGCATTAATAGATTTGTGCCAGAAAGAGGAATTTACGGAGCTGATTATTAAAGTGGTCACCTAGGTAGAATTTATCTATGTATTTTTTTTAATTTATTTATTTATTTATTTATATTGCGCTGACTGCCCGCAAGCATCAGGGCGCATACATGGAGACATAGACAAACAGAAAGTAACAGAACGTGAGACAGGACAGATCACAGTGCTGATAGAGTTTACAACATTTTCAAGGCCTGGAATCTTAACAGTGTGGCTTATTTAAAGAGTACGGTTTTATAGTGGTTGGTTTCCAACCTGAGGCAGGTCGGCAGTCTGTTCCAGCTGGCTGACGCATGGTTAGGGAAAGCTCTACCCAAACCGAGTTCTTTTTTTATGTTTCAGGGTTATTATCAGGGTCTTGGCTTCTGATCTTAATGCCCTAGTAGGGTTGTAGAAGGTTAGTTTGGACTTCAGATAAGCTGGTGCTTTGCCATAAAGACACTTGTGTGTTAGGCATAAGGACTTGAATAGAACACGGTCCTCCATTTTCAGCCAGTGGAGGTCCCATCTGGCTTCACTGATATGTTCATTTCTTGTTTTTTGTTTAATCGTTCTGATCACATTATTTTGGACTAGTTGGAATTTGTGCATGCTTTGCTTGCTTGCACCTGCAAGGAGTGCGTTTCCATAATTCAGACACGACAGGATGGTGGCTCTGCCCATAGTGGCACAATTCCTTTCACTGAACAGGGGTCTAATAGCTTTAAGGAGTCTGATGTAATAATTGCAATTTTTGTTAACATACATGGCTTAAGTGTCTGTGTTAAGAGAGCCTTCCTGGGTCATGCCGAGTGTTTTAACCTTGCCCACAACTTCAATACGGGATTCGTTGATTTGAAATGCCTGGTAGTCAGAGGAGAGTTTGGCACATGCTTGGGTGGATCCGAAGACCATTAACTCGGTCTTATTGCTGTTAATGCACATCCAATTGTTGTTCATCCACTCTTCAATATTCTTGTAAAGTGTGTTCAATGTCATACTGTCTTTCGCATAGTCCCCACTCAGTTCCAGGATAAGCTGGGTATCGTCAGCAGAGTTGGTAAAGAACACCTGGAGTTGTTGTGTTGAATTTACTGTGTCAGAATGGGATCAATTTTAATGCAAGAAATCCCTGAGATGACGTGTCATTAAATGGGTTCAGAAGTTACTCCCATGAGAATGCCTCCTTCATTTATATACCCAATGACTGCAGAGGGAAATGTCTATGGTTATGTCCCTTCTGGAACACTATCCAATCACATACATTAACCAATTAGATTGGGGAAAGTATGAACACCTAAAAAATGTGGATTTACTGTTCTATATATGATTCAACACACACTGACGTAGAGACACTGACAGGCTCACTCATTCAATCACTGACTGATGGGTAAGGAGGAGAGAAAGGAGGAATAATCAAAACCTGGAGAAGATGGAATAGATAACTCTCTATCAGGACCCATTTTTTATTACCATCAAAGTCCTGAAACTGAGGCTCAGAAGGTGTCAAAGTCTGAGACCTTCTTCAGTGGAAGAAAAAGCAGACAGGGTCTGGAGAAAAACTCCTATCTTTGCAGCTGAAGCCCCCCTGTTCTTAGAGGGGGAGAACTGAAGAAGTCTGTACGAGGGAGTGCCCACCTCTCTGTGATTCAGCCAAACTAAATCCAGATGTGAGTATTATCTAAAAGGGAAGTCATCTTGTCCGGAATTATCCTATAAAGGGAATTTGAGTAAATTCTGGGCCCTATAATTTGTGAAGTACTGAGGGGTGGGAATAGATACATTAATTTTGCATCCCATGAAGTTAGGGAAAACATATGTAGATAGATTTCGTTCCATTGTGTGTAGACAGTGAGGTTCACATTACCCTTTTCACTGGCGATGACGTCTAGCACTGAAGAACTATTAACTGGGGTCTAAAAGTTAATCTTACTGTGTGCTTTCCTAGAAAAATAGCATAATTGAAGTAATTCCTGGGTATACCAGCAAGCAGAATATTGTTATGAATGCAGGTTGCTTATGATAAATGGGAGAGCGTGATTCTTCGTGGTCCATTTCTTTCCACTGTTCAAGTTGCCCTTTGCAAGGGCAAAGGTACATTGTACCCAGTAATTGGATAGAAACATCAGCACAATTTTACCAACATACTGCTGAACATACATTTCTTTTAACACAAGCCATTCACATACCTGAAGTTCCAGTAGTTTGCTGCAAGTGAGTTTAAAATGCTGTTGACATTCTAACCTGTCTATCTATCGAGTAAGGGGATATCTTTTTTTAGCTAATTTGTTGTTTTCACAAATGAAAGATTCCTCCTGGACTCTCATGCATTCACTTATGGTGAAATGTGTTACAAGATTCTCTATTTCCATAATTGTGGCATTGAAACCTGAAGGGACTAGTGTGTTGATTATTTCTTCTTTTTCAATTATTTCTATTTGGTTAATAAATATTCCTTTTATGAAACCTTGTGTGTTTCTTGTCATGAAAGTGGAGGGAAGCTGTAAGCAATACATTCTATTAGTTGGGGGTCCCATATTCATAAAAATAATGTTATTAAATAAAGGGGAATTGTGTGCACCTGTTATGGGGTGGGTGGAAAATTCCCCTAATTAATATCAGCCCATTAAAACATGTTACAAGAGCTGAATACCTAAACATCCGGAGTGCCACAGGTTGCCCAGTTTTGGCATTGATCCATTTGAATCCAGATGGGTGCCTTATGTGCCTGTGATGCTAGGGTACAACTTCCAGAGTGGTGGTTTGCAAGATGGGCATAGAGTTGTGATGTTTTATGTCCGTAGGGGGGACTTTAAATTGCTGTGTGTGAGTATCATAGTTTGTCTGCATATAGTGGATGTGTACAGCAAGAAGAGTGTTAGTGTTGGGGCAAACATTTCATGCCATGGTCAAAGAGTTAAAATGCCCAGCCACCGTAGCTAATTCCTTTGTGAATACATGAGGTGCTGATATTATCCCCAAAGGCAGAACTTGAACTGCTTTTGTTTGCCTCCTAAAATGTATCTGAGATATTTCCACTATCTTTGAAACATTTCAATATGAAAGTATATATCACTCATGTCCTGAATGGCCATGTCATATCCCTAGACTAGCAATGGAATTACCTCTTGTAAACTAGTCCTCCTAAACGTCTGGACCATTGCAAACATATTGGTAAGTCATAGGTGGAGAACTGGGAACATCATTTGATCTTTTTGGACAAAAGGAAGTAGATAGAATAGATAATGGTATTCATTTTATGTGAATTTACATTCTCAGTGCCCCCTCTTTGGCATTGTCATTGCCACCTGTGACTCGAGAGGCATACAGTGTTCTGATGATGTCTTTGTCTTTTTTGAGACAAGGCCGAAACAGTATCCCGTGATTATAATGGAAAATATGAATTTTTGGTTGCAATTATACATTGGGGTGGGGTAAGAGATTACAATGTTAAAATGGTCGTGGGGTTTGGGGGTTTAATAAAGCTAGGGAAATGGGGGGTTGGAAAAATAAAAAAGAGAAACAGATGTGTTATTTATTTGTTAGTTATAAACACATGGAACTGCCGAAATACATGTTTGGGGATGCTTGTGGTCTCATGCAGATAGGATGTAATCAAGCAATTTGGGTCAGACTGCCCCTTTTGGGTTGGGAACCAGTCTTATTTGCATATAGTCTTTCCCCTTTTGTAATGGCTTGACAGACAAATAATGATGATCTGCAGGGTTGTCCAGAGCAATGCCAGAGGTTAAGATTAATTATAAACCTTCCAGTCATCACCTCTTTTGTTTTGCTGTTGTCTTTCTTAACAGAATGTTGTGACATTGTATGGAATTCCACACAATAGCAATTTCTTTTGGAGTTGAGTATCCACCTGTTTGTGGTTATGCCTTCCCAGTTGTGTCAGCACTTGGCTATTCCAAGGTCTTAGAGACCAAGAAAAGACTTATCTCTTGCACATGGAGTATACGGAATTTACTTATTGAATTATGAAATATGTGTTTACTTGTATATAAAACAATGATTGTTCAACTTTCTTTTGCGAAAATCGCCCATATTGCATTCCTCACAGAAGTGAGGACAAAAGAATTCAGGTTCCTATTTCTTCCTGTCCAATGGTCCATCAAGTAGAAGTGGGTCAGGACCATGGGGGTGGGTTCCATAGCATCAGGGACACTAGTAGCCCAAACATAAATGGTCCTCACACATTCTCACATCCCTGTCATTTGCTGGCTCTGTGAAGAGTCTGACCACCCCATGGTTCGCCAAAGCTGTACCGGGAAGTCTGCAGGGAGGAGGGTTGTAAGCATGGTCTCGGATTCAAGGAGACTTGGTACTGTAGGATTGTTTAGCGTGTTTTGGGAGCATAGAGCGCAGCACCACGGCACAGGATCAATGTATAGCATGTTTTTTGAAGTGCAGCGCCACTGCATGGGTTTGGTGCATTGATATAAGGTGGTACAGCGAGGCATGTGTTGCTAGTGCAACCTGTGGACATGTAAATGAAAACAGGCTATGCAGTCAAAAACGATTTCTACATATAAAATGCAAATATTTTTTTTTCACAGTTAAAAGCATTTTTTTTTTTACCTGAAATTCCTCTGTTGCAGGAGACACATTTGAGGATTAATGAACTAACCTCATTAACAAAAGACTAACATGCTAACTCATTAATAAAATAATGTGTTCTCCACTGCAAAATGAGGCAGACTCTGAAAGTCATTTTAAACGCGAATCCAGATTTTTTTTTCTGTGCTGCTTTGTCCACAGTGTTTGCAGGAAGCAAGGATTCGAATAGCAGGAAATCAGTTTTGTTACAGTTGCTTACTGTAAAAGATTTCTATTGTGTGCAGAGGGAGGATAGGACATGATAGAATTGTATTGGTTAGGATCCTTTGGTAGGAGGTAACCAGAGTTTTCCTGTATAATCTCGGGGAAGAAGCTACGAGAGGACATCTTGACACAGCTCGGAGAAGGACTGGGTTGATAGCTGGGATGCCTGATTCCTAAAGCAGATTCAATACTGCTACAGAGGCTGGGATTTCCAGTAAAAAGTCCCAGTTTGAGCGACAGCAAATGCTTGTCCTTGCTGGGTGAACCCCTCCAGAAGGCAACCATCCAAAGAAGTTACATGCTGAACAAGCCTGGTAATTATCTCGCTGAAGTGTGGGGGCTGTGTGTATGTGTGCGAAAATATTCAGTCAGAGTAGGAGAGGAGATTCCTGCGTTTTAACCACATGTTTAATATTGCAAATTGAATTCTTGTTCCTCGCCACTCTCTTTTCATTTTGTTACAGATAATGTTGTTACTGTGAGTTTTCCATTTATTTCTGTAAAAAAAGAGTAAGCTCGTGTTGAAATGCAAGTTTTATAATACAAAAATATTTATCTGAAAGCAGGCGACAAGTGTGTTTCATTTTTATCTTGTCCTTTGTGCATCTATCATTATAACACTGGTAATATGGGAAGATCTTTGCACAGTGCAATTGTCATTTTTAAAAGTTGCTAAAAGATAAGACATGGCGGTAGCTGTGTGCATGATTCCATTCAGTGTATGAGTGTGTGTGTTTTCTGAATGGAACATAATAATAACAAAATGAAATAGCCTGCTGCCGAAGGTCTATGAGTCGGCAGAAAGAGAGGCCCTGGACATAGCTCACCAAATGTAAATAAGTTGGTGATAAATACCACATATAGCTTGCTGTCGTAGATAAGTCAGTGAGAACAGCCCATGGTGGCACTCCAATTGGAAATGTGGTGTTTCTGAAATGCAAGCCTGAGGTCTCTCTAGTGATCACACGAACAAACTAAACAAAAATAAGGGGTTCTGGATATTGTGGTCACATATATAAAACAAAGGATTTATGCTCACCCATAAATACCACCAATAACGCATACCAACATAATGTATACCACTAAATGTATCAGTGTGCTGAAATAATGTATGTATACTATAGTACTATATACCAAATCTAATATGAATGCAAAGAGTGATTATTACTGAATTATTTTCATTTTGGCGGTAAGAAAATACCGCTAGGCCCCAGATCTATACAAAATACCCAACATATTTATGGTGCGTTGCAGGCCGTTAAAGTGATCACAGAGCACCTACTGGGCGTGGCAAGTGTGTCTCACACTGCCATCTGTACATTAAGGGAACCCATTTTATAATAACAGTGTGTACTAAAAACGAATTTCAGAATGTCACAAAGGGAAACCACATTCTCAGACCTAGTGCAATATTTAGAGGCAAAGTTGTTTGCACATGGGACGTGGTCATCGAACAGTACCTTAGAATGGCATGACCGCATTCAGGGTGAGGTGCAGAAAGAAAAACTAGACAATATTTTTGCAGCAGGCAGCATCATTCAGGTCTGCCTTACAAGGTTATTGAATGCAGCCGATAAAACTACAGAGAAAGACTGTTTAATACGGCTATGCGCCAAGATCTGGTTTATTTTGAATAGGTCCCTGCGAATGCAAGAAAATGAGAACCAGCTAATTAACAGGTTAAAGACTGATTTAGATAGGGCAAGCAAAAAAGAGGAGATGTTAAGAGCAGAATTGGATGTATGCCAAAAAGACATGCAATTAAAATGCAGAGATTTTGATGCTCAGTTGTCCAAAAGCAAGAAACAATTTGAGGACAGTGAGCAAGAATTGGTACACTTAAAAGCCTTAGTGGACCACATTAGACAGGATAAAGATGAGATTGTTTCAGAAATGCAGATTTTACAAAAAGAACATTTTGAAAAAGAAAGTGATCTCCAAGGTGCAGAGCAAGAAATGGTTAAAATGATTCAAGAAAAAGAAAAGAGAAACAAAGAATTAAATGAATGCCAAATGCAAATGTGCTATATGCAGGAGGTAATAAATAAAATGATTGATGAAAGCAACTATCTGCAAAATGAAGCACGCAGGCTCCTTAAAAAGTGCAAAGACTTAGAACAACAAATGTGCATTCTCAGGTCCCAGGAGAGGCGGCAGGGTACTACATTCAATGGAGTGGAGGTGAATTCTAGTTCTGCCCAAAGAGCTCGTGCTCCAGTGACTGGGCCGGTGACTGAACTTGGTTGCAGCGCCCTTGGGGGATTTGATACTCCCATTGGGGGCAGCCACCAATCCCATACACTTGGAACCAGGATTGAATCACAAAGTGGTGCAATTCCATGTATTGCAACAAGTAGCTCCATAAAGATAATGAAATCCATTAAAGCCCTGATCAAACCATTTAAAAAAGGAGGGGAATGCTGCATTGAGGATCACTTAGAAGCGGTTCATGACATTTTTAAAGCACTCCAGATACCTAAGGAACAGTACAGACAATATTTTCATTTAACTTTAGGTGCCCCGACGGCCAGCATCATAAGGGGATTAAATGAACAGCAGAATATGACATGGGTGGAGTTTGGAAAAGAAATTAGGTGTCATTTTTCTCCTTTTCAGTCATTGCAGGAGGCAAAGAAAGTCGCTTACACAATCACTGCTGGGCCTAACACATCCCCTCGCCAATTTTTACAAGACTTAAAAAGGGCATTTTCTCGCTTTGATGTATCTTTTGACCCCAATTCCAATGAGTTTAAAACTGCCTACTTCTATGGGCTACAGAAAGACATCATGTCACAATTGGTCCGTGAATTTGACCGTGACAAGTCCCTTGAATGGATTGTACATCAAAGCACAAAACTCTATGAGGTACTCTATTGTCGGGGTAGAGAAAGTGATAAAATGAAAGATATTAGACCTAAATCTAAAGAACCCTCAGCCACAGTGATGGAAATCAGGTCAGCCAAAATGTCCCTTGAGTCTGCTCAAAGTCCAGGAAAAAATAATTCGGCACCTGAACAAAGGGTTAACCAACAAAGGTCATCACACTCTGCACCAATGTTCCAATCACATGATCCTAGTAATAGGGAGAGCCACATCAGCCCTAGGTATTTAGGGGATAGACCACAGGCAGGATATCGGCCTGATATGTCAGGTATGAATAATAACCAAAGACAAAATCAAGATCAAAGAAATGATGGTCCCTACCAGACATTGGGGACACAGAGCAGATTTGATCCCAACACCATGATATATGGTAATCAGGATACACCCCGATATGTGGATCGATTTGCTGATAATGGGAATCAACATAGGGGTCAGTACCCACAACATGAGAGACAGGACATGAGACAGAACATGAATTATACTCCACGTCAGTACAATGATTCCCCAACAGGGGACTACAACCAAAGGATGGGTGCACCCCGCTCCCCTCCACAAATGAATCAAGAGTTCAGGAACCGTCCCAATAGAAATCACTCACCTGAGAGGTATCAGAATAGATCCAATCAGGGGGAAAATAACCAATATCGACCTAGGCCACAGAAAGAGGATTCTAGAGAGATGGAAAGGTTCCAGTGCCTCGAGGCCCAAGTGAAAATGTTAGCTGAGCAAATAGGGAAGCTCTATACAGCGCAAAAACAACCATCCAAAGACGGGGTTGATGGTCACAGCAATGACCGGGGGGCTTCTTCTGAAAAGTGACTAAGTACTCATGATACCTACAGCGCCGAAAAGACAGATTGCCCTAATGTAATTTTACATAATGACTCTGAGATGCCTAATGATGTAAAAGTGAAAGCACCAATGAATGGGGAGTAAGTGGGGATGCTATAGCTCCTTCCTTGGACAGTCAAAACGGTGAACAAACACAGACAGAAAAAGGAAATACTCAAAAGGAGGGTACAAATCAATCAACTGAAGAATTCTTTGAGCCACATATTTTTGAAGAAGCTGAAAGGGCTGGTAAAACACTAAATGATCACAAATGCACAGAATTAAACAATGACAAATTACTAAATGATGTTGTTACACATGTTCAGTTGGGAGGTTGTAATGTGGTCCCTGATGATACCCAGATGGGTGGGCGAACAGTGGCCACACTCCAAAAAACCTCTGAACATGGAGAAATGAATAAAGTCTCTCGCACAGAAATGGGTAAAAAGGAGGGAAAAATGTCTTTCCATTTACCAATGTGCTTAGCCAAAAGTGAAAAAGGCCTGAGAAAGGTGAGCCCTGAAATTAGTAAGAATTCTCACTTCTTATGTATATTAGAGGAAGTTGAGGACAAATATTATGCACCCATCACTGTAGAAGAAAAATGCCAAACATTTGCTATGATTGACACTGGCGCACAGGCCACAATTATGTCCAATGATCTGGTAAAGAGTATCAATGAAGGGAGACCCCCACAGAATCAGATCACAGTGAAGGAAAATCAAGGTCCAGTGCATAACTTTAATGTGGAGGAGGTACCCATCATAGGTGTAGCTGAGGTTGACATAAAAATAGGAAAACACAGAATGAAACAAGAGGTATTGATCACATCTATTTGTGAAATTCCATTTCTGATGGGGACAGATTGCCTGAAAAGATTGTCTCCTCTCATAGATGGGGTGAATGGAGTGCTGTGGTCCTTAACCAAAAAACCATTGAGACCTAACAAACTAAAATCACAAAACAGCAACATAAATGAATGTCACACCGTTGCCAAAACAAATGATGCTGTGGAGGTATAGCTCCAGAATAGTTGCATACCTAGTGTCACGGTTATATTAATGTGTCAAGACAAAATGCAGAGCGACAATGAAAAACTACCTGTACAAATATACTTGGACCCAAGGAAAAATTGGCAGACTGCCATAGATGAGCACACATTACGTTTTTATCTAAAAGAGAAAACAATCGAACAGAATATTGCTCCTAAAACAGATTCAGAAAAACACATTACCACTCTTGCTGAAATACACATGGAAGATGAGCAACCATGGGTTCATGTTGGTATAAATGATATAAAACAATAAAAGCCACTTTAGCGCTTGAACAGGAGAGGAGCTTCATTAATGAGAAATTGTTGCAAAAGATAATGGAGAGGGAAGAGATCCCTAAATTTAGGATTAAAAACCAATATGTTTCTGGCCAGACTTTGAAAACCGAATTGCAGGCAGATGCATGCTTAAAATTAGCATTGGGCAGAAAAAAATTTACCATAATGTATGGATAGTGAGTGGAGCACAAAATGACTTTTACAGGGGCAATGACATCATGCACAGAATGTGTATGGTGTCACAACTGGTTCCTTATGCAATCGAATTACAAATGAGGAAAGATACTATTATTCCTGCTTTTACAAAACAGTTTGCAATAACACTGAAATGCAAAATTGGACAGCAGATGAAAGACTCTGATGCATTTGTATGCCTGAATGAATTCATAAAACCGCAAGGCCTGGATTATGAATACATTCCATTGGTAGATATTGGTGAAGGATCTGTAAAAATTATGGTAAATAATAAAGGTTGTCAGGATATTCATTTGAGGAAAACACCCCATTAGGAATGGCCATACAAAAATCACATTATACGGCAGATTTAAATAACATGGTGAATGGAAATATCCCTGAAAAGTATGTAGATGCCAAGGGTGAGTTGCCAGAACACCTGGACTCTCAGCCCAAAGGAATATTTAAAATTAATTCTGTGTATCCTTGTGATTCAAATGAGACAGTGTGCTGCCATCAAGAGGATTGCATAACATTTAATTTAAATGAAAATGAAACAGAAAAAAGCCCATTGAAGTGGAAGCTGATATGCCAAAATATTTAAAAGTGGCAGCTTTACAAAAAGACACAGCCACACAGTTAGAGGAAAGCACCGAGATTCCCTTACCAGAAGATTTTCCAGAATTTTCCAAAATGGTAGAAGAGCAGATCTCCTTAGCAGATGCGTGTGACAACGATGAGGATAGGAACGAACTGAGAAAGATATTTATGGAATTTAAAGATGTATACGCAAAAGATGCTTATGATTGCGCTTTAACTGATTTACATGTGGCCACACTTCCGGAAGGGTGTAGCAGAAGTCCAGTATTTGTACGCCAGTATAGACTACCGCTGGCATGTTTAGAATCATTAGCAGAGATTATAAAGAATTTGGAAGCTTGGGGAATCATCGGCCCATTCATAGCACATCCAATACACCTATTTTAGGTGTGTTAAAGCCAAATGGTCAATGGCGGCTATGTGCAGACTTGAGGGAGTTAAATAAAAGAGTGCCAGTATCCAGATGGCCACTGCCATTCATTGATCAGGGTTTAGCTCAGGTACATGGTTCAAAAGTGTTTACCACATTAGATCTCACCTCTGGATATTGGTGCGTGCCATTAGCAGAGGAGATACAGAATTTATTTTCCTTTACATTTGACAGGACTCAATACGCCTGGCTTAGAGCTCTGTTCGGGTACATCAATAGTGGGAGTGAATTTGGCATATTTTTGAGTAAGGCCATGCCAGATGCAGCGGAAAGAGGAACCATAGTTTATGTGTATGATGTCCTGATAAAAAATGAAAGCCTGAAAAGCCATTTTGATGAAATAAGACATGTGCTTGGCCAATTGCAGAAAGCAGGCGCCAAAGTGTCTTTACAAAAAGCACAATGGTGCAAGAAAAAAGTGAACTTTCTAGGCCATGAAGTGACTGAACATGGGCTAAATCCACAAAAGAAGAAAATAGAGGCCATACAAAAACTAAAGGACCCTAAAAATGTGAAAGGGGTAAACAGTTTATTAGGGATGACAGGCTATAACAGAAAATTCAGTGAAAATGATGCTGAAATCCCTCAACCATTGACTAAACTGCTTAAACTGAATACACCCTGGATTTGGGAAAAAGAGCAGTCTGAGGCAGTAGCTAAATTGAAGGAATGTCTTATAAAGGCACCATGTTTAGCATATCCCATAAAGGGTAGGGATTTCTTTATAGAAATAGGGTTCTCTGAACATTGTATGTCAGCAGTGTTATCACAAAAACATGATGTGAATCACAAAACCATTGCATATGCAAGTAAAGCATTTTCCCAAGTTGAAATGAAATTCAATGAATGTGAAAAGGCCCTATTAACCACTGTGTGGGCGCTACAACATGTCCGCCCTATTGTTCAGGGAGAAAAGGTGATTATTGAAACAAATCATCAACCTTTGCAGTTTTTAGAGAGTAAAAGAATTAGGTCAGGTAATCTAGTGCAGTCCAGAATCACTTCATGGACGCTGGCATTACAAAGTTTTCTGTAGAAGTGAGATATGGACAAAATAAAAAAAAGCCCAATTGCTCAAGGGTTAGCTGACTTACATGACTGTGCAGCTGAACAAGTATCAAACAAAATGGAAGTGGAACATAGTTTGCAGGAATTTGAACAATCACCACACAAAGCTTTTGATGAAAAAACATGCAAGGATCTGCCAATTGTATATGTGGATGGTTGTGCTTTTCACATTGAAAATGACAGTAATAAACAATTAGTGTCAGGAATAGGGAAGGTCTGGTTGAAATGTGAAGGCGTCCCCAGTGTAGGGATGAGGATTGGAGCTAGAAGCAGTCAAGTGGTGGAATTGGCAGCCATTTATAAAGCAATTGCTACTGCAGTTGATAATAAATTCAGTGAAATTGTCCTGGTGACTGATTCTGACTATGCACGAAATAGCTTTGTGGAGTATTTACCTGGCTGGAAAGCGAGAGGCATGGTTACATACATCAAAAAGCCACTTAAACATGGAAAAATGATACAAGCCATAGACAAACTGGTGTCAGAAAATGATTTGACAATATACTGGAGAAAAATTTGTGGGCATTTAAAAATACCCGGAGAGGATAAGGAGGGAAATGATAAGGCAGACCACCTGGTTAAAATTGGGGCTGTGATGGGAGAATTGCTACCTATAGATGATTTACTGGGTGAAATACAAATTGATGCAGTAACACGTTCTAAAGCACAAAAGGAGGTAGATCAACCAGTGGTACAGTGGGGTCATGATATGCCAGACCAAGATTTGATTGAGGCACAAAAGAATGATCGAATTTTGGGAATCTATTATAATCATTTCATAGATCCTGAACAAAACCCTTTAACAGAAAATGATTGTATGGGAAAAGAAGAGTTGAGGTGCTATTAAAGAATAAAAAACGAGTTAGATTACAGGATGGACTCATGATTAGAGAGTCCATAACAGGGCAAATACAGCGCGTAGTACCCCTTTCATTCAGAGGGCTAATGCTACAACATGCACATGATGCAATAAATGCAGGCCACAGACGTTCACAAAAAACATTGGAAATGCTAAAAGATTATGCTTACTGGCCACATATGTCCCAAGATGTGGAATTATATACTAGAGGATGTCTAGTATGCGCCCAATTTAAACCTGCTTCACCAATGCATAGAGCCCCATCCATGGTCAGATTTGCAAATAGACTATGTAGGCCCTTTAAAAAGGTCGAGCAGAGGAAACCGTTACATTTTAAGTGTGATATGTTTGATGTTGAAGTGGATTGAATGTATTCCTGCACCAGATTGTAGTGCGCAAACAGCAGCCACATTGCTGGTGAACCATGTGTTCCCAAGGTTTGGGTTGCCACAAAGAATTGAGTCAGACAGAGGAAGTCATTTCACAAGTACTCTAATGAGTAAGGTATGGCAAATACTGGGTGTGAAAAGGAAAATACATATCGCATATCGGGCAGCCTCTTCAGGTGGAGTTGAACGGAGCAATAGGTCTGTTGTGGACCTATTAAAGAAATTTGTGGCAGAAGCAGGTTCCAGCTGGGATTTACGTTTACCGTTGGTTTTGATGGCAATCAGATCAACTCCTGCCAAAGCAACAGGTATTAGTCCACATGAGGTCTTAACAGGTAGGAACATGGTGTTACCTCAACACCTACTATACAGAACACATGAGCAGACACTTGTGAGTGCATCCACAGTTCCTGAGTACATTGATGAATTGAGGAAGCATTTGCAACATGCATTTGCTTTTGTGCAGAGAAATCTAGAAAGAGCTTCTGACAGTGCAAAGTCATACTACGATAAAAGAACATCAGTGAGAAAATACAGTGTAGTGGATCAGGTGTATAAGTTTCATTTTGGAAAAAGTAAACAGAAACATTCTACATTTCTAGCAGCCTGGCAGGGGCCATTTCGAAATATAGATAAGGTTTCTCCTGTAGTTTATAAAATTTTAAAGACTGAAGGTGAAACAACAATAGAGCAATTTGTGCACGTAAATCAGATTAAGCCATGCCATCCCAGACACGAGATTAGGCAGCTTGAGCATGTAGAAAAAGATAAAGTCCCTTGAACATAAAAAGGTGGAGTGAATATGTCTAGTCAGGAGGCAGTGACAGAGAAGTTAAAAAAAAGATGGTTGAAATGGTACATAAACACTGTAATATATGTAAATATATATAAAATATAAATAATATAAAAAGTAAATACATTTAAAAAAAATAATGGAAGCTCATGGTCGGTGTGCAGAATGAAAATGCATTAAATATTGAATGTTGTTTTATGTATGCTTGTTCTCTATAACCTGTGCTTAATTTCAGAAGGCGAGAGAAAAATGGCAAAATATTTTACAAAGCATGTTTTATTTTTGGCAAAAAGGGTGAAGTCGGTATTGTGCTATATACTTAATCTGTTTCTTTTCTATTTGATTTAGAATATTAACATATTTGCACCGGAGGTCACGGGAGACGATGAAGTCCTGGAGCCCACGTGGACGCATTCCGGAAAAGCCCCGAAGGGGGGCGAAGACCAAGGCTGCAAAGTGAGCAGCATTGAAGATGACACCAACAATATGGTTAATGATGATGATATTCGGAGGGATCTTAAAAAATTCAGAAGCACAGGTTGTCATTGAACCTGGACCGGCATCTGGTATCGCGGTAGAAGAGGCACCAGGATTCATCATGAGTGGTAGAAGGATGATTTTCCTAAATATTTACATACCATTGAATCCTGAGATTTTGATTGAAAAACATTTGAATACCGGAATTAAGATTGAACAGACTAAAGAGTGGCTAGAAATAAGAAAAGAGGACTCTAAGCAGTCAATAAGAGATATATTGATGCAATTGGAGAAAACATTTGTGAATCCAGCAGACATTAAGAAGAGGAGAGGAAAGAGAGGAGCCGTGATGCTGGCGATCTCATTGGTAATGTCTATAATTGGAGCCATAATAGGTACCACGATATCAACAGCCAATGCGATTTTAGTAGGGACTCTAAGCACTAAAGCACAACAACTGAGTGTTGACCTAGAAACAATACAAAAAACATTAGATGGAATCAGAGGGGGATTGGATGAACAAGTAAGGTTCATAAATGAAACTGCGATCATATTGAATGAACAAGCGGATGTGATGCAACGAGCAACTAAGTTAATTATTAAGCATGACAAAACACACAGTGAGATTTTGAATATAATGAGTCCTGTGGATAGACTATTGACAAATTATATGAGAGAAGTTCAAGCTGCAATTTCACAATTGATTTAAGGACGTATACCATTGTATTTTGTTTCACAGGATATTATTCATCATATGATAGAAAGGTTGACCAGGAGGGAGATTGATGTGATACAAGTAAGAATTGCATTTGAAATGGGTAATGCAATGCCATTATATGTGGACTTGGAGAGGTTGGAGATGGGGTTTTTACTATGCATCCCATATGTGGCTCCTGAACTTATTTATCAGACCAAGTGGGTACACAATGTGGGATTTTGGCAAGAGGAAACATTTATTAAGATTAAGACTCCAGAAGTAGTGGCATTTTAATCGTGCAAACCTGAAGTTTACTTGATACCAAACTTGGAAACGTGTGTCAAATTTAAAGACTAAAACTATATGTGCCCGGGTAAACCTTTTGTTCCTTATGCCACAGACGCTATTTGTGGTTTGAGAGCTGACCCAAGTTTATAAGAAGGATGTGAAGTGATCATTAGCAATATGGGGAGTGAAGAATTGGCACAGGCTAAGATGGTCAGAGGTAAATGGTTAGTCAGCACCTATTAAAAGAACATGACAATAATACATTTGAATCATGGAACATATGTGGTTAAACAGGTGAAATATAATGTTTTTTACTTGCAGGTTCCAAAGGATATAATTGTGTCAATTGGAGGGTTAACATTGTTTCATATAACAAACAATATTTGGGAAAGCCAAGTAGAAAATATCGATTTTTTTCAAAGGGACACATTTCCAATAGATCCGGATGGGGAGTTTTTATTGAATCACAGAGAAAAACATGTAATGAGAATGAATTTTAAAAAAAACAATATTACAGTTAGTAACCTAGGTATAATAGAAGTGGAAAGATTTAATTGGGGAACGTGGGGAGAACGCTATATAGTGGGTTTGGCTGTCCTGGTGCTAATGATGGGTGGATGGTTGATTGTACTATCAGTAAAAATGAAAATGTTGCTAATTTTAGTAGCTACGTCAGGAAGAGAAAGATACATATACATTTTGAAAAGAAGAAAAGAAGCAGGTTGTTTTTTTTAAAATTGGCTTGGATCGTAGCCAAGTTCTAAAAAAAAGGAGGGTATATGTAGGATTGTTTAGCGTGTTTTGGGAGCACAGAGCGCAGCACCACTGCACAGGATCAATGTATAGCATGTTTTTTGAAGTGCAGCGCCACTGCATGGGTTTGGTGCATTGATATAAGTTGGTACAGCGAGGCATGTGTTGCCAGTGCAACCTATGGACATGTAAATGAAAACAGGCTATTCAGTCAAAAACGATTTCTACATATAAAATGCAAATTATTTTTTTTTACAGTTAAAAGCATTTTCTTTTTACCTGAAATTCCTCTGTTGCAGGAGACACGTTTGAGGATTAATGAACTAACCTCATTAACAAAAAACTAACATGCTAACTCATTAATAAAATAATGTGTTCTCCACTGCAAAATGAGGCAGACTCTGAAAGTCATTTTAAACGCGAATCCAGATTTTTTTTTCTGTGCTGCTTTGTCCACAGTATTTGCAGGAAGCAAGGATTCGAATAGCAGGAAATCAGTTTTGTTACAGTTGCTTACTGTAGAAGATTCAATACTGCTACAGAGGCTCGGATTTCCAGTCAACAAGTCCCAGTTTGAGCGACAGCAAATGCTTGTCCTTGCTGGGTGAACCCCTCCAGAAGGCGACCAGCCAAAGAAGTTACATGCTGAACAAGCCTGGTAATTATCTCGCTGAAGTGTGGGGGCTGTGTGTATGTGTGCAAAAATATTCAGTCAGAGTAGGAGAGGAGATTCCTGCGTTTTAACCACATGTTTAATGTTGCAAATTGAATTCTTGTTCCTCGCCACTCTCTTTTCATTTTGTTACAGATAATGTTGTTACTGTGAGTTTTCCATTTATTTCTGTAAAAAAAGAGTAAGCTTGTGTTGAAATGCAAGTTCTATAATACAAAAAAAATTATCTGAAAGCAGGCGGGAAGTGTGTTTCATTTTTATCTTGTCCTTTGTGCATTTATCATTATAACACTGGTAATATGGGAAGATCTTTGCACAGTGCAATTGTCATTTTTAAAAGTTGCTAAAAGATAAGACATGGCGGTAGCTGTGTGCATGAATCCATTCAGTGTATGAGTTTGTGTGTTTTCTGAATGGAACATAATAATAACAAAATGAAATAGCCTGCTGCCGAAGGTCTATGAGTCGGCAGAAAGAGAGGCCCTGGACATAGCTCACCAAACGTAAATAAGTTGGTGATAAATACCACATATAGCTTGCTGTTGTAGATAAGTCAGTGAGAAGAGCCCATGGTGCCACTCCAATTGGAAATGTGGTGTTTCTGAAATGCAAGCCTGAGGTCTCTCTAGTGATCACATGAACAAACTAAACAAAAATAAGAGGTTCTGGATATTGTGGTCACATATATAAAACAAAGGATTTATGCTCACCCATAAATACCACCAATAACGCATACCAACATAATGTATACCACTAAATGTATCAGTGTGCTGAAATAATGTATGTATGCTATAGTACTATATACCAAATCTAATCTGAATGGAAAGAGTGATTATTACTGAATTATTTTCATTTTGGCGGTAAGAAAATACCACTAGGCCCCAGTTCTATACAAAATACCCAACAGTACTATGCAGCAGACATCCTAGAGATTTCTTCAGACACTATCATTTTGGGGGAATTAGATCCCATATGGGAAATGTGTGACTCCTTTCAATACAAATCATTACCATCATCCCAAACAAGTACATACCAAAGCAACTGGTGGAATAAAAGGCATTGCTGCTGGTATCAGTGTTGTCAACAGTATTTCCTTCAGGCAGAATTTCTGATAATCTTAATTTTGGTAGTCTTAATTCCATTCAGGGGCTGTAAGTGAGTGTCCCATCTTTTTGGGATGGGGCAAAATAGTATTTCCAAAGGAAACATCTTAGAGTTGTTTGTATGAACAGGGATACACTCAGTGGCTTTAACTAAGCGTGCCAATTTTTTGTGATGAGACAAAAAAATAGTTGGAAATAAAATATCTTTAAATTGTTTGCAGGAATGAAAGTAGATTCACTAGCTGTAAATCAATGAATCATCTATTTGTGCTGAGACAAAATGGTAGCTGTGAAGAAATATTCTAAGAATTGATTGGATGCAAAAGAGTACATTCAGTGATTGTACTTAGTGTTTCACCTGGCTGTCGCTGATAATATAAAACTATTAGTTGCAATGATTTGTGACATGGCAAAATAGTAGTTGGAGAAAATAAATGTTAGAATTCTTGGATGAATTTGAGTTCACTGAGTGGCTGCATCTGTGTGTGTCATCTTTCAGTTTTGAAATAAATTAATTCATACAAATTGCAAAGCATCATTATTCAAATTGTTTGTAGGGGTGAATTTATTAAGGGTTGTACTGAGTGTGTCAATTTGCTGTGACTGACGAAAGAAGCCTTCCCAAGTCTACTGCTATAAGGAATCTTAGCCTGTGTAGTCGCTCAAACTGCACCTATACCACCAAGTATACCAGAGCCAAAAACCCTGACATCTCTGCAGTAACATCACCCAAGATCCTTTCGCCACAGACTCCCACCACCCTCTCTACTCCCGCACACACACGCAAAACTCAAACCACCAAGCTAACCAACGCATCCTCTGCTCTTGGGACTGCTGTCTTTCAACACACAGCCTCGCAATCCACCCTGCCTCAGAAGAAGAGCACACATCCACCCGCTCTCAAATGTGCACTCATCAATGTACGCTCTCTCCCCGCCCACGCACTAGAGATCCACAACCTTCTTACCATCCACGACCTAGATCTACTTGCCATCACAGAGACATGGCTTTATGAAGTGTCCGGTCCTGCTATCTCTCTGGCCCTCCCACCAGGTTACTCCATCATCCAACAAGACTGACAGCTGCAGAAAGGAGGAAGAGTAGCTCTTATAACAAAAGACTGCTCTCTATTAGACAGTGCATCCTCCCTTGGGAAAGCAATGCCAACTTAATCTCCGCCAAACTGTCCCTATCCCCAAATTGCACCATAAATATACGCACCATTTATCGGCCTCCTGGCCCAGCCCTAGGCTTCCAAGGACATCTTCTCCAACTATTAGGAGACAACCTAAAAAAATCCACTAAAACATTTCTACTCTGTGACCTCAACCTAGGATTCCATGATCCCAGTTATAAAACAGCGGCAGTCCTAACTAAAGAACTTAATAATATTGAATTCCAACAAAATGTTACTAGCCCAACTCACTGCAAAGGTTGTACCCTCGAATGGGTAGCTGAACACAACTGCCCCACCACCATCAGCTCCATCACGGCCTTCCACTGAACAGATCATAATTGTATTAAAGTCTCCATTCCTACAGCCCCATCCACCAAAGTTCTCACCTATGCACCAACAGCTCAGGGAAGATGCTCAAAAAAATTAATCAAGGACAACCTTTGCCCTTTTCTGGCAGTCCCTGAACTTAAACCCCCATTCTCCAATGACCCCTCCAAGCTTGCAAAGATTTACGCTGACACTCTTACCAAAGCAATTGATGCTATAGCACTGATTGAATACAAAGGTATTACCCAAATTGTCCTTTTACAATTGACCTTTTGCACAATTGACCTAATTATAGTGGTCCTAATTGACCTTCTGCACAATTGACCTTTATATTATTTTAGTTATTTTATATATGTATTGGGTTGGTTTTGGACTATAAATAATATAAGGGGATTGCATGGGGGGGTTGCAGGGGTTTGTGGATTGGGTGGTGGGTTGTGGGGGGGTTTCCCTCTGCATATATGTCCTAATTAACGTTCTAAATTAGGTCAATTCTCCCGAGGTCAATTGTGAAAAGGTCAATTAGTATAAAACCAATACAAAAAGGAGAAAAAATCTATGCACATCAACGCCTGGTTCTCATATGAACTACAAGCCCTATGCACCAATGAACATAATGCTCTAACTAACTGGTAAGACAAGCCAAGCGATCCAACTAAAGATGACTTCAAAAAGATACCCGCACATTACAAAGAAGCGGTCATTCAAGCTAAGTCTCGCTCCTTTAACTCACGTATCTCCAAGACCAACTCTCAACCTAAAGACATGTTCTCCATTTTCAGAGACCTCATCACCCCCTCCACCAGCCCAGATGAGGTTGTTAAAGATGAAGCTTGGTGCTCCAGCATACAAGCAGCCCAGCTCAACAAAATAGAACTACTCCAAGAAAAAATGTAAGCGCAATTCAATAATTTACCCAAGCACGACCAGCCCTGCCACCTATCCTACTATGCCACTAATCCACTCCTCTCCTTCCATGACATCACTGAACTAGAAGTCCTTGACCTCCTCAAACATCTGAAACCATCCATGTGCAAAGGAGACATTTGACCTCCCAACATTGTAAAGGAATGCGCCGACTCCCTTGCACCCCTCCTAACGGCATTCATCAATGCCTCATTTACTACAGGGTCCATCCCTTCCAGCCTCAAATAAGCTTAGGTACGCCCTCTATTAAAAGAAAACTCCCTGGACCCCACCTCGCCAAACAACTACCGACCCATCACCACTGTCCCGTTCCTCTTAAAAATCCTGGACAAAGCGGCTCCCAACCAAATTCAACTATTCCTCGAACCCAACTCCATCCTCTGAAAGAGGCAATCAGGATTCCGTAAAGGCCATGGCACAGAAACTGCCCTCCTAGACCTTAAAAATCAAATAACAACAATTAAGGACACAGGCATGCCAGCTCTCCTCCTACTTCTGGACCCCTCGGCTGCCTTTGATCTTGTGGACCACAAGATCCTCACTTCACATCTCACTCACACAGCACAATTCTCCAACGAGGCCTCCTCGTGGATCACCTCCTTCTTAAATAGAAGAGCTATGAAGGGTCTCTCTAAGCAGGCAAATGCGGTTCCCACCACTATGCACTGCTCATGCACAGCTCCCACACTCTATAACCTGTTTACAAAGCCGCTCTTCAACAAATTGGTTTTCCTCGGTATAGCATACATGAATTATTCTGATGATACCCAGGTTCTCCTGCCCATCTCAGGATCCTATGACCAAGATGCTGCAGCCCTCCATCTGATCTATAGCACCATCCAAGCCTGGATGGCGACAAATGGGCTATGTGTCAATGGAGACAAAACTGAGATTATCATTGTTGGCACTAAATAAACACTTGTTAAATTGGATCAAAAATAATGTAACTTCACAATAGATAACTCCCTCATCCCTGTCTTCTCATCAGTAAAGACTTTAGGTGTCCACCTAGATTTGTCTCTATCCATGATGTGACAGTTTAGCACCATTTCTTCTGCTTCTGCCCACACCACTAAGCTCTTTAACGTAGTAAAACCATTCCTCTTGAAGCAGAACACACTCTCTGTAGCCAGGGCCACCATTGGAGCCACACTAGATTATTATAATGTCCTCCTAGCAGTCACTTCTGAAAAAAATGTAAACAGACTCCAAGTCATACAGAATAATGCTCTTAGAGCAGCCCTAAATATACCAAACAGGGACCACATTACTCAAGCGAGGCGAGACGCCCACTGACTCACAGTGAAGGAACGGATCAAGTTCAAGACACTAACCCTAACACACAAGTGCCTAACACTCGATGCTCTGCCCTACCTATCCAAAACTATTGTCAGAGTCACTTCCTCACGCCCTAAAAGAACCTGCCACGGTAACCAATTGCACATCCTTCCTTTCAAAAGAACCAAAGCAGGTGTAATTGGTTTCCGTCATATAGCACCAAAACTATGGAAAGCCCTTCCCAACACACTTAGAACTGAGACCTCCCTCACAGCGTTCAGGAAAGCTCTAAAACGCACCTTATTCTGCTAACACCCTCCCCTCTTCCTCTCTCCTCCCTCCCCCCCTTTGTCATTTCTATACCATGCATATTGTAACTAACAATGTATCTCATGTGTGTAATTAAGAGTGCACTTTTGTAACTAAGTGTGTTGTCTTGTAATAGTAAAACGATGTCTACGGGCTGCTGCACTTTCTACAAATGTTCATTTTAAATAATTAAATAAATAATACATACATTTCCATTATTTGTTAGAAAACAAACTTTGAGTTGCCTACATCTTTTTTGAGACCGGTTATTCAGTGACTACGCGCTATTGTTTTGTGACTGTCCAAAGTAGTGGTTCTAAATACACATTCTTAGAATTGTTTCAAGCAGGCTAGTTAATTTATTAGTTGTACCAGTGTGGAAAATGATTAACAAAATAATTCTAGGCATGTTGTAAAATGAGTGAACATAGCTCTCTAATCAGCTGGTCTGTGCACACAGTTAAAGAGTGCTTGACTTGTTGGAAAAAGAAAGCCCTTTTTAGTTTGCACTTTCGCAAGTATTCTTGGAACAGGCTACAGGAGTGGAAATACCCTCCCCTCTTCCTCTCTCCTCCCTCCGCCTTTGTCATTTCTATACCATGCATATTGTAAATAAGAATGTATCTCATGTGTGTAATTAATAGTGCACTTTTCTAACTAAGTTTGTTGTCTTGTAACAGTGCCACGATGCCTACGGGCTGATGCACTCTCTAGAAATGTTAATTATAAATAATTAAATAAATAAGACTTACATTGCCGTTATTTGTTAGAAAACAAATTTTTAATTGCCTACGTCTTGTTTTTGACTGGTTATACAGTGACTGTGCGCTATTGTTTTGTGACTGGCCAAAGTAGTGGTTCTAAATACACATTCTTAGAATTGTTTCAAGCAGGCTAGTTCATTTATTAGTTGTACCGGTGTGGAAAATGATGAACAAAATAATTCTAGGCATGTTGTAAAATGAGTGAACATAGCTCTCTAATCAGCTGGTCTGTGCACACAGTTATAGAGTGCTTGACTTGTTGGAAAAAGAAAACCCTTTTTAGTTTGCACTTTCGCAAGTATTCTTGGAACAGGCTACAGGAGTGGAAATACCCTCCCCTCTTCCTCTCTCCTCCCTCCTCCTTTGTCATTTCTATACCATGCATATTGTAACTAAGAATGTATCTCATGTGTGTAATTAATAGTGCACTTTTCTAACTAAGTTTGTTGACTTGTAACAGTGCCACGATGCCTACGGGCTGATGCACTCTCTAGAAATGTTAATTATAAATAATTAAATAAATAAGACTTACATTGCCGTTATTTGTTAGAAAACAAATTTTTAATTGCCTACGTCTTGTTTTTGACTGGTTATACAGTGACTGTGCGCTATTGTTTTGTGACTGGCCAAAGTAGTGGTTCTAAATACACATTCTTAGAATTGTTTCAAGCAGGCTAGTTCATTTATTAGTTGTACCGGTGTGGAAAATGATGAACAAAATAATTCTAGGCATGTTGTAAAATGAGTGAACATAGCTCTCTAGTCAGCTGGTCTGTGCACACAGTTATAGAGTGCTTGACTTGTTGGAAGAAGAAAGCCCATTTTGGTTTGCAAGTATTCTTGGAACAGGCAACAAGAGTGGAAATAGCCAGGCGACAGCTGCATGTAGTTAAGTTAAGACCCTAGCTCTGTGTTGCATTTAGCCAGTGACTTAACAGGCTGTCATGAAGCTATGTAGCACTGAATATATAAATGCTGTTTGTTCTCATAATAAGTTCAGAGGCACGGACAAAGCAGTTGCTTGTTGTCCGAGCCCCAGCTTAAGTGTGTTATGAATAAACAATGGCTGTGCTGGGGTCTCATTCTGCTGGTTTATAGACGCAGGCGGGTATTATGAAAAGTATTGCCCACACAGGGTATGCTTCCTTGTTCTTACATTTCAAGTAAACATAATATTTAACTATATTTGTGAGAAGACAAACTTTTATGCAAAGAAAACAACACAGTTTGGTGTGATAGCAGAGAGACCATTTAGTGGTGGTAACCGAGTGTAGCTTATTTTGTTATCAGAAAAAATAATAGTTTAAAAGAAGAAACACTATGATTTTTCGGAGGCAGGAGAGTAAATTTAGTGATTGTTCTTGATGTGTGAACTTGTGATGAATAGAAGAACCAAAATATTCCAGGATTTGTGATGAGGCAAAATGCTGAAAAGCAAAATGAATTAATTTGGAGCTAGAAGAATACATTCTGTGGCTGTAAGTGAGTGTGGCACATTTTTGCAACAAGACAAAATAATATTTGTGAAGAAGCATTGTTAAATAGCTGAAGTCAAGAAAGTGCCTTTAGTGTTTGTATAGGTTTGTCCACATGTTGTGACAGATATGAGAAATGACTAGCTGATGTGTGATGACACAAAATAGTAGTTACAAAAAGGAATCGTAAAATTGCTTGAAAGATGGCTAATTCATTCAGTGTTTGTACTTGTTGTGCCAACTTGTTGTGATGCATGGGAGAAAACACTAGTTGTCAATATCTGTGTCCGTGATTGCGTTTGCCATTTTGTTGTGTTAAGGCAAAATAGCAATCTAAAGTATATGGGTGTAGCCAATATAATCTTGTGCCTTAACCTAAAAAATGTACATGGATTTGTGATCACCACTGTTCTGGCTGCTTGTAATGACTAGTATGCAGTGATCAGCGCGGTATCGCCCAAAATGAGAAGGCAGCTAAAAAGGAAATTAATAAATCAAGAATGGAACGCCTTATTCCCAATAAAATGCAGTTAAACGTAACATTGGTCCAAGTTGCACATAAAACAAAGGGAGCATGAAATAACATGGTAAGGATCACAGTAAAATTATCAGGATGAAGACAAGACAAACATTTAATTCCTGGCAATTGGTTTTGTGCAAATCTCACCCAAAAGTGTCAAAAGGGAACTTACCTTGAAAAAGATGGCATGCTAAATATATTCATAAAGGGCGACCACATGTGTGAGTTGGGACAAGGATGATGGATTGAATGTTTTTTTAATGCCTACCTGTTTTCCTAATTCACCGATGTAACTGAACATGAATAAGGAAACCAAAAGCAACCATTTTGTCTATCAAGAAATATGTGTAAATATCCAAGACGTTGCACTAAAACATGATAATGATTGAGTAAGCAGTACACTGCACACTGAACGAATGTATATAGCTTTTTGCAAAACACCACAACTCACACATAATTAATAATATCCATCAATTGCATGTTTTACAAAAATGTTGGATAACATACAATTAATCATCAAATACCAATAAGGTAGAAGTGATGAGAGAGCATATGGAGATATTAAAGTTGCATTGGACCACTGAATAGACAGGGTGAGCATACTTATGCATGTATAAGTCTGTACACTGAATACAAATTTAGGGGTTTAGCTATTAATGCATCCATCATTTAGGATTTATAAGCATTCTATAAGTCAATTGTTTATAGTACATGAATAGGGTAGACACTAATATACTTGCTTTATGCAATAAACAAAACCCCAAATAATTGAAATACATGATTAATGAACTAATTAGACTATGTGTATGGTTTACATATAATTACTAATTACTAATGTGGTACACTGCGTCTCTCCTTTTCTCTCCTCCTTCACTTGTCTGGTTCTTTCTCATTTTTTTCCATACATAATTATTCCATTATGATACAGATTAATGATACAACCAAATTCTGTTGAATTGTATCAGCAACATTTCCATTCATTGATAAACTCCTATGGGCAAAAGACTTGTCTGTATTCATGACTATGAACTTTAGGTGGTGATGTACTTTGAGAGTTCTTTGTTAATTTGGCTGATATTATGTTTTGTAGATTTCAAATGTATTTAATTTAACTATTTGCACAAATGTTTCTAATGTGTTTGAATTGATAGCATTGTTATATCTTATACGGAACAAACCAAAGAATCATGGCATGGTTACATACAACAAAAAGCCACTTAAACATGGAAAAATGATACAAGCCATAGACAAACTGGTGTCAGAAAATGATTTGACAATATACTGGAGAAAAATTTGTGGGCATTTAAAAATACCCGGAGAGGATAAGGAGGGAAATGATAAGGCAGACCACCTGGCTAAAATTGGGGCTGTGATGGGAGAATTGCTACCTATAGATGATTTACTGGGTGAAATACAAATTGATGCAGTAACACATTCTAAAGCACAAAAGGAGGTAGATCAACCAGTGGTACAGTGGGGTCATGATATGCCAGACCAAGATTTGATTGAGGCACAAAAGAATGATCGAATTTTGGGAATCTATTATAATTATTTCATAGATCCTGAACAAAACCCTTTAACAGAAAATGATTGTATGGGAAAAGAAGAGTTGAGGTGCTATTAAAGAATAAAAAACGAGTTAGACTGCAGGATGGACTCATGATTAGAGAGTCCATAACAGGACAAATACAGTGGGTGGTACCCCTTTCATTCAGAGGGCTAATGCTACAACATGCACATGATGCAATAAATGCAGGCCACAGACGTTCACAAAAAACATTGGAAATGCTAAAAGATTATGCTTACTGGCCACATACGTCCCAAGATGTGGAATTATATACTAGAGGATGTCTAGTATGCGCCCAATTTAAACCTGCTTCACCAATGCATAGAGCCCCATTGATGAAAAGAGGCCTAACTCTTCCATGGTCAGATTTGCAAATAGACTATGTAGGCCCTTTAAAAAGGTCGAGCAGAGGAAACCGTTACATTTTAAGTGTGATATGTTTGATGTCGAAGTGGATTGAATGTATTCCTGCACCAGATTGTAGTGCGCAAACAGCAGCCACATTGCTGGTGAACCATGTGTTCCCAAGGTTTGGGTTGCCACAAAGAATTGAGTCAGACAGAGGAAGTCATTTCACAAGTACTCTAATGAGTAAGGTATGGCAAATACTGGGTGTGAAAAGGAAAATACATATCGCATATCGGGCAGCCTCTTCAGGTGGAGTTGAACGGAGCAATAGGTCTGTTGTGGACCTATTAAAGAAATTTGTGGCAGAAGCAGGTTCCAGCTGGGATTTATGTTTACCGTTGGTTTTGATGGCAATCAGATCAACTCCTGCCAAAGCAACAGGTATTAGTCCACATGAGGTCTTAACAGGTAGGAAAATGGTGTTACCTCAACACCTACTATACAGAACACATGAGCAGACACTTGTGAGTGCATCCACAGTTCCTGAGTACATTGATGAATTGAGGAAGCATTTGCAACATGCATTTGCTTTTGTGCAGAGAAATCTAGAAAGAGCTTCTGACAGTGCAAAGTCATACTACGATAAAAGAACATCAGTGAGAAAATACAGTGTAGTGGATCAGGTGTATAAGTTTCATTTTGGAAAAAGTAAACAGAAACATTCTAAATTTCTAGCAGCCTGGCAGGGGCCATTTCGAATTATTGATAAGGTTTCTCCTGTAGTTTATAAAATTTTAAAGACTGAAGGTTAAACAACAATAGAGCAATTTGTGCACGTAAATCAGATTAAGCCATGCCATCCCAGACACGAGATTAGGCAGCTTGAGCATGTAGAAAAAGATAAAGTCCCTTGAACATAAAAAGGTGGAGTGAATATGTCTAATCAGGAGGCAGTGACAGAGAAGTTAAAAAAAAAAGATGGTTGAAATGGTACATAAACACTGTAATATCTGTAAATATATATAACATATAAATAATATAAAAAGTAAATACATTTAAAAAAAATAATGGAAGCTCATGGTCGGTGTGCAGAATGAAAATGCATTAAATATTGAATGTTGTTTTATGTATGCTTGTTCTCTATAACCTGTGCTTAATTTCAGAAGGCGAGAGAAAAATGGCAAAATATTTTACAAAGCATGTTTTATTTTTGGCAAAAAGGGTGAAGTCGGTATTGTGCTATATACTTAATCTGTTTCTTTTCTATTTGATTTAGAATATTAACATACTTGTACCGGAGGTCACGGGAGACGATGAAGTCCTGGAGCCCACGTGGACGCATTCCGGAAAAGCCCCGAAGGGGGGCGAAGACCAAGGCTGCAAAGTGAGCAGCATTGAAGATGACACCAACAATATGGTTAATGATGATGATATTCGGAGGGATCTTAAAAAATTCAGAAGCACAGGTTGTCATTGAACCTGGACCGGCATCTGGTATCGCGGTAGAAGAGGCACCAGGATTCATCATGAGTGGTAGAAGGATGATTTTCCTAAATATCTACATACCATTGAATCCTGAGATTTTGATTGAAAAACATTTGAATACCGGAATTAAGATTGAACAGACTAAAGAGTGGCTAGAAATAAGAAAAGAGGACTCTAAGCAGTCAATAAGAGATATATTGATGCAATTGGAGAAAACATTTGTGAATCCAGCAGACATTAAGAAGAGGAGAGGAAAGAGAGGAGCTGTGATGCTGGCGATCTCATTGGTAATGTCTATAATTGGAGCCATAATAGGTACCACGATATCAACAGCCAATGCCATTTCAGTAGGGACACTAAGCACTAAAGCACAACAACTGAGTGTTGACCTAGAAATAATACAAAAAACATTAGATGGAATCAGAGGGGGATTGGATGAACAAGTAAGGTTCATAAATGAAACTGCGATCATATTGAATGAACAAGCGGATGTGATGCAACGAGCAACTAAGTTAATTATTAAGCATGACAAAACACTCAGTGATATTTTGAATATAATGAGTCCTGTGGATAGACTATTGACAAATTATATGAGAGAAGTTCAAGCTGCAATTTCACAATTGATTCAAGGACGTATACCATTGTATTTTGTTTCACAGGATATTATTCATCATATGATAGAAAGGTTGACCAGGAGGGAGATTGATGTGATACAAGTAAGAATTGCATTTGAAATGGGTAATGCAATGCCATTATATGTGGACTTGGAGAGGTTGGAGATGGGGTTTTTACTAGGCATCCCATATGTGGCTCCTGAACTTATTTATCAGACCAAGTGGGTACACAATGTGGGATTTTGGCAAGAGGACACATTTATTAAGATTAAGACTCCAGAAGTAGTGGCATTTTAATCGTGCAAACCTGAAGTTTACTTGATACCAAACTTGGAAACATGTGTCAAATTTAAAGAACAAAACTATATGTGCCCGGGTAAACCGTTTGTTCCTGATGCCACAGACGCTATTTGTGGTTTGAGAGCTGACCCAAGTTTATCAGAAGGATGTGAAGTGATCATTAGCAATATGGGGAGTGAAGAATTGGCACAGGCTAAGATGGTCAGAGGTAAATGGTTAGTCAGCACCTATTAAAAGAACATGACAATAATACATTTGAATCATGGAACATATGTGGTTAAACAGGTGAAATATAATGTTTTTTACTTGCAGGTTCCAAAGGATATAATTGTGTCAATTGGAGGGTTAACATTGTTTCATATAACAAACGATATTTGGTAAAGCCAAGTAGAAAATATCGATTTTTTTCAAAGGGACACATTTCCAATAGATCCGGATGTGGAGTTTTTATTGAATCACAGAGAAAAACATGTAATGAGAATGAATTTAAAAAAAAACAATATTACAGTTAGTAACCTGGGTATAATAGAAGTGGAAAGATTTAATTGGGGAACCTGGGGAGAACGCTATATAGTGGGTTTGGCTGTCCTGGTGCTAATGATGGGTGGATGGTTGATTGTACTTTCAGTAAAAATGAAAATGTTGCTAATTTTAGTAGCTACGTCAGGAAGAGAAAGATACATATACATTTTGAAAAGAAGAAAAGAAGCAGGTTTTTTTTTTAAAAATTGGCTTGGATCGTAGCCAAGTTCTAAAAAAAAGGAGGGTATATGTAGGATTGTTTAGCGTGTTTTGGGAGCACAGAGCGCAGCACCACTGCACAGGATCAATGTATAGCATGTTTTTTGAAGTGCAGCGCCACTGCATGGGTTTGGTGCATTGATATAAGTTGGTACAGCGAGGCATGTGTTGCCAGTGCAACCTATGGACATGTAAATGAAAACAGGCTATTCAGTCAAAAACGATTTCTACATATAAAATGCAAATTATTTTTTTTTACAGTTAAAAGCATTTTCTTTTTACCTGAAATTCCTCTGTTGCAGGAGACACGTTTGAGGATTAATGAACTAACCTCATTAACAAAAAACTAACATGCTAACTCATTAATAAAATAATGTGTTCTCCACTGCAAAATGAGGCAGACTCTGAAAGTCATTTTAAACGCGAATCCAGATTTTTTTTTCTGTGCTGCTTTGTCCACAGTATTTGCAGGAAGCAAGGATTCGAATAGCAGGAAATCAGTTTTGTTACAGTTGCTTACTGTAGAAGATTCAATACTGCTACAGAGGCTCGGATTTCCAGTGAACAAGTCCCAGTTTGAGCGACAGCAAATGCTTGTCCTTGCTGGGTGAACCCCTCCAGAAGGCGACCAGCCAAAGAAGTTACATGCTGAACAAGCCTGGTAATTATCTCGCTGAAGTGTGGGGGCTGTGTGTATGTGTGCAAAAATATTCATTCAGAGTAGGAGAGGAGATTCCTGCATTTTAACCACATGTTTAATGTTGCAAATTGAATTCTTGTTCCTCGCCCCTCTCTTTTCATTTTGTTACAGATAATGTTGTTACTGTGAGTTTTCCATTTATTTCTGTAAAAAAAGAGTAAGCTCGTGTTGAAATGCAAGTTCTATAATACAAAAAAAATTATCTGAAAGCAGGCGGGAAGTGTGTTTCATTTTTATCTTGTCCTTTGTGCATCTATCATTATAACACTGGTAATATGGGAAGATCTTTGCACAGTGCAATTGTCATTTTTAAAAGTTGCTAAAAGATAAGACATGGCGGTAGCTGTGTGCATGAATCCATTCAGTGTATGAGTGTGTGTGTTTTCTGAATGGAACATAATAATAACAAAATGAAATAGCCTGCTGCCGAAGGTCTATGAGTCGGCAGAAAGAGAGGCCCTGGACATAGCTCACCAAACGTAAATAAGTTGGTGATAAATACCACATATAGCTTGCTGTTGTAGATAAGTCAGTGAGAAGAGCCCATGGTGCCACTCCAATTGGAAATGTGGTGTTTCTGAAATGCAAGCCTGAGGACTCTCTAGTGATCACATGAACAAACTAAACAAAAATAAGAGGTTCTGGATATTGTGGTCCATATATAAAACAAAGGATTTATGCTCACCCATAAATACCACCAATAACGCATACCAACATAATGTATACCACTAAATGTATCAGTGTGCTGAAATAATGTATGTATGCTATAGTACTATATACCAGATCTAATCTGAATGGAAAGAGTGATTATTACTGAATTATTTTCATTTTGGCGGTAAGAAAATACCACTAGGCCCCAGATCTATACAAAATACCCAACAGTACTATGCAGCAGACAACCTAGAGATTTCTTCAGACACTATCATTTTGGGGGAATTAGATCCCATATGGGAAATGTGTGACTCCTTTCAATACAAATCATTACCATCATCCCAAACAAGTACATACCAAAGCAACTGGTGGAATAAAGGGCATTTCTGCTGGTATCAGTGTTGTCAACAGTATTTCCTTCAGGCAGAATTTCTGATAATCTTTCATGGGGCTGTAAGTGAGTGTCCCATCTTTTTGGGATGGGGCAAAATAGAATTTCCAAAGGAAACATCTTAGAGTTGTTTGTATAAACAGGGATACACTCAGTGGCTTTAACTAAGCGTGCCAATTTTTTGTGATGAGACAAAAAAATAGTTGGAAATAAAATATCTTTAAATTGTTTGCAGGAATGAAAGTAGATTCACTAGCTGTAAATCAATGAATCATCTATTTGTGCTGAGACAAAATGGTAGCTGTGAAGAAATATTCTAAGAATTGATTGGATGCAAAAGAGTACATTCAGTGATTGTACTTAGTGTTTCACCTGGCTGTCGCTGATAATATAAAACTATTAGTTGCAATGATTTGTGACATGGCAAAATAGTAGTTGCAGAAAATAAATGTTAGAATTCTTGGATGAATTTGAGTTCACTGAGTGGCTGCATCTGTGTGTGTCATCTTTCAGTTTTGAAATAAATTAATTCATACAAATTGCAAAGCATCATTATTCAAATTGTTTGTAGGGGTGAATTTATTAAGGGTTGTACTGAGTGTGCCAATTTGCTGTGACTGACGAAAGAAGCCTTCCCAAGTCTACTGCTATAAGGAATCTTAGCCTGTGTAGTCGCTCAAACTGCACCTATACCACCAAGTATACCAGAGCCAAAAACCCTGACATCTCTGCAGTAACATCACCCAAGATCCTTTCGCCACAGACTCCCACCACCCTCTCTACTCCCGCACACACACGCAAAACTCAAACCACCAAGCTAACCAACGCATCCTCTGCTCTTGGGACTGCTGTCTTTCAACACACAGCCTCGCAATCCACCCTGCCTCAGAAGAAGAGCACACATCCACCCGCTCTCAAATGTGCACTCATCAATGTACGCTCTCTCCCCGCCCACGCACTAGAGATCCACAACCTTCTTACCATCCACGACCTAGATCTACTTGCCATCACAGAGACATGGCTTTATGAAGTGTCCGGTCCTGCTATCTCTCTAGCCCTCCCACCAGGTTACTCCATCATCCAACAAGACTGACAGCTGCAGAAAGGAGGAAGAGTAGCTCTTATAACAAAAGACTGCTCTCTATTAGACAGTGCATCCTCCCTTGGGAAAGCAATGGCAACTTAATCTCCGCCAAACTGTCCCTTTCCCCAAATTGCACCATAAATATACGCACCATTTATCGGCCTCCTGGCCCAGCCCTAGGCTTCCAAGGACATCTTCTCCAACTATTAGGAGACAACCTAAAAAAATCCACTAAAACATTTCTACTCTGTGACCTCAACCTAGGATTCCATGATCCCAGATATAAAACAGCGGCAGTCCTAACTAAAGAACTTAATAATATTGAATTCCAACAAAATGTTACTAGCCCAACTCACTGCAAAGGTTGTACCCTCGAATGGGTAGCTGAACACAACTGCCCCACCACCATCAGCTCCATCACGGCCTTCCACTGAACAGATCATAATTGTATTAAAGTCTCCATTCCTACAGCCCCACCCACCAAAGTTCTCACCTATGCACCAACAGCTCAGGGAAGATGCTCATAAAAAATTAATCAAGGACAACCTTTGCCCTTTTCTGGCAGTCCCTGAACTTAAACCCCCATTCTCCAATGACCCCTCCAAGCTTGCAAAGATTTACGCTGACACTCTTACCAAAGCAATTGATGCTATAGCACTGATTGAATACAAAGGTATTACCCAAATTGTCCTTTTACAATTGACCTTTTGCACAATTGACCTAATTATAGTGGTCCTAATTGACCTTCTGCACAATTGACCTTTATATTATTTTAGTTATTTTATATATGTATTGGGTTGGTTTTGGACTATAAATAATATAAGGGGATTGCATGGGGGGGTTGCAGGGGTTTGTGGATTGGGTGGTGGGTTGCGGGGGGGTTTCCCTCTGCATATATGTCCTAATTAACGTTCTAAATTTGGTCAATTCTCCCGAGGTCAATTGTGAAAAGGTCAATTAGTATAAAACCAATACAAAAAGGAGAAAAAATCTATGCACATCAACGCCTGGTTCTCATATGAACTACAAGCCCTATGCACCAATGAACATAATGCTCTAACTAACTGGTAAGACAAGCCAAGCGATCCCACTAAAGATGACTTCAAACAGATATCCGCACATTACAAAGAAGCGGTCATTCAAGCTAAGTCTCGCTCCTTTAACTCACGTATCTCCAAGACCAACTCTCAACCTAAAGACATGTTCTCCATTTTCAGAGACCTCATCACCCCCTCCACCAGCCCAGATGAGGTTGTTAAAGATGAAGCTTGGTGCTCCAGCATACAAGCAGCCCAGCTCAACAAAATAGAACTACTCCAAGAAAAAATGTAAGCGCAATTCAATAATTTACCCAAGCACGACCAGCCCTGCCACCTATCCTACTATGCCACTAATCCACTCCTCTCCTTCCATGACATCACTGAACTAGAAGTCCTTGACCTCCTCAAACATCTGAAACCATCCATGTGCAAAGGAGACATTTGACCTCCCAACATTGTAAAGGAATGCACCGACTCCCTTGCACCCCTCCTAACGGCATTCATCAATGCCTCATTTACTACAGGGTCCATCCCTTCCAGCCTCAAATAAGCTTAGGTACGCCCTCTATTAAAAGAAAACTCCCTGGACCCCACCTCGCCAAACAACTACCGACCCATCACCACTGTCCCGTTCCTCTTAAAAATCCTGGACAAAGCGGCTCCCAACCAAATTCAACTATTTCTCGAACCCAACTCCATCCTCTGAAAGAGGCAATCAGGATTCCGTAAAGGCCATGGCACAGAAACTGCCCTCCTAGACCTTAAAAATCAAATAAAAACAATTAAGGACACAGGCATGCCAGCTCTCCTCCTACTTCTGGACCCCTCGGCTGCCTTTGATCTTGTGGACCACAAGATCCTCACTTCACATCTCACTCACACAGCACAATTCTCCAACGAGGCCTCCTCGTGGATCACCTCCTTCTTAAATAGAAGAGCTATGAAGGGTCTCTCTAAGCAGGCAAATGCGGTTCCCACCACTATACACTGCTCATGCACAGCTCCCACACTCTATAACCTGTTTACAAAGCCGCTCTTCAACAAATTGGTTTTCCTCGGTATAGCATACATGAATTATTCTGATGATACCCAGGTTCTCCTGCCCATCTCAGGATCCTATGACCAAGATGCTGCAGCCCTCCATCTGATATATAGCACCATCCAAGCCTGGATGGCGACAAATGGGCTATGTGTCAATGGAGACAAAACTGATATTATCATTGTTGGCACTAAATAAACACTTGTTAAATTGGATCAAAAATAATGTAACTTCACCATAGATAACTCCCTCATCCCTGTCTTCTCATCAGTAAAGACTTTAGGTGTCCACCTAGATTTGTCTCTATCCATGATGTGACAGTTTAGCACCATTTCTTCTGCTTCTGCCCACACCACTAAGCTCTTTAACGTAGTAAAACCATTCCTCTTGAAGCAGAACCAACTCTCTGTAACCAGGGCCACCATTGGAGCCACACTAGATTATTATAATGTCCTCCTAGCAGTCACTTCTGAAAAAAATGTAAACAGACTCCAAGTCATACAGAATAATGCTCTTAGAGCAGCCCTAAATATACCAAACAGGGACCACATTACTCAAGCGAGGCGAGACGCCCATTGACTCACAGTGAAGGAACGGATCAAGTTCAAGACACTAACCCTAACACACAAGTGCCTAACACTCGATGCTCTGCCCTACCTATCCAAAACTATTGTCAGAGTCACTTCCTCACGCCCTAAAAGAACCTGCCACGGTAACCAATTGCACATCCTTCCTTTCAAAAGAACCAAAGCAGGTGTAATTGGTTTCCGTCATATAGCACCAAAACTATGGAAAGCCCTTCCCAACACACTTAGAACTGAGACCTCCCTCACAGCGTTCAGGAAAGCTCTAAAAAGCACCTTATTCTGCTAACACCCTCCCCTCTTCCTCTCTCCTCCCTTAAGAGTGCCCGTTTGTAACTAAGTGTGTTGTCTTGTAATAGTACCACGATGTCTACGGGCTGCTGCACTTTCTACAAATGTTCATTTTAAATAATTAAATAAATAATACATACATTTCCATTATTTGTTAGAAAACAAACTTTGAGTTGCCTACATTTTTTTTGAGACCGGTTATTCAGTGACTATGCGCTATTGTTTTGTGACTGTCCAAAGTAGTGGTTCTAAATACACATTCTTAGAATTGTTTCAAGCAGGCTAGTTAATTTATTAGTTGTACCAGTGTGGAAAATGATTAACAAAATAATTCTAGGCATGTTGTAAAATGAGTGAACATAGCTCTCTAATCAGCTCGTCTGTGCACACAGTTAAAGAGTGCTTGACTTGTTGGAAAAAGAAAACCCTTTTTAGTTTGCACTTTCGCAAGTATTCTTGGAACAGGCTACAGGAGTGGAAATACCCTCCCCTCTTCCTCTCTCCTCCCTCCCCCTTTGTCATTTCTATACCATGCATATTGTAACTAAGAATGTATCTCATGTGTGTAATTAATAGTGCACTTTTCTAACTAAGTTTGTTGTCTTGTAACAGTGCCACGATGCCTACGGGCTGATGCACTCTCTAGAAATGTTAATTATAAATAATTAAATAAATAAGACTTACATTGCCGTTATTTGTTAGAAAACAAATTTTTAATTGCCTACGTCTTGTTTTTGACTGGTTACACAGTGACTGTGCGCTATTGTTTTGTGACTGGCCAAAGTAGTGGTTCTAAATACACATTCTTAGAATTGTTTCAAGCAGGCTAGTTCATTTATTAGTTGTACCGGTGTGGAAAATGATGAACAAAATAATTCTAGGCATGTTGTAAAATGAGTGAACATAGCTCTCTAGTCAGCTGGTCTGTGCACACAGTTATAGAGTGCTTGACTTGTTGGAAAAAGAAAACCCTTTTTGGTTTGCAAGTATTCTTGGAACAGGCAACAAGAGTGGAAATAGCCAGGCGACAGCTGCATGTAGTTAAGTTAAGACCCTAGCTCTGTGTTGCATTTAGCCAGTGACTTAACAGGCTGCCATGAAGCTATGTAGCACTGAATATATAAATGCTATTTGTTCTCATAATAAGTTCAGAGGCACGGACAAAGCAGTTGCTTGTTGTCCGTGCCCCAGCTTAAGTGTGTTATGAATAAACAATGGCTGTGCTGGTGTCTCATTCTGCTGGTTTATAGACGCAGGCGGGTATTATGAAAAGTATTGCCCACACAGGGTATGCTACCTTGTTCTTACATCTCAAGTAAACATAATATTTAACTATATTTGTGAGAAGACAAACTTTTATGCAAAGAAAACAACACAGTTTGGTGTGATAGCAGAGAGACCATTTAGTGGTGGTAACCGAGTGTAGCTTATTTTGTTATCAGAAAAAATAATAGTTTAAAAGAAGAAACACTATGATTTTTCGGAGGCAGGAGAGTAAATTTAGTGATTGTTCTTGATGTGTGAACTTGTGATGAATAGAAGAACCAAAATATTCGATAATTTGTGATGAGGCAAAATGCTGAAAAGCAAAATGAATTAATTTGGAGCTAGAAGAATACATTCTGTGGCTGTAAGTGAGTGTGGCATATTTTTGCAACAAGACAAAATAATATTTGTGAAGAAGCATTGTTAAATAGCTGAAGTCAAGAAAGTGCCTTTAGTGTTTGTATAGGTTTGTCCACATGTTGTGACAGATATGAGAAATTACTAGCTGATGTGTGAGGACACAAAATAGTAGTTACTAAAAGGAATCGTAAAATTGCTTGAAAGAGGGCTAATTCATTCAGTGTTTGTACTTGTTGTGCCAACTTGTTGTGATGCATGGCAGAAAACACTAGTTGTCAATATCTGTGTCCGTGATTGCGTTTGCCATTTTGTTGTGTTAAGGCAAAATAGCAATCTAAAGTATATGGGTGTAGCCAATATAATCTTGTGCCTTAACCTAAAAAATGTACATGGATTTGTGATCACTACTGTTCTGGCTGCTTGTAATGACTAGTATGCAGTGATCAGCGCGGTATCGCCCAAAATGAGAAGGCAGCTAAAAAGGAAATTAATAAATCAAGAATGGAACGCCTTATTCCCAATAAAATGCAGTTATACGTAACATTGGTCCAAGTTACACATAAAACAAAGGGAGCATGAAATAACATGGTTAGGATCACAGTAAAATTATCAGGATGAAGACAAGACAAACATTTAATTCCTGGCAATTGGTTTTGTGCAAATCTCACCCAAAAGTGTCAAAAGGGAACTTACCTTGAAAAAGATGGCATGCTAAATATATTCATAAAGGGCGACCACATGTGTGAGTTGGAACAAGGATGATGGATTGAATGTTTTTTTAATGCCTACCTGTTTTCCTAATTCACCGATGTAACTGAACATGAATAAGGAAACCAAAAGCAACCATATTGTCTATCAAGAAATATGTGTAAATATCCAAGACATTGCACTAAAACATGATAATGATTGAGTAAGCAGTACACTGCACACTGAACGAATGTATATAGCTTTTTTGCAAAACACCACAACTCACACATAATTAATAATATCCAACAATTGCATGTTTTACAAAAATTTTGGATAACATACAATTAATCATCAAATACCCATAAGGTAGAAGTGATGAGAGAGCATATGGAGATATTCAAGTTGCATTGGACCACTGAATAGACAGGGTGAGCATACTTATGCATGTATAAGTCTGTACACTGAATACAAATTTGGGGGTTTAGCTATTAATGCATCCATCATTTAGGATTTATAAGCATTCTATAAGTCAATTGTTTATAGTACATGAATAGGGTAGACACTAATATACTTGCTTTATGCAATAAACAAAACCCCAAATAATTGAAATACATGATTAATGAACTAATTAGACTATGTGTATGGTTTACATATAATTACTAATTACTAATGTGGTACACTGCGTCTCTCCTTTTCTCTCCTCCTTCACTTGTCTGGTTCTTTCTCATTTTTTTCCATACATAATTATTCCATTATGATACAGATTAATGATACAACCAAATTCTGTTGAATTGTATCAGCAAAATTTCCATTCATTGATAAACTCCTATGGGCAAAAGACGTGTCTGTATTCATGACTATGAACTTTAGGTGGTGATGTACTTTGAGAGTTCTTTGTTAATTTGGCTGATATTATGTTTTGTAGATTTCAAATGTATTTAATTTAACTATTTGCACAAATGTTTCTAATGTGTTTGAATTGATAGCATTGTTATATCTTATACGGAACAAAGAATCACTTACTGGTGCTTACCTTTTTCCAGTATTGAAACTTTCTGAATTGAAGCGTAATAGTAGTTGCTAGAAAAAAATTAGAATTGTTTGGAAGCAGGAGAGTACATTCAGTGGCTGTAACCTCTGTGACTGCACCGCCTGTTTGTGATGAGAGAAAGTATGAGTGTGCAAAGAAAAATTCTTAGAATGGCTTGGAAGCAGGCAAGTAAAGTAAGAGGTTGTAACTGAGTGTACAATGCACTTGCCATTGTATAGTGGCTAATAGTACTAGCTATGAGAGCATGCCAGTGGTGAATCTATATGGCTTTGCAACACATGACTTGTCTTGGCAGTCGGAGGAAAAATAACCATCTTGTATATCAAAATATCTGGAACATACCACGTCCCACGGGAGGGTGAGCCAACGGAGGGAAAGCAAGAGACATGTGGCAAGAATTGATTTTAAATAAATTAGCCACACCACATTGTATGCCCATGGAAGCACAGAATTGTGACAGTTACATTGGAGTTATCAAAGTCACATTCAGAAATACTCATAACGTAAGAGAAACAGTTTCATTATATGTTCAGGTATTACAGACGGATGGGGAAGAGGTTCAAGTAATTCTCTCTGGGGCAAATAGGGGAGAGGTACAGATCGCACCTGCTGGGGGGCCCTGAGAAAAGAAAAGTATAGCATGGCCTGATGAGCCCAGAGATATAATTCACAGTTCAGATCAGCAGGATATAAGATGTTCCTGATCTCCACCATCATCAACCATATCCAGTGAGTGTGTCAAAAATAATGATAAGCAAGATAAAGAGTATGACCCATCAAATTGAAAATAATCAATTTATGTTTCTGGGAACCATTCATACCAAGGAGAAATAAATATCCATAGTTGCAGAGCTGGTAGGGAAAGACAAAGCTACTCCTCAAACACTTTGCATTGTATTTCAAACACAACCTTTGAGATGTGAGGGTACACAATATCAGAAAGTGGAATCCTGAAAAAGTATGTCACCACCATTACCATACGAGTTGGATATGGGTGATATGGCGCATCTTAACTCACCATAAAAATCAAAACAGTGGACATTTTTGCCCAGGATGAAGATTAAACTCTTGCCACCCGCACGCTGTGTAGAAAACTTTAGTGGAAGCCTGGGACCAATTGGGGACAAGATATTTACAGTGTAATAATGGAGATGAGAGTTGCCCTGGTACTGGCCAAGCCCTACCTGTTTCTTATCATGAACTAAAGTATAAACTGATAACGGTTCAGTAAGGTGCTGGTAAAACACAAATGATCATGAAGCCGCCATTAAGAGTAGAATAGGTTGTACAACACAAGTAGGGTGAGAAATAGTTTGTGTTTACATGAGTAGGAGTTTGCAGAATAACCAGATAGGGTTACACAAGTAGTATAGAAATGAGCAGGTAGAGAGACGCTGCGGCATACACAGGTAGGGAATAATTAAATGGCAGCATGCAAAGACACAAAGAACAGCAATATGGCCAAGAAAGAACAGAAGTACCACCTATGATCAGACCAAACCCAGCAAGGCCTCAATCCTGAAATACTGCATCCTGACATAAAATTGTTTAACACAGGTTTCCAGGCCTCATGAGCCCAGAAAGCAGTCCCAAGCACCTAAGTAATTATGCCGAGAGAAGTTCTGCTTAGAAGCTGAAACTACACTAGATAAAGTTTCCCAGGGTAGACAGCTTGCAATTATTAAAGTTAATTAGTATCAATTGGTAGCAGTAATAAATACACATATTGTTGAATGCCAGGTGCAAGCAGCTACTGTGCCAATTGATCCCATAACAAATGAACATACACCGCCCCAAGATGCAGCTGAAAGAAAGTACACACATGTTAAGGCAGCAGAAAATCTAGGGAGGATATATCCGTAATGCCAAAGTGTGTAACTGCTTGTTGTAATAACCATCGTTTTGATTAACAAGATCGTTTTGATTAACAAGATACACATTTAAATAGGGGTGAAAACAATCACAAACTCTGATGCCTTGGGATAAATAAAAATCCTTCCAAAATCCCAGAGACTTATACAGCTAAAGAACTCCCTAACACCCAAAGGTACAGTGAAAGGAAATCTGAGAATAATAACAGCTGTAAAAAAACTGCCTTCCCCTTTTCAATCAAGTATGATGACTAATCCTTATGATATTTTTTAAAGAATATTAAAAGGAATAGATTTGGGTTTAAAAGTAAAAAATCAAACTCGAAAATCTAATTGTGCCATTAGGGACTTAAAGTCCCATGCTTCCTTAAGTACTGGGACGAGGAAGATGGCTGAAATATACAGTGTTACAGGAATAGTCAGATCGTTAATTAAGATGACCCACACCAGGGAGACAGAGAGGCTTAAAAGGCCCCTTCAGGCGCAGGCCGTGGAGAAGGGCAGAGAAAGCAATAAGCAGAAGAAGTGTGGTTCGTGCAGGCACGGCAGGCAGAAGCTGTAGGTGAGAGAGGACGCTCGGACCAGTGTTCAGCAAACATCAGCTGCCAGTCCTGAGAGGGTATGTGTCTCTCAAATCCTGAAGTGGAGAGGTTGTGCAGTGGGTTGTGTACAAGAGAGAAGCTTTCCTTCTGAGACCTGTTCTGCAGGGGCTGCGCAGTGGGAAGTGAAAGCGAAGAAAGCTTTCCATCCTAGGAGGCTGTCTCTGGTGCCTGGCATGCACCAGAGGACCTCAGGAGCAAGAGGAGCTCCTGTTTCTGGTGGTGTGGGTGACGGCAGACTAAGAGAAGCAGTTTGCCGGGTTGCAAGGAGCCACAGAAGCATAAGTCCTGTGAGCAGTGCAAGGAATTAGAAGCGCAAGATTTACCTGGTGAGGTCACAAGCTGATAGTAACCCCGGAGCACTCCGTACCTGCTTGTGTTGTCAATGCAGGCGGTCTACCAGTAAGCAGCACTTGCATATGATTGAAAGTAACTCTGTAAGTAATTTGGAGTACCGAACTATTGAAAAACTGCAAAAGCAGCACTCGCATGTGAATCAAAGTAACTCTGACAATAATTTTGAATATCGAACCATTGAAAAACAGTGAAAGCCTTATGTAACTAAATCAAATAACTGTAACTTTAAAGGTGCCAGTTTGTGGGAAACACAGCAACCCTTGGGGTGATAGTATTAAGAAGTAATATGGATTGCGTATGGGAAGGATGCTTGCGCTCAATAACCCCTGTAATTAGCAGAGTTCACTAATATAACACATGTATTACTGCAGTCAATCAGTTATTTCAAAAGGTAAGTATTTATTCTTCAAATTGTATACAGCCAACACTTGTTTCGACCCCCTGGTCATTCTCAAGGCCAACAAAGATTAACAACAGTTCCTGTTTCTTGTATTTAGTAGCTTCTCATAGTGTCGAGGTACCAGAAAGTCCCAAATAAGAAAATATTTACAAATTCCAGGTTTGCAGTTCCTTAGCACGTGCAGTTCCAGAAATGAGGTTGCGTTAACCATACAAGTCATGAATTAATTATAACAAAAGTCCAAGAAGCAGCTTCCAAATGCCAGAACTTTAAATGGGATATATCCCTCTCACAAATTCGGCGGTCTCCCCTGGTGTCGATACCTGCCAAACATGGGTAAGGAACGATCCCACATTAGCAATCGGAATTATTAAGAATTAATACCTACAAATATTGCCCAAGCCAAGAGAGACTAAAATCCAGGCAAATACAACACGGCAGATATTGCCAACAGCAGAAGAGAGCTAATAAAAGGTCCATAAGTTGTGAAACATCTTTCTCATACCTTGTACAGTATATGGGAAAAGCTGGGGAAGGCATTGTAACGATCTCCATGACAACATAATTGTTAAATGAGAGATGGACACGACAGCTTCATTTACTGCTGCTGCTGTCATGCCCACACACCGATCGGAGGGAATACAATAAGTTACGACCACCACAATGATACTAGAGCTATGCTCTTTATTTTCAGATACACATAAGCTTAAACCGATATCATTTTCTAGATCGCGTTGCATGGAGCAGCGCCCAGCGGCATGCTACTACAATTTGAGTACAGTTCAGTGCGTAACAGCACCAAGGTAGAGCGGGTGTCACACTCACTTATAAAATATATGAAGCAGCCCACAGTGGGCTCACAGGTGATCGCACATTTCACACTGTGTTGACAGCTATTACGCTTTATACTGGAAACATGGCAATACTGTTCTCACCATACAAACACCTTGAGCATGGGTGTCCGCGATATAGCGCAGACAAGCACTGTAAAAAACGCAATGTTCCGGGTACAAGTAGACACGTGATATTTACAACATTATCTTGGTTAACAGCATTATCTTGATTATTATTAATTGCTCTGGTATTTTCATTGTGTTTTAGAAAAAATACATGACGGGCAAGCTGTGATGACACTATTGTTCACTACGATGTTTGTTTAATGCAATCATGCCATCAAAGGCATGTATGTAAAATGCAATGTTCACTGTTCTCTCTGTTATCTCTTGTCGTATATGTTCCATGTTAATTTTTGAATTATATGAGATTGAATGACCATTGTTTTGTCTGAAGGACTTTAAGAATAAAATAAAGTTGAACCTTTATTTAAATATACAAACCCGGTGTGGATTTCGTGTGTGCGGACCACACCATTGGCTTAAAAGCCTTGGTCTCGTTCGTCTGCAAAAACTGGTATAAACTCACATTGCAAAAGGCAATGGAGAAGCAGAATAAGACCCTATCCTTGACAGTATGTGGTTACTTGTGCAGTGGGGAAACCAAAGGGTCAAAAACACTGCCCTTCTGGAAAAGGATATTCAGAAGCAGAGAAGCGTTATTTACTAAAAAGCATCAATGTGAATCTTGTTTTCTGTAGAGATTTGTTAAAGGTTATGAAGCTGCAAACAGTTGAATACTGTGAAGCTGTTGTGAATCTTTTGTCAGTTGATCTAAACCACAAAAGCAATTGTTGTGAAATCGCTGTTTGGGCAAGGGATCCTGGATGGCAAACCCTTTCAGAAGTAGGCCTGGCATGGAAGTAAACCAGGTAGAAGTTGATGAAATAGTAAAGAGTGATCCTGACAAAAACAATGTATGTTGTTTGTGGTGCTGAAGGAAGAATTGTGTAAAGCTATTACAAAGTTACATATCTTCAAAACGTATCGGTTGTGGAAAATCATCCTGACCAAGAAAATTATTGTTGTTATTAAAGAAATGAGAACATGTCCTTTATCTAAGGAGGATGAATCATGCACTTGTTAAGGAAAAGGAAAATCCTTCTATTTTCTTTATTGAATCACTGGAGTTGTTGGAACTTTCTGTTGACAAGCTGAGGTTAGAAAGTACTGTGTTGAAACTTTGTTGTAAACCAGGATTCTTTATTTTTCTTGAAGTGTGAAGCAGAATCCTGTTTAAATCTGGGGAAGGGGAATTTGCCCAGGTTATAAGGAGAGACTGTGGTTAAATTTCAAATTAAATCATCATTGTTTTGAATGGTGTGAGAAACCTGAGGGCGTCCTCACATCTACTCCCCTTGGGTCCTCTTCTCAGGTGGCCAGGGAAAGTCCATCACTGTTGGATCCTGACCCTGGAGGTGGAGAAGTGAGGGAGGATCAACTGGGTGGAGGGTCTATGCGGATTAAGCATGTGATGTCTTTGGGTGAGACGTGGTATCCCTCATTTCCATTCCAGAAAGAACCCTTAAGCCCAGAGGCAGTTATGGGTTATCATTACCCCTTTTCCACTGACCAGGAAACCACCAGGAAGTATTTTCAGTATAGAAGTACCAGGAAGAGGGTGAAGAGGAGTAGGTTCAATGGCAAGAAATGATCTCCCCCTTTCCCTTATGAAGTGCAATCTAACCCTCCCCCGGCCTTTGTGCGCTATTGCAACACATCTCCCCACATTTTCCCTCATTCAACCCACTATGGTACTGAGACCAGGAAGAGGTGACTAGGAATAGTGAACACTAGTAAGTCCTTTCACCACTCTATTACTGAGATGAGGAAGAGACCTCCAGAGTATTGTAAAGGTCAGGCATGTCTCAACTGCTTCACTAATTGCAACTAGGCAATTCTAATTTGGGGCTCACACCTGTTAAGTGGTTTCAGGTGTATAAGAAGGGAGGAGATCAGCAGCAAGGAGACCAGCAGGGAATTCTGTGTGTGAGGAGGCACCCTATGTTGCTCATGTGGTAGAGTCACGACAGCGGCAGAAGACCCCAAGGAACTGTGGAGTCCAGGGGCATTCAGGCCGCAAGAAGGACACAGGTGTGGGAGAGGTGCACAGCAGTAGCTGTAAACACAGAAGAAAGAGGAAAGGGGTCCAACAGCATCCACGGCAAGAGAGCGAAGCTGCCGGTGAGAGCTGAAAAGAAGATAAAGTGCAAGCAGGGATGTGTGTGAAGAGAAACATGCTGTCGGGTGAGCGGGGCTCCCATGTGAAGTTAAACGTCCCGGTGGAGCCAAACCCAAAGACACATCTGCCCGGAGGAGATGCCAGGGATCGGTGAGTGTAGTGGGAAGAGCACTCAAACCGGGGCACATCTGAGGCTGTGTTGGATGCAGAATGAAGGAAAAAGCATACAACAGTAGAAATGAACCCAAAGCATTGGGTTGAAAGGAAAATCCAAAGACAATATAACATGCAAAAAAGCAGAGTGAAAGTGACAATGATTGAATACCGAAACTAAAGGAAATGTTTTGGCAACAATGTGCCTTGTTAACAAGTGTGTGTAAAATTCTAATATTGCCTAAGGAAAGCAAAGCATGAGCCGTATGAAGTTCAAAGGAACGCAAGTATGGAAAATTGCAAGAGAGCATGAAAACAAAGGGGTCAAGTAACCAAACCACCACAGAGTGACCTATATATGAAATGACATTGTGGCAAAACCAAGAGGCTAACAATGAGAAGTCAAATGAGTGTGAACCAGTGCACAGGTGCAAATTCAGAAGAACCTGTGTTGATTAGAGCATCTAGGGTTCCTGGTTGCCTGTAATGGGTGGACCGTGTGGTCTGACAACTGCGCCTATACCAGGAAACCCCCAATTGTGAAAGCTAAAGAAATTGCTGAAGTGAAACAGGAGAATGAAATCTGATTGAACTATTAAGATGTGAGAGGGAATGTAAAGTATGCGTGGAGCTGCCTTTGAATATTGAAAGGCTGAAAATTGACTTTCTTGAACTTGGAGCAGGGAACCCCAAGATTTTGTGAACCTGTCTTGAACTTGGGGAAGGGAACCCTGAGGTTTTGTGCAACTGTCTTGAACTTGAGGAATGGAACCCCAAGATTTTGTGGAACTGTCTTGAACTTGGGGAAGGGAACTCCAAGGTTTTGTTGAACTTTCTTGAAATTGGGAGTAAGCCAGGAACTGGAAGAAGCTCTGAACTGTTTGGAACACTAATTCTTTTATTACAGACATCCTTACACATTGTTTAGCTTTAGTTGTGAGGGCAAATATAGGTTTTTAACTTTAACAGATTGTTTTGGGCTATATTCAGTATCTTGTGGTATTTTGTGGTATTTTGGTATTGTGTTATTTTGTTAGCTCTTGGTAAATGTATTGCGGTAAACTTATTGAGGTATCTTTTTAGTGGTGAGACTAACTTCAAAATGCTGCCTAATAATTATTTTACTAGGTCACTAATGTAAACGAGTAGTGGCCTTAGTACACTCTGAATAGTTAACTGATCCCCTCCTGTGGTATCTTATCTACAATACCATCTTATGCCCTTGAGGCTTGCATTTCAATATACATTGATCATTTCAAATCACAAAATAGTTGTACACATGGCACTTCTGAAAAACCCAATGCACAAAAAAGTATGTTATGTTTTACCACATGTGGTAATGTGAATTACTGCCTGCAGTAAAATGAGCTTACCACCTGTTGGACCTCAATCTATGTGCTAAGACAATAATTCAGACACATAATGAGAACTCGTTTTTTATTTCCTTGTGTAGCTTTATAAAATATTAAAATTCAGAAAATAAACAGTTGAAGTATGCTGTGCTATTTTTTTTTACAGTTATGTATACTTGAACATGGATAAAATGTGTTTCATTAGAGAGCTTGCACACATCAGATAGCTTTCCTAGTAATAAGATTCAATTACACATTTGTTGCTGGCTGGCTAACACACAGTCTAATGTAACCTTGAATGTTTCTATCACAATTCTTGGCAGCTATGAGCTTCTTAGCTGTTTCATGAATGGGAATCCACATAAAATATAAATTGTGAATTACTTTAAGAAAACAAACATATTTCTATCTCACAACAGCCTGTAAAATATTTCTTACATACACTTCATGCTCCTCAATCACTGCATAATTACCTAGATCTAGTTGGCGATATTCCCCCTTTTTCGTCTGCTGGATAGGACAGAACAGTAGAACTCTTATCACGTCCACTCTCATGTTCGCCTGGAATGTAAAAGCCAGCCTTTCTAGTCCCCAATCAGCAAGCGGGAAAGAGCCTTGGAATTAGCTATCTGCCAGTCCTGCTGCTCCCTTTGCCAGTGAGTCAGTGAAAGCCCCCAGCCCTTTCTGCTCCAGCCCTTTTTCCAAAATGCATGTCATTCAAAGGACCTCCCTTCGACAAATCAGCCCATTAAGTAGCATGTGATTTCCTTTGTGCCTTTGACTGAGATTCAAGCAGCAGTGCTGAATAAAAATGTTACATTCATCCATCGCTATTTCCTCCTTTTTCATAATTGAACAACAGGGCCAGTTTAAATAAATCAACTTGCATCTCAACCCTGTCAAATATTCACTGCAAAACAAATCTAATTCTACGTTTCCTACATTTCAAGTTGACTTTGCACAGCTCAAATATCCTTACATTTTATGAAATGGGCCATTTTACCCAATGCACCAATGATTTGCACCCGTAAGCAATGGTCTAAATTGCATTGAATATTAGTAGGGGAGTAGGTCATTGGGTCCTGGGATGTTAGTATGATTGATATGTTAATTTAATTTCTTTGCATTTAGTCCATTACTGAGAAGTGGAGCAAATGATAAAACCTGTTGTGCAGGATCAAATTCAAATTGGCTGTCATGTGCTTTATGCTTTACAATATCGACATCTATTAGACACAGCTTGAGGCTCACATATGAGTCTCACACACCTGGCCCTATTTAAAATTCAAACCTTTGATAACATATGTATGATGAAATGTGGAGCTATCCTTGTTGAAATTAAGAATAGGGAAAAACATTTCCCTACAGGACACAGACAGACTTTTAAGTAGAACTTTCTGACTCAGACTTGCCTTAGATTCTTTAGGCAAGAAAATCCCACTTTAGGATATGGCAAGTTTGAGTTAATAAAAAATGTTGTTCAAACTTTGAATCTGTTGTCTGTGTCTTGCTTCATGATGCATTCACAACTGCAATGCATTTCCTCATTTTTGTTTTGTATGTATAAGTGTGAGGGAATGATATCCTTTGTTTTCCTTTAGTTTATTTTAGGCATGGAAATCCTTGTAATGGTAGGGATAGTGAGGCGTTTACCAAACATTCTAATTTAATAAAATGTCATTTATTGAGAAACCTTCACAAGGTTGTCTGCCTCACATTTCTGACCCCCCATACATACCCAGGCATGAACAGACTGACAGATAAGGCCTCAGGCATGGGAACGAGAAGGGAGTATCGTCTTTAAACTGGATCATAGCAGTTCGCCCATCTCTCCTACCCCACCACATATCTTGTTAGCTCATAAAAGTGCTCAAGGCCAGATGAGCAAATATCTGGCCAATGAAATTCTGTTCCTCTTATGGACTAATGCAGTAGAATGGGAGCCAATGACATGTTAGATTGAAATTCGTAGAAGAATGCATCTAGAAGGCATTATTAGTTTTAGAAGGACCAATAGTAAAGGGTTCACTTATAGATATCTGTATGTTCTTTAATCTACCAACAGATCAGTTACAAGAGCAGAGATTTTTTATGATGATTACTTACTATGACATCAGTTATGATGATTTCCTTGTTTAAAACCTTGTTGTTCCTAACATTTTGAGATTGTCCTTTGTACGCTCTCCCAGTAGCCGTTTGTATCTGAATAACGCCTGGTTTTCTTGTGCACTTGGTTCATTATTGAGTATGTGTATTTTGTATTTTATTTATTTGTAATGCGCACCTAACCCAAGGGTAGCCAGGCGCAAAGGCAGCAAGAGGGTTGCAAAGCTTAGTTACATACAGTAGGGTGAGGTCCAGCTGAGGTTACAGTGCCGGACGTATCACGCCAAATAGGAAGGGTAGAGCATATACACTATAGGCAATACTATAAACATATTTACATTCAATGAGGAGCCACATGGTAGTGGCGCATCTGGGCATCGGAATGTCGTTATGAGTCGAGATATGAGCCAGTGGATAGTCCTGGCTCTGAACTGGTGGTAGGGTAGGTCCTCCCTGCAAGTAGGAGGAAGGGAGTTCCAGAATTGCGCTGCTTTTACTGGAAAGCTGTTGCCTCCAGATGTACGTTTGAACCTGGGCACCAGACGAAGGTTGGAATTGGCCGTTCTCGAGGGGCGAGAGAGGGTGGGTCTAGTAAATCTGGCGATGAGGTATTGAGGGGCTGCTTGGTGGAGGCATTTATGAATCAGAGACACCGATTTAAGGAATATCTTCTCCTTGGTGGATAGCCAATTGACAGATCTTCTGGAATCTGAGATATGGGCTTTCTTCGGGATACTGAGGGCCGCTCTAAGGGCATTATTTTGGAGGATTTGGATTTTATTTGCGATATATTTGTTACAGCCTACATATAGAGCGTTGCAATAGTCCAACTTGGACAGGATCAGCGCCCTGGCCAAGGTGGTACAGTTGGTGGGGGAGAGAAAGGGTTTGGCTGCCCTAATGAGTTTGCAAGTGTAGGAGGTGGCGGAGGCCATTGCATTCACTTGTTTGTTGAAGGTAAGGGTGGAATCAAGATAGAAGCCGAGTGTTTTAACCTCCTTAGCTACCTTGATCTTGTTATCGTCAATTATGAACGATGAGTATTTGTGGCCCAGCTTGTTGAGGTAGTGTGTAGAGCCTAGAATGAGGAGTTCCGTCTTGTCATCATTCAGGCATAGACCGTGTGAGGCCATCCATGCCTGGATGATGAGGTACACTTTATTAATGAAGGCCAAATCCTTGACATAATCCCCCGACAACGGGATGCGGATCTGGGTATCATCAGCGTAATTAGTGTAGGTGATACCCAGATCGTCTAGATCATCAAAAAGGGGCTTCGTGAAGATGTTATAAAGTGTAGGGGAGACGCAAGATCCTTGAGGCACGCCGCAAGTGATGGGTGTAGGGTCGGCTGCTGCTGACAATGAGAAGACTCTCATCGTACGGTTATTAACGAAGGATTGGAACCAATTGGTTGATTCTTGAGAGAAGTGGGCAGCTTTTTTTAGGTGGTTGCACAAGATCTCATGGTCGACCAGATCGAAGGCCGCAGAGAGATCAAGGAGTAGCAATAGTGCTGTCTTACCCTGGTCTCTCAGCTCGTCTATCTGTGCCTTGAGATCTATATGTGCAGTTTTGGTTCCGTGCTGTGGCCTGAAGCCTGATTGTCGGACGCCTAGGAGATGGAAGTGCTCAAGGTAATGTTGGATCAGTTGGTATGCTATTTTGTCGATGATTTTAAGAAGGAACGGTACTGTGGTAATAGGACGGTAGTTAGTTGGGGTGGATGGGTCTAAGTTTGGTTTTTTAAGCAGAGGGAGGACCCAGGACTGTTTTAAATTATTAGGTACGGTGCCTGATGTGAAAGAGGCATTTATTAGTTTGGTAATAAATGGTGCGAGATCACGGGCTGCATCCTTAATCAGTTGAGCGGGGCATAGGTCTCCGTGGCAATTTGAGGGTTTGAGGGTGAGAATAGTATTTTCTACCTCTTTGGTGGATACTTTGTGGAAATTAAAGGAGGGGTTGTGCGCTGGGGGGATGATTGAGTCAGGTGAACTTTTTATGGGAGAAGGTACTCGGCTTAGTAGAGGAGAGCAGAGATTCTTTTTTAATGCTTATTTTAGTCTCAAGGGAGGAGATTTTGTTCGCTAGGGCATTTTGTATGCCCGTGCACCAGTTTTTATCTTTGATACACGAGTCGGGCACTTGGATCGGGGATTCAACCTCTTTAAGTATTGTGAAAAGCTCTCTAGTGTTAGATTTAGCTTGTGAGATTCGCGTGCTATATGACGTTTGTTTGGCCAGTATAATTTATTTTTTATATTGGGAAGCTAGACTGCTCAAGTTGTTTTTGTTGTTTTCTGGGGGTTAAGCTCGCCAGATTTTTTCACAGTGTCGCTTTTCCTGTCTGAGGGCTTTAAGATGAGGCGAAAACCAGGAGTTGATGTGTTTCCGGGGCTTGCTCTTTTTTAGCTTCAAAGGGGCTATGGCATCAAGGGATGAGAGCATGATTTTATTATAGATGTCCACCATCGTGAATGGATCTGTGTGATCCGGGATGGCATTCAAGGTTGGTGTGATTAGCAGGATCAAATTTTCGGGGGTGATGTTTTTTTTATTTCGGGATTGGACAGCTGGAGCTATGCTGTTAGCTTGTGCTGGGGTTGCCTCTAGGGTGAACGAGATCAAGTAATGGTCTGTCCAGGGCTGCGGGAGTATGGCAGAGACCAGGACTGGGCAGTTGTGCACAGCTAGCCAGTCCAGAGTTCTCCCTTTGATATGGGTGGGCACAGTGATCTTCTGGGTGAAGCCCAGTTCCTCTAGGGTGTTATTGATTGTACTGGCATTGGCGTCTGCAGGGTCGCTAAATCCGAGGTTAAAGTCTCCTAGTAAGATGCGTTGTGAGGAGTTTTTAAGATTGTTTGATAAGATGTCTGTGAGGTCTTCTTCAAATGACCCTAGAGGGCCCAGTGGTCGGTAGATAAGGTGAATGGAGATGGATTGAGTATTAGATAGTGTTGACTTGGCGGTTAGAGATTCACAGGAGCTAACATTAGTGGGTGATTCAATTGTGATAGTGAATTTAGTTTTGGCTATGATGGCAAGACCTCCGCCTCTAGAGGTGGTACGATTAAGTCTTAATAACGTGTAGTCATCTGGTACTGCTAGCATAATTGCAGGGCCTGCCATGGGGTGAAGCCAAGATTCGGTGACTGCTAAGAAGTCCAGGTCTTCGTTGTGTAGCAGGTCGGCAATGTCTGATGCATGGGCTACCATGGAGCGGGCATTTATTAGTGCACCCTTGGTCCCGAGATCTACTGGGTTTAGGGGTGGTGGAACAGATTTGTGCGTACTTTTCTGGTCACGGATGGGCTCACGATGGAGTCTACTGTTCAGTTGAAGAGGGTGTAGGGATGGATTCCTAGTCACCTTGTTGTGGGCTGGTTTAGATAGAGGGTCATAGAGCCTTGGGAGCCTGCCACGTGATCTAAGGTCCTTTCTCATATCCATATTTGGGCCTATCTTAACAGTAGTGTGATATTATCCAGCACCATTCAAATGAATGTGATGATCCCAAAACATCTGAACTCCAGCACTCCTGACAGCAGCTTCACACCAAAAAATATTTCTGCAGTGCTAACATTGTTCTAGACACCGAGCTGCAGAACTGTTTCCTGCAGTTATTCCCCTTAATGGCAGATGGTGGCATCAAGTTTTGAGAAATATATCACAGGTTGCATGGCATTGTGTGCTTACCCACTGTTAACCCAGCAGTGTGGTGTGTTAAATATATTTCGGGGTGATATTTATTACCTTGGGGTCTTTTTTATTTTATTTGGTGGTATTTGGTGGTATTTCCTAATCCTTGGTAATATATTGTGGTAACTTGTTGGAGTATCTTTATAGACTGATTTCAGAATATTGCCTAAAGATTGTTTTTACCAGGGTCACTAACAACAAACAAAATACTGGACATGATACACTCTTGATAGATGGCTCATGCCTTTCTGTGGTACCGTATGTACAATACCACACTACGCCCTTTTGGCTGAGTTTTAACAAATCTAAAGCATGCAATTGAAATACTGCACATTCATTCAATCTCTCTAGATAAACAGCTCACGGTGGCTACTTTACTTTGAGATATGTCTTACTGTATATCTATCTCTTTAATCATGTCAAATGAAATGGATGGAATGCGGAATAAATGTAATGAGACTAAGTTAGTTTGAGTCATTTTTTTTAAATTATAAAATAGAAATATGCAAGTTGCATAGAAGTACACAAATGCCCACATTGTATTTCACAGTACAAGTACATTTCTCCTTGCAATAGCTTTCAGCGCTTTATCTGTGCAGAGTCCTTGGCCTGGTGAAATTGGCATAAGAATACACTTTAAAAAAAACACATTAAGACTTTGATAAATGTAAACACAGAATTGCATGCACGTTAAAAATAGACATCACCTAAAATGAAGTGAACTAATTAACCTAGACTATCTGGTCTCATTCAGAACAGCAGCCCCTCAGTTAACTTCAAATGTACCTAGATTTGGTGGCGATATTTCTGATTCAGTTTGGCATGGAAATCTTCCCCAATCTTTTCGCCTGCCTCGCACAGGATCAACCAATGTAAGGACAGCTTCAGAATCAGACAGCTTGCCAGCACTGAATTATGTCTGCCTAGTCAGCCCTCTGCTCCTTTGTCTCCCAGTGCCTGAAGATGAATTGCCTGCCAGTCTGTTGCAAAACACTTTTTGTCAAACCACTTTGTCAATCAAGGAAAACACCTCCCCTTGAGCATATCATTTCACTGAAATGGCACGTAATTTCATTGCTAGAGAGCAAAAGATACATCTATCTTGTGCTTCCTTCTTTAATACAATGTTCTGTTTTCAGTAAAATAGAGCTTCAAATTTCTTTTAGTTATCACCCAGCACAGTTTCAGCCTGCACGTTTAAAATCACATTTCCAGAGCATCATGCATTTTCCCAATCTGCATTCAGCTTATTTCATAATGGACTCATTTGCACTAAATGTTATTAAGGGATTCAGTTACATGTTAACTTCGGTTGGGTTAATTAGTATGTTAATTTATGTTAGTATTATATCGAGTGCAGCTCAGTTCATTGAAACATCATCCTAAAGCAAAGTGCAATTTCAATCATGTGCTCTGTGCATTGGCACCTATTTAATTCTGCCTGAGACTCACACTCTTGAGTCCAGAAATGAGTTTCACACCCTGGGCCGCAATTGAAGTTCCAACCCATGCTAACATGTGCATGCCACAATGCTGAGTCTACATCTTAAAATTTGGAGCTCATAGCTGTGTATGGAACTCTCCCCATATTCATTTCACATTCAGTAAGTGCACGGAAGTGTGCTGTTTGCTGTGATCGACTTCGCCTGGATTCTGGACTCTGGACTGCTTTTGTTTGTTTAGCCCGTGAGGATTCTACTCGCGTTCCGCAAGTCTAAAGAGGAAGTCCTTCGCAGCTACACCCGGACTGCCTGACCCTGAAAGCCTAGGATTGGCCCGCTCGAACTGGCACCTCCCTTCCATTTCCCCTGGGTCATGTGAAATACCCATCATGCAGCGCACCACGCGCGCGCACCAGTAAGTGCACGGAAGTGTGCTGTTTGCTGTGATCGACTTCGTCTGGATTCTGGACTCTGGACTGCTTTTGTTTGTTTAGCCCGTGAGGATTCTACTCGCGTTCCGCGAGTCTAAAGAGGAAGTCCTTCGCAGCTACACCCGGACTGCCTGATCCTGAAGTAATTACTGATGAACGCTTCTACGTTCTTTTCGGAGTTGTGTTTTTGCTTTTTAACTTGTCTGCTCCCCGATCTGTGTTAGATTGGATACGCCCACCCTCTCCGTAATTCTTTTGCTGCGTGTTAGATTGGATACGCCCATCTCTCTAGTAAACCCCTTCACCCCTCCTAGAGTTGATACGTTCCGTATCCCACGCACTACTAATTGCAGCTTTTTCTCTCCTTTGATCTCTTTAGAGCCTAGGATTGGCCCGCTCGAACTGGCCCGTCTCTTCCATTTCCCCTGGGTCGTGTGAAATACCCATCATGCAGCGCACCATGCGCGTGCACCAGTAAGTGCACGGAAGTGTGCTGTTTGCTGTTCGCGGTGCGTGGTGCGAGGTGAACGGTGTGGGATTTTTCATCTAAGGATAATAATAGTCAGTAAATAGCTACACTTGGGGAAAGAAACAAAAGGATTGCATGACTGTTTACACCATTGGACACAAAATATCTAAAATAGAGACCGCTAATTGAAATCTCATATAAGGTGAGTGGGTTTTGCTTTGTAATTCAACATATACCTGGTGATATCATAATAAACTCCAATTGATGATGAATCTCAGATCTCACACCAGTCTAGATACTGAAATTAAAAAAATAACTGACATGATACAACGACCTAATCGCGCATGTAAAAGGAAGATCATTAGCAAGCATGGTCTATTACCCGAAGCTAAGCTAGCTAAAATGACACCATTTTTTGATCGTATTGAGTCCACAAAGTCGAGCTATAACAATCTAGCAGAGAGTGTAATAACAGATATAAGTGCTCAACTTGTGGAGGATCTCTCAAACAGACTACCGTGTATCAGCGCTAAATTACTCTCTGAACTGTTGGATACTCAAAATAGTAGAGAGGGAATAGATGCCCATAGGGGAATAAGTACCATTAATACTGGTAATGCTTGTAGAGACATGGCAATATGGAGTGGCACAGAGATACATCAGCTTAAAATGTCTATTCCCAGTAGCCCAACTAGCTGGCATGAATTAGAGGTTATGACACCTAAATCAGTAAGTGAAGCCAGTCATCCTGACGTTGATCTTATTGAGGGCGGTAGTCATAATGTTGAGCATGCAAGTAAATTGGAGGAGGAAGAAAGAGAACGAGTTATAGTTGACCCGATTTCTGGCCTAATAACATCTGCCGTCACCTCATCTAAGGTGACAAACAGTAAAGTGCCTATTCCTAATTCTAGAATGAACACCTGCACGATCTCTATTAACAGTAGACTTTCTGAAGAAAATGAGAGCTTCAGTCCATTAAAAAATGAAAACCTTTGGGAAGCCCTAGAACGGGTGTAAATAGAAATTGTTGATAGATGCGATATGATAGAACATAAACTAGATAGCCATACTGTCCTTCTGCATTCTGGTTCTACCAAAGAGTGTATGACGTTCAGAGAAGTTGGCACCAATACTGAAATTTTCTCAATAGCAAAAGACCCGGATGGCTCTGATACTGAAGCCAATATGGCCAAACCATTCAAAGACCAGAATCTCCAGGTGACAGGATACTCTGTTGATTCTAATGCCAAGGTATGCTGGTATAAGAAAAAATTGAGAAATGGGATAAAGTTAAAGAAACAAAGAAATGGGAAAAAAACAAAAAAATCTGTGCCATATGATGAACATGGGAGAGTGATGAATAATGGCTGCATTGTTAGAGAAGAATACGTGCCTGATATTGTTGAAAAATGTATCTCTACACTAGTAAGAGAGGATTCCTTAGCAGTTGTGAGACCTAAAGTGATTAATATAACTAACGACCCTAACTTCTCAGGTAAACACATAGTAGCAATCCATGCTCCACAGGAGATGAATACCATTGACATGCAGAATAAGAGTAAAGAGTTAAGTAAAGTGCACAAGATTACAAAATCCACTAAACTAGCTGTCCCCACACTGGATGAGTGGGTAGTCCCCTCAAAGAAAAAAGTAAAGAAAGAAAAAGAGAGGTCCAACAATAAAGAAATCTCTACCAAGGTATTGAAAGCTATCAAAACTCTCTTCCTAGAGGAAAGCACTGAGTATCAGCAATGTCCAGTCTCGGGTCATGATTCTGAATCCCCCCAAGAAGGGTAAACGCAAGAGAAACAGATTCGTAAGGGTGTACATTTCAGCAAACATAATAATGAAAAAACTTTCGAACCTACCTATAAGAGAGAACCTCTAAACTTCGTCAAAGCCCTACAATTTCAGGCAATTGACAAATCAGGACCAATAGAGATATTAAATAGACAGCGAATTGTTAGTCCTGTTGCGGACAGTGAAATCGAGTGACTGTAAGATAGTTGATCAACTAGTTACTCCAAAATTAGTCACCCCTAATGTGTGGTGTACAGATGACACCATTCTAGAATTTATATTAAGCCATCAAGAGTATTTTACTAAACTGGGATACACATGCACAGAAACTTCAATGCGCAAAGTGAAATATCAAAGGGGGGCTATTGAAGTAAAAAGAAGTGAGAACACAAGAATGGCAAATCTTAATGAGACACCAAAAGAAAGGAATATAGCTACATCAGCAAAATGTGTAAAAACCTCTATAAAACAGTCCAACAATGGTAATGTTAGCCAACCTGAAAAACCTGGTGATCTAAAAACGTTTGGTGAGACTAACAGTGCTGTAGATACTGTCGGGTATTGGCAATGGCTACCAATAGAGTTTAAATCTAGATTAGAACAAAGTTCCTGATGACATCAATATGATGATCTCATGGAACACTAGGGGGAATATGCACTATGAGAAAAAAGATGGGCTCCTCAATAATCTAGATGCCTTTTGCTTAATGACACTGCAAGAGACCTGGCTATATGAAATGTGTGACATAGATGGATGGTGCACTATACAAAGTTTGGCATGTAAAGGCCCGCGAGGCCGCCCAAAAGGTGGACTGTTAACAGCTATTAAACACCCTTGGACTGGTGTTAAATCTAGCTGGTCCAATGAGATGGTCCTGGGAGTTATTGTAAAAACATCCAGCAATTTCCGAGTATCCTATTAATAAATATATACACCCCCAAGTGGTACCAAGAATAAAGAGAACGTAGAGATGCTAATAAAGATTTGGACAGAATAAAACACTGTGCTCCCCATCATAATTGCGGTAGATCTCAACGCAAAGATAATATTACCTGAGGACCCAATGGGCGTAGGCAAGAGTTCTGGCCCTATAACAATGGAAACCTGCAATAGATATGGAGAAACTTGGTGTGAATTAATACTGAACCATCAGCTGATTATGCTTAATGGATACACTAAAGGAGACGCTAAGAGAGGTGTCACTAGAGCAGGCTGGGGCAGTTTATCTACAATTGACTACATTATTGTAAATGAAAAGGCTAACAGCTTTATTTGAGATATGGCGCTAGGAAGCCGAGAAGAAAGTGACCACTTTCCACTTAATGTAATGCTGGAATATCCGAACGTGGAGACAGAATATCATATGGCAGGGAACATAAAAGTAAACAATGCCGCTAATCGGATCTCATGAAATCCCACTAAACTTGAAAAAGTTAATGTAGTAGCCGTTAATGAGCTACAAAAGTGGTGGAATACTATAGATGATAGACAACTAGTTACCCATAGTGAAATTATTGGGGAATATGAAGATGTCATAAGTAAAATCAAAGAATCTGCCTCCCAAAAACGGAAGTATTCCAGCAATGGTGAAAAATGAATCTTTCGCCCGGCAAACATAATGCATATGATCCTGTAATCAACAAAGCGAAAACTGCTCTGAGAAAAGCCATCAGATATGCTGCCGAGACCAAGGGTAGTGATGCCTCCACACAGATAAAATGGTTAAAAAAACAACATAGGAAGTGGATGCGCTATCATAAAAGAAATAAACTATGCGAAACATGGTTAAACATTGCTGCCCAAGCGAGAAGTAACAATCAACAAGGGATGTGGAGAGTGATAAATGAGACAAAAAAACGAAATCTCCCAATCAATAGTGTTCCAGAAAGAGAGTGGATTAAGCATGTAAAAAACACCCTTGGCTATGGTGAGACCATAAAAACTGGGCTGATGTCAAAGCGGGCAATATGGATGGGAAATTTCTCAGAACTCTCTCTTGTTAATATGATTGAAAAACTACACACCTCTAGAGCCACTGGCCCTGATGGGACTTGCAATGCCCTTTTACGCTTAGCCCCGGAAATATGGGCAAAAGTACTTAATCTCCTGTTCCGATGGATTGGCATGAATGGGTCCATTCCTAAAACATGGCAGGAGAGTGTAATACTCCCGATCTACAAAAAGGGTGAATGGAAAGACCCTAAAAATTACCGAATGCTAGCGATGCTGGATATTCCGGCCAAAATATTCGCAAAAGTATTACTGGATGAACTAAACATATGGATAGAGGCTAATAAGATCCTGCCTATATATCAAGCTGGGTTTCGAGCAAAATCTTCCAACACCCATAATATAATCAACCTAGTATCAGCAGTAGAATATTCATGGAATGTGCGCAATTTGCCAGTATATGTGGCGTTTATTGATTTTTATGCCGCATTTGATACAGTAATAAGAGAAAAACTATGGGACAAACTGAAGTTATGGGGGATACCAGAAGGGCTACTATATATGATACAATTATTGTACTCTGACACTTCAGTTAGAATACGCCTAGACTGTGAAGGACGGTTCTCCCAATCAATCCCCACAGTATGTGGAGTAAAACAAGGTTGTCGGTTTGCAGCGACATTGTTTAATCTTTATTTGGCCGATTGTATGAATGAGTTAGATGAAAGAATGGTCAATTCAGTGAAGCTGGGTACGATAGAGCTTCCGTGGCTAGAATACGCTGATGATCTGGTCTTGTTAGACTACACACCGTTAGGGCTACAAATAAGGATAAACTGTCTTTTGCAATTCTCTGAAAAGAATGGATTAAAGATTAATATTGCTAAAACTAAGGTAATGTCCTTTCTGGGAAAAATGAAACAATCATGGTCTAACAAATTTATATGGATGGTGAATGCAGAGAAACTTGAAAAAGTTAAATACTATCGATATTTAGGAGTCATAATAGACGCGAAACTGATGTGGAAACAGCATTGGGAGGCAACTAAACTTTTATGTTAAATACTGGCACAATCAGCAAATTTATTGGGAAACAAGGTAGCATTTCAGTAAACACCATCTTACTACTATATACTAGTAAAATAATAAGTTGTCTACTATATGGAGCCGAGATTTGGGGAGGTAAATTTGAGAACGAAATGTGTAAATTTGAAGGAAAAATTTGAAAACTATTGTTTAGATTACCAAATACAATATCATGTGAAAATATCTTATTACAGGGTGATTTTAGATTTGCTAAGGACATATTAGAATACAAATCTGCAATGCTTTATGAAAAGCTAAGTATGTTAGCCATTAGTACCTTTTTTAGTTGAATTGATGAGTAATTTTACTAAGAGTGGTTCTAAAAAACATTTTAAATCTTTGAGCAGATTACATATGATATATGCAAAATGGGCAACTACTAATGAAAAGAGCTGGTTACTCTTAAAACAAGCTAAGATCAAAAAACTATCACAAGGAGTAATATATAGCTATGCTAAGGAACGTGACATGATCTACTTGGCCACGGAATCAACAAGCGGCCTATTTTTAGAACATTGGTCTCTAGAATCTATGAAACCGAAATATTTGTATGCCTTTCCATCTGCTACCATTGTTAGATGGTATTTTATGTTTAAATTCAATCGTTGTGATACGATGGAGATCCTAGGTGCCAAATTGGGAATAGAGAAAACCATAAGGTTTTGTAGATTATGTGGTATGGAAAATATTGAAACTGCTAAACATCTGTTATGTCACTGCAAGAGTCTTGTAAACCTTCGTGTAAAGTATTTTTTACGTTACAAAAACTCCATTCTATTAGAGGATATAGAAATTAGTTGGAAAAGACTGATGGAAGGGAATGACATGAATTTGATATATCACATGATGACATTTTATGAATTAATTTTAAACATTTTAAAGGATCTATCACAGGATATTTTTGTATGTAAATTTTAAACCTTGAAGAATGTGTGATAATGTGTTTTAAATTTAAGTTTGTATATGTAAAGCCATCTTTGGCTGTGTACATATAATTACAAATAAATAAATGAATAAAAAACTCTGTTTTCATCCATTCTCAAGTTCAGTCAATCCTTTCTATTTTCTTAGATTTGGTACTAGTCACAGTAGGGCAATCACAGGAATAGTCCAGTGTCAGGAAGTTTACTTCTCCATGGACATGTTGACCAGTGGAAAGAGAAATGACTACATGTGCGTGTGACTGCACTCTTGTGAGCTATCCATGCCTTGCCAACCAGGAGGGCTCCTGATACCAAAGCAATCCCTGGGGGTAGAAAATATACATGAAGTTGGTCACCAGGCCAATTTGTGTATGAAAAAGTATGAAGGCGTTGGCCACTTTGGAGTTGACACCTTGGAGGAGGAGTTTGCACCCTGCTTAAGTGCATGACACATGTAGCTGGGCTTTGTTGCTGTTACTAGTTTCATATTCCTGCTACATGTTGAACTGGGAAGATAAGGCATGTCCCTTACTTTGCACATCTCTTTCAATTTGTAGTGTGACGTTTCATCAGTAATTGACAGTCTGTAAATAAAATGATTATCATGGCCCAGAAGATCAGCTCACACAGCAGCAAAGCCTACAGTACAAGAAATGTGTGTCAACAGTTGCCCATGTGCACAATTTGTCACAGCACAACTTAAAGATTGCAATTGCACCCAATGGTATTATGCTTTGCACATGCTGGAGTCCATAACTGAACAATAATATGTCATCAATGATTATTCCAACACTCGCAGTTGATCATTAGCTGGGGCATTCTTTATACCAATACAGTGTGGATGCTGTCTGATGTATGTTTTGTGATACCACATATTGACATATATGAGTAGGCCACTAAGCGTGTTAGCATGCACAGTGTGCTGTGGTACTACCACTCATCTACCCTGTAGAATTCCACCTTTTGCCACAGAGCCAAGTGGGATAAACAGCAGAAAGAGACACTGGTTATAAGTGCTTTATGCAAGTTTGTATTTAGTATGGTCATTAGCTGTATCCAAACCATGTGTGGCAAATACCCACAAATTGCCTCTTTTATACAGGGATTGCCTTGAAATCAAAATACATTTTCTCAGTTCCGATGGACCAAAATCTCAGGTTGAAAGTATACGTTATTGTGATGTTCATGGTTAAGTAAAGACAAAGCAAACTAAATGTATGATTGCTTCTTTGTGAGTTCTAATATGGAAAATACTTTTTTATTATGCAATTAAAGGTTCTCTTGACATAAAATAAAGTATCTCTGTCAGGTTAGGGTTCCCTACAAATCTCTCTCAGTCACTGAGTGTGGCCCATGTGTCTTTCATGTTTCTGGCTTTGCTTGCTTGATCACAGTCTGCTTCTTCTCAATATGGGTTTCTGGTTCTCATTTCAACAGCATTGAGGCATCCGTGTGACCAGACCAGGCCAACATAGTTTCCCCCAAATTCTAGGTCACTTAATTTGGTAGGGAGGCTAGGTGTGGTACCGTTGTTCTCTCTTTTCTTTATGGGGACCATCTCTGCTCTCTGACACCCACCTTCATCTTCATCCTCTATGATCCAGGATGATCTCATTCCTAAACGGTCACACTTTAAATGTCTCTACTCTCTTCTCCTTTGTTCTTCTGGACTCCCTCCTCTGCAATACTCCACCACATGCATGTTGCTTCTCTCCATCTCTGTTCTACTCTGTCAAGATTGGATGGTACATATGTTTCATGTCTGTAGGCTCTACATTTTCCGAGGCTAACTTGCCCCTTTTGCTTTCCTCTGGCATCACCCTCCAACTCCACCACTTCCTTTACGTCTGTATGCCTTTTTTAATCATCTTGCTCTTTCTCTACCAACCACTTGTTATCCCTGTCCTTGTCACTGTCCTTGTCACTCACTCATCAGTTTAATACATTTTTTCTCCTCCTCCTGATCCTTCTCCCCCTTCTCCTCCCTAATCTCCCCATTCTTGTTTGTCTTCTCTACTAGCACCTCCACCTCCTCGTCCTTGTTTTCCTTTCTCCAACCTCCTCCTCTCCTTCCCACATCACTTCTTCTTTTCTGACCTTCTCTCCAGCCTTTTCACCTCCTCTCCAACATAACCTCCTCCTCTCTGAGCTCCATCTTCCTGACTCCTGCTCTCTTCTTCATCTTCACCTTCTCCTATCTGATATATTTCTTTTAGCATCTTGCACTGCACTTCCAGTCTTCCACCTTTCTACCAGTCCAAGTGAAACCAACCCTGCCATCTGGGGCCTACCTTTGCTATTGGAACTCAGGTCTGTGTGTTATTACTTTTTGAAATTTGTGTGGCTGTGTTTTACTAAACCATGGCTTTCACACTATGTTCTTGGGATGATTTCCTTTACACATGCCACTACAGAATAAGCCATTAAGGCCCACCACCACCTTTGCTTCATAACTCATACATCCAGAGAGAAGACATGGCACCCTGGATCTATGTGCTTCGTGGGTCTGTCTGGGTTTACCTGCTGATGAACCTGAATAGGCACAGAGGAGGTTCCCTGAGCATCTGTGCACATGTTTATCTTTCCTTTTGTGATTGTTTAGCATTTCTGATATCTCCATATTAAAGGTTCTTCCCAATCTGATAGGCACATGTGTGGAATGTATGATTGTGGAACCATGCCTAAGTTAGGGTTGCAGTGGGCACAGGCAGGGTGGCGATGTGAACAGATAGATATACAGCACACAACAGAACCACTAGTAGGCTTCAGATCATAAGCCCCTCAAATGAAACTGGGTGGTGTGAGCCAGGGGATCTTACCCGCACTAACCCCAGATCCAGCATTGCTCAGTGGGTGGCGACAATCAGCCCCCATGAATCCTGCATCTTTTACCCTTAGTGTCAGGGAAGGCTTTGTCTCTCTCTCCAACATGATACGGTGCCATGACCTGCCTGGCAAAGTGCATATATTGTGGCTGGTGAGAAATGCGATCCCAAACATGCACAGTGTAGTATGGAACAACACTGATGGGTTCAGACAGGTAGCCTATGGTATACACTCCTCACTCAATCCATAATTCTTATTGTGGATGGGTCTTGAAGAACATACAACAGACCTTAGGGAGCACAGATGGTTGATGCTATCTTCTTGATCTACTTGACGCATATCACATGCTCTTTTTTGACAGTGGCACATGTAGGGCTTGCCTTCAAATCTCTACTAAGTTTTTCCCTGGTACTGTACACTGTGTGGCTGGCACTAAACAGACAGGAGGTGAATCCTTGGAACAACTCAGGGTGAAGGATTAGCATGAACTAATATAAGCATTGGTTCAATTCAAGTGAACCAGCACTGCATTGATGAAAGCCATAGCTAGACTGAAAAAGATACAAACCCACAAGCTTGAATGATGAAGAGAATTGCAGAGAAGCAATGGAACACTGTGCCCGCAGCCTTGTGAGCAGAGCAATTTTACTGGGCCTTCAGAAAAGCATAAACAACTCTGCTTTAAAAAAAAATTGAGTGCTTGTTGATCAAGTTTGACCTTTTACACTATAACCGTATACACAGTTTATAAAATAAAATTCATAAAACCATTTCAATACATCTCAAACAGAGGTGCATTTTTAATAAAAAGAAAATTACAATAAAATTACCTATCTGCATAAAATTCGTATTTACACCTAAAGAGAACAGTTGCTCTAACTAGTATATATCTAGCCACTGCCACAGTGCTATCTGTCCATGTGCAGCATCTCTTCAGCGTCTATGTGGTCCCTTTTCTCGATTTTTCCCCTGGCCCTTTCCCAGAAATGGAAATTGCTGCTGCAATCACAAATGATGTTATTTAAGTATCGGGGTGTTGGGTTATCAACTTAGGGTGCCCTGCGTCTGTGGGGGTGTTGCATGCTTGTGAAGGTACAGAGAATACCCCTTGCTCCGTTGTAATTGTATCAGTAAAAAGGAAAGAAATTCCTTCTTCACTTGTAGCACTGCGCCACAGTAAATCATGCAAACACAATTTGCAGTTTATCTCAGTAAATCCTAATATTTATTAGGTAAGGCATCATGGTCCTTAATAGTACATTCTGATTGCCCTTAGTGAGACACCTGTTTCGGCAATTCTATGCCTTTTTCAATCAGGGCTAATCATCATTTGTTTGATCACAATAGTAACATTAATAGAAAACAAGACAATTGCACATTTGGCAAAATCAAAAAGATATTAAAAACAAATCATAATTTGTATCACCAGTCACATTAATCATTTTTGTGTCCATCGGATACAGTAAACATTTAATAACAAATAGTGGCATTTTGTGTCATAGAGAAAATGGGAGGGGGGATTAAGGGTGGAGGGTTAAGGATTTGAGAGAGAGCACATCCAAATTTGCACAGAGAAAAAAAGAAAAAAAATGATAAAAGTCAGTGTTAGTATAATTCCGTATTGGTTTTGTAATCATTTAGGTATTTGGTTTTTCAGAATCCTTGGGGTAGTCTTACCCACTCACGATTTTTATTTCCAATAGTAGTAATAAAGGTACATTTTGCAAACAAATTACAGGTTGAATCCCACCTATAAGAAAAAAGTGCGTATTGTAACTGCTTCAGGTCATTTAAAAGACAGAAAGTGGCTATCTCCTAGCGCTTCTGTTTTCTGTCCAATTAATCGTTTTTTCTCACAATGTATATTATTGCAAAATACTTGGTCACTAGTTATGTTTGTTCTGTTACAGATTACTTGGTCAAATGTAAAATAGTGTATCTTCACGAAATTAACTTAGCATTTTAATGAGCGCACTGCTTGCTCTGCTTTCGCGCTTGTGGCCACGTTATACTGATACTAGCATTTTCTTGCGCGAGCTGCTTGCTCTGCCATTAGCGCTTCGTGCCGCGTTACACTGCTAATAGTTAGTTAGATAGGAATGCTTTTTATGATGTGCGGTCTTTGGATTATTCATGCCAAATATCAAAATTGTGAATTTCATGTTCCGCAAGCATCTATCTACTTGCTCTAGTCTAGTATAGTATGGGGTGGGAGTTTACCTATAGAGTGAACTGTCAGTCTCCTCGCGTTGGCAGCGAAATCCTGTGAACACGTATATTTGTTTTGATGGAATTCCCTTGGTAACATTAGTCCCTTTTCAGATTTTACATCCCTCTGTGTTACTGGCCGCCGTCTTTGAAGTTCCACTTGTTAGTCTAACCAATTGGTAACAGGGCCAGTATCTCACCACCCGCATTATTGTGCAAGCATGAGAGGTATCCTGCATGTGTTTGATAACCTTAATTTTACTATTATATAGTGCAAGTAGTCTTAAATAATGATCATGGTTCGTACGTCACAAAGTCAAATACAGCAAGTCTATTTTCTATTTCTACAGTATATGGTACTCTACCTCTAAATTTCTTTACAATGTTTTGCACAAGGACACACCAGAAGGAAGACCAATTGTAAATGGCATTGGATGGGCAATGTAGGGTATTTTGTGGAGATTTGGGGCCTGACGGTATTTTATTACCGCCGAAAAATAACTTAGCAATAATCACTCTTTGTATTCAGATTTGGCCATGTGCAACAATAATACAATGGACATGCATTATTTCAGCACCCAGACCTGCATATTTGGTATACGTGGTTGGTGGTATTTTGATGAGCATAATTCCCTTGTTTTATTTGTGGCCCCAATGTCCAGAATCCCTTATCTTTGCTTAGATTTTTCGTGTGATCACTAGAGAGACCTCAGACCTGCATTCTAGGAATGCCACATTTTCCAGTGATAGTGTTGGTGTGCCACCATGGGCGAACTCACTGACTTATTTACGACAGAGAGCTATATGTGGTAGTCTTGTGGTAATTTCCACTACCTTATATACGGTAGGGAGCTATGTTCAGAGAGTCTCTCTTCCCGTTGGCTCATGTACCTCCAACAAGCTATGCTACAGTCACTCACAATTATTCATACTGATTTTGACATGCACACATCTGTCTTAAAATGACCATTGCACTGTTTAAAAATCTCCCCACATCATCAGCATTGTAATGGTAAACAATAAACATCACCCGTCTGTTTTCAAATATTTTTCTGTATTATAAAAGTTGTATTTAAAAACGATCTCATTCTTTACAGAAATAAAATGGTACAGTCAAAGCATTGTCTGTGACACACTGCAAAGAGAGTGGCGGAGAACAGAACTCAAATTGCAACATTAGCACTTGATTAAGACACGCACAGGAATCCTACACTGACTGCATATTACCGTACACACTCAGCTCCCACACTTCTCATTACCTTATCTTTTTAGTTGTTCTCTTTGTGAATGTGGCTCTCTTGGATTAACTCCAGCAAAAAGGAACGCTTGCCTTCTTAAACCGGGGTCATTGCCTGGAATTCTCAGCTTTTGCATATAGGAATGCCTCAGCCAGTGGAAAGGTCCTTCTTTCAGCTCTCCCCAATCTCGACTGCAGCAGGACACAGGAATCTGCATTCAGTCAGGAGCCCCATAGCCAGGTCTTCTCCCCAATAGTGCAGAAAGATGTCTGCCTGTCTTTTTCCCTGATACTGCCCACTAAAACTCTCCTCTCAGCCCTCTGTATGACGTGTCCCAATGAAATCCATCATCTCTCATCCTCCTACTCTTCAACAATAGCTTCGCTTATACATTTGCAATTGTTGCAAATCTGACTTCCTTCTTCCTGCAGTTACTGTGCACAAAAACACGGAGAATCAGGCAGAGAAGAGAAGAAAAAATCTCTGCACACGCATTTAAATGGTTTTCAGAGTATGCCTAATTCTGCAGTGGAGAACACATTTTATTAGTGGGTTATGTTAAATAAGGTTTTATTAGTCAGGTTAATTGTTAATAGGTTAGCTGTTAATTTTCAAATGTGTCTCTAGCAATATAGGCATTTCAGGTGAAAAATAGTGTGCATTTTTAAATGAGCACGTGTGCTTTTAACTGTAAAAATAGATTTGCATCTTATATGTTAAAATCGTTTTTGACTGAATAGCCTGTCTTTCCTTGTTAATCTGGTAACCCATATAGCAATGCACCGCACCCTTGTGGTGGTGCTGCAAAAAAATGTGCTACTTGTGAAGTAGTGCTGTACTCTGTACTGTAACACGCCAAATATCCTTACATATACCCTCCTTTTGTTTTTAGAACTTGGCTATAATCCAAGCCAATTCCTAAAAACAACTTGTTCTATTTTTTTTTACAATATAGCAATCCAACAAAATGAATATTCATGTGCATCAATGAAAATTTGCAATCAACATTTCATCTGAGTCCATCAGTTCATAAAATGTTCCACATTTGCCTTCTCAGTGGAAGTGGCATTACTTTAAGTTTAAATTTTCCAAGTCAATTAAAAACAATGAAATAAAACAACTAACTAAAACAAATAATTAATATAACAAATTAAAATAAATAATTAAAATAATAAATACGTGGAACTTCATATGCCGGAACTTCTGTTTTGTCTCTTTTGGTATGTCCCGACCAGCGATGTTATTCGGTTCATTCGAGTATTCTTTCATCTTGGCAATCTTGAATCCACAGCAGTCATCTCTTTTGGCATTCCGGTTATTTTGTCTTCACCTCCACCTGGAGGCAGGCATCTTTTGGTCTTCATCCAGGGGACTCCAGGACTCCATCGTCTCCCGTGGCCTCTGATCCCGGAACCTCCGACCAAATAATGTTAATTGTCTAAATCAAAATAGAAAATAAACAGATTAAGTACGTAGCACAATACTAACTTCCACCTTTTGCCAAAAATAAAACATGCTTGGTAAAAATATTTCGTTTATATTTTCTTTCTTCTGAAATTAAACACAAGTTAAAAGAAAACAAACACATATAAAACAGCATTCAATATTTAATACACTTTCTCTCTGCACACCAACCATGAGCTTCCATTATATGTGCATTTATTTATTTATTTATTTATTTATATTTATTTTATATTATATTTTACATATACTACAGTGTTTATGTGCCATCATAACAATCAACTTTTTAACTTCTTTGTCACTGCCTCCTGATTGTACCCATTTATTTTCTCTTTTTGTGTTCAAGTGATTTTATCTGTTTCTACATGCTCAAGCCGCCTGATCTCATGTCTGGGATGGCATGGTTTGATTTGATTTACATGGACAAACTGCTCTATTGCTGTTTCACCTTCATTTTTCAAAATTTTATACACTACAGGAGAAACCTTATCTATAATTCGAAATGGCCCCTGCCAGGCTGCTAGAAATTTAGAATTTTTCTGTTTACTTTTTCCAAAATGAAACTTGTACACCTGATCCCCTACATTGTATTCCTTTACTGATGTCTTTTTGTCATAATATGACTTAGCACTGTCAGCAGCCCTTTCCAGATTTCTCTGCACAAAAGCAAATGCATGTTGCAAATGCCTCCTCAGTTCATCAATATATTCATGAACCGTGGATGCACTCACTAGAGTTTGCTCATGTGTTCTGTATAGTAGGTGTTGTGGTAACACCATTTTCCTACCTGTCAAGACCTCATGGGGGCTAACACCTGTTGCTTTGGCAGGAGTCGACCTGATTGCCATCAGAACCAACGGTAAACGTAAATCCCAGCTGGAACCTGCTTCTGCCACAAATTTCTTTAAAATATCCACAACAGACCTATTGCTTCTTTCAACTGTACCTGAAGACGCCGCCCGATATGCGATATGTAGTTTCCTTTTCACACCTAGTATTTGCCATACCTTACTCATTAGAGTACTTGTGAAATGACTTCCTCTGTCTGACTCAATTCTTTGTGGCAACCCAAACCTTGAGAACACATGGTTCACCAGTAATGTGGCTGCTGTTTGCGCACTACAATCTGGTGCAGGAATGCACTCAATCCACTTCGACATCAAACATACCACACTCAAAATATAACGGTGTCCCCTGCTCGACCTTTTTAAAGGACCTACATAGTCTATTTGCAAATCTGACCATGGGAGAGTTAGGCCTCTTTTCATCAATGGTGCTCTATGCATTGGTGAAGCAGGTTTAAATTGGGCGCATACTAGACATCCTCTAGTATATAATTCCACATCTTGGGACATATGAGGCCAGTAAGCATAATCTTTTAGTATTTCTAATGTTTTTTGTGAACCTCTATGGCCTGCAGTTATGGCATCATGTGCATGGTGTAGCATTAGTCCTCTGAATGAAAGGGGTACTACCCACTGTATTTGTCCTGTTATGGACTCTCTAATCATGAGTCCATCCTGTAATCTGATTCGTGTTTTGTTCTTTAATAACACCCTCAACTCTTCTTTTCCCATGCAATCTTTTTCTGTTAAAGGATTTTGTTCAGGATCTATCAAATGATTATAATAGATTCCCAAAATTTGATCATTCTTTTGTGCCTCAATCAAATCTTGGTCTGGCGTGTCATGACTCCACTGCACCACCGGTTGATCTATCTCCTTTGGTGCTTTAGAACGTGTCACTGCATCAATTTGTATTTCACCCATTAAATAATCAATATGTAGCAATTCTCCCATCACAGCCCCAATCTTAGCCAGATGGTCTGCCTTATCATTTCCCTCCTTATCCTCTCCTGGTGTTTTTAAATGCCCACGAATTTTTCTCCAGTATATTGTTAAATTATTTTCTGACACCAATTTGTCTATGGCTTGTATCATTTTTCCATGTTTAAGTGGCTTTTTGTTGTATGTAACCATGCCTCTTGCTTTCCAACCAGGCAAATACTCCACAAAGCTATTCCGTGCATAGTCAGAATCAGTCACCAGGACAATTTCACTGAACTTTTTATCAACTGCAGTAGCAATTGCTTTATAGATGGCTGCCAATTCCGCCACCTGACTGCTCCTATCTCCAATCCTCATCCCTATACTAGGAACGCCTTCACATTTCAACCAGACATTTCCTATTCCTGCCACTAATTGTTTATTACTGTCATTTTCAATGTGAAAAGCACAACCATCCACATATACAGTTGGCAAATCCTTGCATGTTTTTTCATCAAAAGCTTTGTGTGGTGATTGTTCAAATTCCTGTAAACTAGCTTCCACTTCCATTTCATTTGGTATTTGTTCAGCTGCACAGTCATGTAAGTCAGCTAACCCTTGAGCAATTGGGCTCTTTTTATTTTGTCCATATCTTACTTCTACGGGAAAACCTTGTAATGCCAGCGTCCATGAAGTGATTCTGGATTGCGCTAGATTGCCTGATCTAATTCTTTTACTCTCTTAAAATTGCAAAGGTTGATGATTTGTTTCAATAATCACCTTTTCTCCCTGAACAATGGGGCGAAAATGTTGTAGCGCCCACACAGTGGTTAATAGGGCCTTCTCACATTCATTAAATTTCATTTCAACTTGGGAAAATGCCTTACTTGCATATGCAATGGTTTTGTGATTCAAATCGTGTTTTTGTGATAACACTGCTGACATACAATGTTCAGAAAAGCCTATTTCTATAAAGAAATCCCTGTCCTTTATGGGGTATGCTAAACATGGTGCCTTTACAAGACATTCCTTCAATCTAGCCACTGCATCAGACTGCTCTCTTTCCCATCTCCAGGGAGTATTTAGTTTAAGCAGTTTAGTCAATGGTTGAGTGATTTCTGCATAATTCTCAATGAACTTTCTGTTATAGCCTGTCATCCCTAATAAACTTTTTACTCCTTTCACATTTTTAGGATCTTTTAATCTTTGTATGGCCTCTATTTTTTTCCTTTGTGGATTTAGCCCATGTTCAGTCACTTCATGCCCTAGAAAGTTCACTTTTTTCTTGCACCATTGTGCTTTTTGCAAAGATACTTTGGCGCCTGCTTTCTGCAATTGGCCAAGCACATGTCTTATTTCATCAAAATGGCTTTTAAGGTTTTCATTTTTTATCAGGACATCATCCACATAAACTATTGTTCCTCTTTCCGCTGCATCCGGCATGGCCTTTCTCAAAAATATGCCAAATTCACTCCCACTATTGATGTACCCGAACGGAGCTCTAAGCCAGGCATATTGAGTCCTGTCAAATGTAAAGGAAAATAAGTGTTGTATCTCCTCTGCCAATGGCACACACCAATATCCAGAGGTGAGATCTAACGTGGTAAATACATTTGAACCATGTATCTGAGCTAGGCCCTGATCAATGAATGGTAGTGGCCATCTAGATACTGGTACTCTTTTATTTAACTCTCTTAAGTCTGCACACAGGCGCCATTGACCATTTGGCTTTAACACACCTAAAATAGGCGTATTGGATGTGCTATGAATGGGCCTAATTATTCCCCGTGATTCCAAATTTTTAATAATCTCTGCCAATGATTCTAAACATGCCAGCGGTAGTCTATACTGGCGTACAAACACTGGATTTCTGCTACAACCTTCTGGTAGTGTGGCCACATGTAAATCAGTTAAACCACAATCATAAGCATCTTTTGCAAATACATCCTTAAACTCCATAAATATTTCCCTCAGGTCGTTTCGATCCCCATCGCTGTCACATGCATCCGCTAAGGAGATCTGCTCTTCTACCATTCTGGAAAATTCTGGAAACTCTTCTGGTAAAGGAATCTCAGCGCTTTCCTCTAACTGTGTGGCTGTGTCTTTTTGTAGAGCTGCCACTTTTAAATATTTTGGCATATCAGCTTCCACTTCGATGGGCTGATTTCCTGTTTCATTTTCATTTAAATTAAATATTATGCAATCCTCTTGATGGCAGCACACTGTCTCATTTGAATCATAAGGATACACAGAATGAATTTTAAATATTCCTTTGGGCTGAGAGTCCAGGTGTTCTGGCAACTCGCCCTTGGCATCTACATATTTTTCAGGAATATTCCCAATCACCATGTTATTTAAATCTGCCGTATAATGTGATTTTTGTATGGCCATTCCTAATAGGGAGTTTTCCTCTAAATGAATATCCTGACAACCTTTATTATTTACCATGATTTTTACAGATCCTTCACCAATATCTACCAATGGAATGTATTCATAATCCAGGCCTTGCTGTTTTATGGATTCATTCAGGCATACAAATGCATCAGAGCCTTTCATCTGCTGCCCATTTTTGCATTTCAGTGTTATTGCAAACTGTTTTGTAAATGCAGGAATAATAGTATCTTTCCTTATTTGTAATTCGATGGCATAAGGAACCAGTTGTGCACAATGATAAGCCCTTCTTTTGTCTTCAAATTCAGGTGCCGGCCCACCTAGGCGTGACCATATTTTTTGATTAAGGAAATCTAACACCATACACATTCTGTGCATGATGTCATTGCCCATGTAAAATTCATTTTGTGCTCCATTCACTATCCATACATTATGGTAAATTGTTTTCTGCCCAATGCTAATTTTAAGCATGCATCTGCCTGCAATTCGGTTTTCAAAGTCTGGACTGTCCAACCCAGAAACATATTGGTTTTTAATCCTAAATTTCGGGATTTCTTCCCTCTCCATAATTTTTTGCAACAATTTCTCATTAATGAAACTCCTTTCATGTTCAAGCGCTAAAGTGGCTTTTATTGTTTTAAGATAATCATTTATACCAACGTGAACCCATGGTTGCTCATCTTCCATGTGTATTTCTGCCAGAGTGGTAATGTGTTTTTCTGAATCTGTTTTAGGAATAATATTCTGTTTGCATGTTTTCTCTTTTAAATAGAAACGTAATGTGTGCTCATCTATGGCAGTTTGCCAATCTTTCCTTGGGTCCAAGTATATTTGTACAGGTATTTTTTCATTGTCGCTCTGATCTTTGTCTTGACACATTAATATAACAGTGACACTAGGTATGCAGCTATTCTGGAGATATACCTCCACAGCATCATTTGTTTTGGCAACGGTGTGACATTCTTTTATATTGCTGTTTTGTGATTTTAGTTTCTTAGGCCTCAATGGTTTTTTGGTTAAGGACCACAGCACTCCATTCACCCCATCTATGAGAGGAGACAATCTTTTCAGGCAATCTGTCCCCATCAGAAATGGAATTTCACAAATAGATGTGATCAATACCTCTTGTTTCATTCTGTGCTTTTCTATTTTTATGTCAACCTCAGTTACACCTATGATGGGCACCTCCTCCCCATTAAAGTTATGCACTGGGCCTTGATTTGCCTTCACTGTGATCTGACTCTGTGGAGGCCTCCCTTCATTGATACTCTTTACCAGCTCCTTGGACATAATTGTGGCCTGTGCGCCAGTGTCAATCATAGCGAAGGTGTGGCATTTTTCTTCTACAGTGATGGGTGCATAATATCTGTCCTCAACTTCCTCTAATACACATAAGAAATGTGAATTCTTACTGATTTCAGGGCTCACCTTTCTCAGGTCTTTTTCACTTTTGGCTAAGCACATTGGTAAATGAAAAGACATGTTTCCCTCCTTTTTACCCATTTCTGTGCGAGATATTTTATTCATTTCTCCATGTTCAGAGGTTTTTTGGAGTGTGGCCACTGTTCGCCCATCCATCTGGGTAACATCAGAGACCCCATTACAACCTTCCAACTGAACATGTGTAACAACATCATTCAGCAATTTGTCATTTTTTAATTCTGTGCATTTGTGATCATTTAGTGTAATACCAGCCCTTGCAGCCTCGTCAAGAATATGTGGCTCAAAGAATTCTTCAGGTGATTGACTTGTACCCTCCTTGTGAGTATTTCCTTTTTCTGTCTGTGTTTGGTCATTGTTTTGCTTGCCCAGGGAAGGAGCTATGGCATCCCCACTTACTTCCTGTTCACTGGTATTCCCCATGCATGAGTCATTTTTCTTAAATCTGTTCCTTTGTTCTTTTGGAATTCCTAATGTTTCTTTTTCATTTGTGCAAATCTTTACTGTTTTATTTAGCTCTAAGTTAAACCGTACCTCTTTTTTAGAAGTATTTGCACTTTCTGTCACAATTTCATTTACTGGTACTTTCATTTTTAATCCATTAGGCATCTCAGAGTCGTTATGCAAAATTATATCAGAGCAATCTGTCATTTTGGCACTCCAGTTATCATGAGTACTTAGTCACTTTTCGGAAGCCCCCCGGTCATTGCTATGGCCATCAGCCCCCTCTTTGGAAGGTTGTTTTTGCGCTGTATAGAGCTTTCCTATTTGCTCAGCTAACATTTTCACTTGGGCCTCAAGGTACTGGAACCTTTCCATCTCTCTAGGATCCTCTTTCTGTGGCCTAGGTCGATATTGGTTGTTTTCCCCCTGATTGGATCTATTCTGATACCTCTCAGGTGATTGATACCGGTTGGGATGGTTTCTGAACTCTTGATTCATTTGTGGAGGGGAGCGGGTTGCACCCATCCTTTGATTATAGTCCCCTGGTGGGGAATCATTGTACTGGCGTGGACTGTAGTTCACGTTTTGCCTCATGTCCTGTCTCTCAGATTGTGGGTACTGGCCCCTATGTTGATTTCCATTATCAGTAAATCGATCCACATATCGGGGCCTATCCTGATTACCATATATCATGGTGTTGGGATCAAATCTGCTCTGTGTCCCCAATGACTGGTAGGGACCATCATTTCTTTGATCTTGATTTTGTCTCTGGTTATTGTTCATACCTGCCATATCAGACCGGTATCTTACCCGGTGTCTATCCTATAAATATCTAGGGCTGATGTAGCTCTCTCTATTACTAGGATCATGTGATTGGAACATTGGTACAGGAAATGGCGATCTTTGTTGATTACCCCTTTGTTCAGGTGTCACATTTTTACCTTGACTTTGAGCAGACTCAAGGGACATTTTGGCTGACCTGATTTCCATTACTGTGGCTGAGGGTTCTTTAGATTTATGCCTGGTATCTTTCATTTTATCACTTTCTCTACCCTGACAATAGAGTACCTCATATAGCTTTGTGCTTTGATGTACAATCCATTCAAGGGACTTGTCACGGTCAAATTCACGGACCAATTGGGATATGATGTCTTTCTGTAGCCCATAGAAGTATGCAGTTTTAAACTCATTGGAATTTGAGTCAAAAGATACATCAAAGCGAGAGAATGCTCTTTTTAAGTCTTGTAAAAATTGGCGAGGGGATGTATTAGGTCCAGCAGTAATTGTGTACGCGACTTTCTTTGCCTCCTGCAATGACTGAAAAGGAGAAAAATGACGCCTAATTTCTTTTTCAAACTCCAGCCATGTCATATTCTGCTGTTCATTTAATCCCCTTATGATGCTGGCCGCCGGGGCATCTAAAGTTAAATGAAAATATTGTCTGTACTGTTCCTTTGGTATCGGGAGTGCTTTAAAAATGTCATGCACCGCTTCGAAAGTGATCATCAATGCAGCATTCACCTCCCTTTTTAAATGGTTTGATCAGGGCTTTAATGGATTTCATTATTTTGATGGGGCTACTTGTTGCAATACATGGAATTGCACTATTTTGTGAGTCAATCCTGTTTTCAGGTGTATGAGATTGGTGACTGCCCCCAATGGGAGTATCAAATCCCCCAAGGGCGCTGCAACCAAGTTCAGTCACCGGCCCAGTCACTGGGGCACTAGCTCTTTGGGCAGAGCTAGAATTCACCTCCACTCCATTGAATGTGGTACCCTGCCGCCTCTCCTGGGACCTGGGAATGCACATTTGCTGTTCTAAGTCCTTACACTTTTTAAGGAGTCTAGTTGCTTCATTCTGCAAATAATTATTTTCATCGCTCATTTTATTAATCGCCTCCTGCATGTCGCACATTTGCATTTGGCATTCATTGAACTCTTTATTTCTTTTGTCTCTTTCTTGAATCATTTTAATCATTTCTTGTTCTGCACTCTGGAGATCACCTTCTTTTTCACAATGTTCTTTTTGTAAAATCTGCATTTCTGAAACAACCTCATCTTTATCCTGCCTAATGTGATCCACTAAGGCTTTTAAGTGTGTCAATTCTTGCTCACTATCTTCAAATTGTTTCTTGCTTTTGGATAACTGAGTATCAAAGTCTCTGCATTTTAATTGCATGTCTTTTTGGCATACATCCAATTCTGCTCTCAACATTTCCTGATTTTTACTTGCCCCCTCTAATTCAGTCTTTAACCTGTTAATTAGCTGAGTATCATTCTCTTGCATTCGCAGGGATTTGTTTAAAATAAACCATATTTTGCCGCATAGCCGTATTAAACAGTCTTTCTCTGCACTTTTATCGGCTGCATTCAATAATCTTGTAAGGCAGACCTGGATTATGCTGCCTTCTGCAAAAATATTGTCTAGTTTTTCTTTCTGCACCTCACCCTGAATGCGGTTACTCCATTCTAACGTGCTATTCGAAGACCAATTCCCATGTGCAAATAACTTTGCCTCTAAATATTGCACTAGATCTGAGAATGTGGTTTCCCTTTGTGACATTCTGAAATTCGTTTTTAGTGGCACACTGCTATTATAAAATGGTTTCCCTTTAATGTGCAAATGGCAGTGTGAGACACACTTGCCACGCCCAGTAGGTACTCTATGATCACTTTCCCGGCCTGCAACGCACCATAAATATGTAGGGTATTTTGTGGAGATTTGGGGCCGGACGGTATTTTATTACCGCCGAAAAATAACTTAGCAATAATCACTCTTTGTATTCAGATTTGGCCATGTGCAACAATAATACAATGGACATGCATTATTTCAGCACCCAGACCTGCATATTTGGTATACGTGGTTGGTGGTATTTTGGTGAGCATAATTCCCTTGTTTTATTTGTGGCCCCAATGTCCAGAATCCCTTATCTTTGCTTAGATTTTTCGGGTGATCACTAGAGAGACCTCAGACCTGCATTCTAGGAATACCACATTTTCCAGTGATAGTGTTGGTGTGCCACCATGGGCGAACTCACTGACTTATTTACGACAGAGAGCTATATGTGGTAGTCTTGTGGTAATTTCCACTACCTTATATACGGTAGGGAGCTATGTTCAGAGAGTCTCTCTTCCCGTTGGCTCATGTACCTCCAACAAGCTATGCTACAGTCACTCACAATTATTCATACTGATTTTGACATGCACACATCTGTCTTATAATGACCATTGCACTGTTTAAAAATCTCCCCACATCATCAGCATTGTAATGGTAAACAATAAACATCACCCGTCTGTTTTCAAATATTTTTCTGTATTATAAAAGTTGTATTTAAAAACGATCTCATTCTTTACAGAAATAAAATGGTACAGTCAAAGCATTGTCTGTGACACACTGCAAAGAGAGTGGCGGAGAACAGAACTCAAATTGCAACATTAGCACTTGATTAAGACACGCACAGGAATCCTACACTGACTGCATATTACCGTACACACTCAGCTCCCACACTTCTCATTACCTTATCTTTTTAGTTGTTCTCTTTGTGAATGTGGCTCTCTTGGATTAACTCCAGCAAAAAGGAACGCTTGCCTTCTCAAACCGGGGTCATTGCCTGGAATTCTCAGCTTTTGCAGATAGGAATGCCTCAGCCAGTGGAAAGGTCCTTCTTTCAGCTCTCCCCAATCTCGACTGCAGCAGGACACAGGAATCTGCATTCAGTCAGGAGCCCCATAGCCAGGTCTTCTCCCCAATAGTGCAGAAAGATGTCTGCCTGTCTTTTTCCCTGATACTGCCCACTAAAACTCTCCTCTCAGCCCTCTGTATGACGTGTCCCAATGAAATCCATCATCTCTCATCCTCCTACTCTTCAACAATAGCTTCGCTTATACATTTGCAATTGTTGCAAATCTGACTTCCTTCTTCCTGCAGTTACTGTGCACAAAAACACGGAGAATCAGGCAGAGAAGAGAAGAAAAAATCTCTGCACACGCATTTAAATGGTTTTCAGAGTATGCCTAATTCTGCAGTGGAGAACACATTTTATTAGTGGGTTATGTTAAATAAGGTTTTATTAGTCAGGTTAATTGTTAATAGGTTAGCTGTTAATTTTCAAATGTGTCTCTAGCAATATAGGCATTTCAGGTGAAAAATAGTGTGCATTTTTAAATGAGCACGTGTGCTTTTAACTGTAAAAATAGATTTGCATCTTATATGTTAAAATCGTTTTTGACTGAATAGCCTGTCTTTCCTTGTTAATCTGGTAACCCATATAGCAATGCACCGCACCCTTGTGGTGGTGCTGCAAAAAAATGTGCTACTTGTGAAGTAGTGCTGTACTCTGTACTGTAACACGCCAAATATCCTTACAGCAACCAAGAACATTTCGGACTACATAGATTCGATCCTAAGACCCAAAGTACCAAAGATCAAGGCTTATCTGAAGATACAACAGATTTTGAGGTCCGACTTGAAAATAAATATGTTGGTGGTGTTTTTGAGGTCAGGGGGCAGGGAGTTCCAGTGGTGGGGCAGGGGCACAGAGAGAGAGGAATGTAGGTTACAGCTGTGCTAGGCTAGGCTAGCGACTGGGCAATTGAGGGTGCTACATCTTAAGGTGTGGGAAGAAGAACAGTGAGAAACAGATACAGAGAGCAGGAGGATTAGCCTGTTTAAAAATATGGGAGGCTGAATCAATTTTCATTCACGCATCTGTTGATTCCTTCCTATTTCCACATTGAGCTGCTGTCGGTGTTTCTGCTCTTGTCTAATTTATTGGGGGATGTGTTGGGGTGATGGGCATTGTGACAATGTCACAGGGTGGGGGTTATGATTGGGGAACCCAGAGGGATGGGTACCACTGCCTGTGAAGCTGGACCTGGAAACAGTATATAGTTGTTGCAGTATGTAGGTGTTTCCCTGTGGCCCTAGCCCTTCTCCATCCTCATGAGTAAGTTGTGCCTATATGCCTCAAAAGCCTACCATAGGTTGGGAGCCAAGTACCCCAAACTATCCTTACCACCCCATCTAGAGAGCTTTTAAAACAACCACAGCTGTACTCCGCAAACCACAAGTAGTTCGCGATCACAGAAAGGAACTGGTGTACACATTATGTTCACAAACATAGCCTACCTTCTTGTTCAGGACCTCATGCTCATTTTAGGGTGTCAGGTAACCCTAACACAATCAATGTGGATAGTCACAGAACATGGTGGTAAAGCTTGAGGAGCAACCCATTATTATTTGCAAAATACAGGCCCAAGATTAGGTAACATCAGTTAACGAAGCCACATGGATGCCCATTTCACCATTTTGTTGGTATTTGTGAAAGTTAGATATCAAGAGTGAAAAGACCAGTTAAACACCCCACCCCGAAATCATATGCCCACTTACAGAGATCCCAGCCTTCCAAAGCCAGATATCCAACCTAGTAGGGTACACAATCGGCAGCACAACAGAGAAGGTGTGTAGGAGTTAGGACACAGATGGTGGTAGCACAGGGAGACAAATGAGCAGTGGGAGAAGGTATGTGAGAGGTTGGAGCAGGGGAAGGGAGAAACAGCACTGAGAAGGAGAGCAATAATGAGCACAGAGGAGGTGGTGAAAAACAGTGGGGGAACAGGAGGGAAGAGAAAAGAGGAGGAATGTTAACAGAGAGGAAGAAGGAAGGAGGATAAAAATGATTAGGAGCAAGGAGAGAACGCAAGGCACACGTGAAGGGATCAGTCAGGGCACCCCCAAGTCCCCAGTGTACAGCCACATTGTTATTTGTATAGAATAGCTGGATCAGTGTGAGGAGATGGTCCAGGATATGCTGCTCTCTGAGCATGTGCTACAACTGTGCACACGGAACTCCTCAAATTCAAACTTCAGATAGAAGAAGACTGCATAGATGTTATCTTTCTTCAAAGAGACCTATTTCTGCAAGATCCTAAAGAGACAGAATGCCTGGTCAACTGTGTTTTTCCCAGCCAGGAAACAAGCGTGTAAGTGAATGATTTTACCTGGTGAGTTAGGCCATTCCTGTATGTGCCCAAACAATGTTTTAGAAAATATCTTTTCAGTATAATCTAACAAGGAGATAGGGCAATAATTGGCATGGGAATCTCGGCTCCTTTTCTTAAAGAGTGGTACGATTTCTAATCACTTCCAGGAATCTGGGACAACTTTAGATTTTATGAATGCGTTGAAATGAAATGCACCACAATATCGACCCTGTAACTCTGACTACACAGTTACGGCAACTTTGGTGTATTTCAATTTACCGACTCCCATTACTGCACCCAAGCAGAGCTGGGGTTGCAGGGGTTTCCCCACTCTCCTTGGGGGTAGTAACGTGAGTCGAGGGTTGCAGGGGTGTCCCCCAGTTACAATTGTTGTAAGCGGGGGGACTAGAAAGTAAACAAACAAAAAAAAGCGCCCTGTGGCGTCAGCTCCGACCCACGTAAGTGGGAGCAAACGACACCGCAGGGATAGTGGGGAGTCGCCGTGAAAATAAAAGTGTGCTGCCATAAAGGTAGGTGGGGGGCTCGGATAGGAGAATGCGGGGTGGGGGACGTGGGTACAGTAATCTATTTCATTACTGCGCCACAGTGTAATTGGCATCATCATTTACGTTAGCGCTGCTAAGGGCGGCACAGTGATCACATATATTACGATGAAATATGTAATCTTGATTTTCTGAATCAGGAGTACAGATAATTGCCCCTCCACAAATGTTTCTGCTTTGCTCGTTAATTCCTGTAAATTGCTCCTGAGCAACCATAGTATCCTATCCGGATGTACTAGTAAATATTTAATCCATTGTCGAAATTGAATTTATGTAAAAGTGTTAATCTGCCATTATCTGTTTGGACCTTGCCATTGTTTCTTCTCCATCACTTTGTATTAGTACACTTGTTGCCTGCACTGTTATTTTTTATCCAGCCTCATAATACTCCACTGCGATGATCATTACATGGCACTGCGTCCGTCTTGCTCTGCCACAGTAAGAAGCTGCCTTTTGTTGCGGCTACGGTATTGCACAAACATCTGGACCTGCTTAGCGAGCTTCCTACACCACACAGGTGTTCCTGCCACTATTGTTGTTGCCACGGCATTGCATAGCTATTTGACCTGCTCGGCCAGCCTCCAGACCTTATATCTGTCCCGATAACCTGGAGCGGCCATTCTACTAAGCTATGCATGTGCTGTGACCCGCGTGCCTAGCCCCCAGACCGTATAGCTGTTGCTGCTATTGCCCTGTATAAGTAATGTGTATGAATCCACTAGCCAAGGTACAGACTACTACTGTCCCTCATCCATAGTACGTACTCTTAGTGCCCATGCTCTGCCCAGTGTTACAGAGTCACATGTTGTGCCTCACAAGTCATCTTAATACCCCATACTTAGTGTTTAATCGACCACCTGGGTTGCCGCCTAGTGTCACATCCTTAAGAACGCTACAGTCACACACGCACCTAACAACACCATTTCCAGCTCTGTCCCGAATGGCCTACTTCTGTAGCACAATTCTCGCAATGGCCCTTCTTCTACCCACACTCCATACTACCTCCCCCACCGTTTCTCGACCCTCCAGCGTGTTTAACACCCTCCAGTCAGTTGGAATACCCTGATGCCTCCCTGCCCACTGTCGCCCGAGCAATGGATATGCACTTTGCTGCACCACCCACACCTTTGGTCCCCTGCTCTCTCATAATGAGGAATGCTAGTCTAGGGTCTTGTCTCTGTCACATGGTTTCAAGAACCAGGAGAGCCAGACCCCAGGTAAATACCAACCCCACCACAGCACAGACACTTATCACAGCACATTTACACCCCCCCCTATTTAAAGACAGAAAATCCGATACTACCCCCGCCACACGACCACTTCCACCTACTTCACTACATATTAAAGAAGCCCTCATCAATGCTCACTCCCTAGTAGCCCACTCACTCGATATTGCTGACTTCATCCTAGCCAACCAATTAGATATTGTGGCTATATCAGAAACTTGGCTTAAGCCAGCTTCAGGCCCCTCTTTAGCACTAGCCCTGCCAGACAACTACACTATCATTAGCGCTGACAGAACCTCTGGCAAAGGGGGCGAGTCGCATTCATAGCTAAATCCCACCTCCGCCTCAGAGAGTTCTCCGGCACCCCACTACCATCAGCTGAGCTACTCTCAGTGAAATTACCACTCACCCCCACATGCACCCTACTCCTACATCTCATCTATCGGCCACTCCACCCTATCTCTTCCTTTGAGGAAGATATCTCAACCCTTCTTACACAAAATACTAAACATGGCTCCCAGGTCACCCTGCTAGGGGATTTGAACTTATGCCTCCACGACCCTAAAGACTCGAACGCCACCTCCCTTGAGAGCACCTTCTCACAACTTGGCTTCAAACTGCGCATCACTGAACCCACCCATTGTGAAGGCAGAACCTTGGATTGGTTTGCCAACTTCAATTGCTGCACCACTATCCTAACAATGAACCATGTGCTTGGTCGGACCACCACTGCATCACCTTCTCCATACAGGAAAAAGTTTGCCCCGTCCAGGCCCAAAGGCTGCCCTCCACACCTTGTCCAGGAACAAGCGTAACTTAACTGCCAAACTACCTCGCAATGTTGATAAGGACCCTGCCTATCTAGTTGAAAGATACAATACCACCATGGAGCAAGCAATTAACAAGATTGCTACTTTAAAACTGCGTAAGGCCAAACCTACATCCCACCTAAACAAATGGTTCACCGCTGACCTAAAACTACTGCGTAATGAAAAAAGATCAGCTGAAACTACTTGGAGAAAGATGCCCTCCACTTCCAATAAAGAGAAATGTGTTACTGCTATCCCATTTTGTAAAGCAGCCATACAGAGAACCAAAAGAGAAATCTACAATGAAAGAATCCAGAACTCTAAGTCTAGCACTAAGGAACTCTTCATTATACTTAGGGAACTAGAGTCACCGGCTCCTCCCTCTGAAACGTGTCTGATAGGCGCCACCTGGTGTTCAAACATCCAGAAGGCACTGTCAGACAAAATAGCACTATATAGGTTAAAATTGAAACAAAATAAAACAACCTACCGTCTAGCTCAAATAACACCGATACTACTGGACAACAACCTCCTCTATTTAGACCCTTTCACTTCTCCACAGTCTCTATCAAAGAAGTTGAAAATATAATCCTTGGAATAAAACCCTCCAACTGCCAGATGATGTATGCCGTGCATCGGTAATCAAGGATGGAGCAAGAGAATTAGCACCATTCATAACAACCCTGATAAACTCCTCCTTCAAAAACTGCTCAGTTCCTGATAACCTCAAAGAAGCGTGGGTCATGCCGCTTCTGAGAAAACCTAACCTAGACCCTAACATTCCTACAAACTATAGTCCTATCACTACGGTTCCCGTTCTCTTAAGAATTCCAGACCGCGCTGCATATATCCAAATCCCAAAACACCAAGAAGATAATAAGCTATTAGGCCTCCAACAGTCTGGTTTCAGAACAAGACACGGTACTGAGACAGCTCGTTTAGACCTGAAAATACAGATGAATGAAGCAAAAGATAAAGGCAAACTGGCCATCCTCCTTCTGTTAGATCTATCAGCAGCATTCCACCTGGTCGACCATAAAATCCTGACTAAACAGCTCACCTCAGCAGCAGCGTTTTCACAGAATGCTGCAAGTTGGATCCAATTCTTCCTCTCTAACAGAACCACTAGGGTATTTGCGCCCTCAGCATCCGTGCCACCAGTTCCTATCCACTGTGGTGTTCCGCAGGGTTCTTGCGTCTCGCCCACGCTGTATAATATATTTGCAAAGCTCCTGTTTAACTGTCTTGACAATCTGGGTGTCACCTGCACTAATTATGCTGATGACACCCAGATCCTCATTACTCTCACTGGTTGCTATATCAATGACACGAAATTGACCAATGACATCTATCTAGGGATACAAGCCTGTCTGGCCACTCATAGTTTATGTTTAAATAATGATAAGAGTGAACGTCTGATCATGGCTCTTCAGCTCGCTTGAACAAACTAGACAAAAAGCTACTCTGCTTTCATCATCGATGGAAACACCATGAAAGTTTCTAGTGAAGTCAAAACACTTGGCGTCTATTTAAACTCCACTCTAGCCTTAAAAAAACAAGTTAACTCTACAGTCTCCTCCACAGCCTACACTAACAAGATAATAAATGCCTGCAAACCCTTCTTATCTACTAACAACTGTATTACACTAGCCAGAGCTCTGATCCTTTCGAAGCTGGTTACTGTAACACCTTATTCTCCAGAACAATGCTTTAAGATCAGCCCTAAACATCCCACTATACAGCCATATCTCAAACTTCAGGAGGGATGCACTCTGGTTACCCGTGTACAAACAAAATCACTTTAAGGTCGCTTGTCATCATACACAAATGTCTTACTAACATGGGCCAAAATACTTGACAGATACATTCTCCAGGTATCAGTCAAACAGACATACCAGATCCAACTACCTTAGCCAACTCACTATCCCTAAATACAACTTAAACATGGCAGGAGGCTCCAGCTTCCCAGTGCTAGCGGCCAAATGCTGGAACTCCCTCCCTCCAGACATAAGAACAGAACCCTCGGCCTGGTCCTGCAGAGTCAAGACCAAATCCTGGCTCTTCACCCAAACTACTAGTTAGCCTCGCTTACACTCGTGTACTCAACCTTCAATAGAGACCTGAATAGTCAAAGTGTCAAACTTTACTCTGGCATTCTCTTGTTCCTTTGACCATGGTAATACTGTAAATCTTCTGTAAATTCTGTACATGCCTGTATATTGTACCTTTGTAAAAATATGCTGTTTTTCTTTGTAAATCTTCTGTAAATTCTGTACATGCCTGAATATTGTACCTTTGTAAAAATGTGATGTTTCTCTTTGCTTGTTTGATTATCTGTAACCCACCATGACCCACCATGTACCCAAATTCTTAGCGCCCAGATACCCTTGAGTTAGGCGCGCTATATAAGTAAATAAACTAAACTAAACTAAATAGTGCTTAACTTTTCTCTCTCTAACATATATGGTATATGTTAACAAATACCATTTTGTGTCTATATTAAAGATTTTCTGAAGGGTGCAGGGCAAAACCACCCCCACCCCTTACCATGTCAGCTGTGCTTTCACATCATCAAAACTGCAGTAGTCATATCATAGGCATATCATACGGTACATCTATTTGCACTGACCCTTTCTGTTTAGGACAACTTTATTGGTTCTTAGGGTCCATCCCCTTAAAATCCTCTGAATACATGCTGGAATTGCAATAATAATTATAGATACAGGGAACAGATACCATAGTAAACCTCATGGGGAAGTTTGATACTGTGTACCTGAGCATACTGTACAGTATTTTTTTCAATTGCTTTGTGAGTTTAGATACCACAAGAAGGGTACATAGCCACAGTGTGGATAGAAGATGTGAAATGGGAGCCATATGGCAGCTACTCTGCATGCATAAGTGGGTAAAAGTCAACTCTGGAGTTTGTGGCGTCTGCTGAACTCTTCCGTGAGGGGAAGAGAAAGAAAACTGCTGATCTTTACATCTACACCTACAGTTTTCCCAGCGTGTGCTGTCCCTTTAATACACCAAACTCTGAACCAACATGACCAGTGTGATGTGCACCAAGGAGTTTTCCCCAGTACTACAAACCCCCACTTCCGGCGCAAAGAACATGAGGAAATGGGTGAAAGTGGTCTGTTGAGTTTGTGGCATCTGATGAACTCTTCTGTGAGGTAAGAGAAAGGAAAGTGCCGGACTTTACAGCTACAACCTACAGTTTTTCCTGCGTGTGCTGTTGCTTTAATGCACCAACCTCATGACCAGCGTGACCGGTGTGACATGCACCAAGGAGGTTTCCCTTCTACTACAAAAACCCCACTTCGGCACAGAGCATGCACAGAAGTGGACGAAAGTGGTCTGTGGTCCATGGGACCGAGGGGCAGTGGGGCAGTGAACCTTATGGCAGCGGTCTGATGCTGGCGTTTCAGAAAGGCAGTAAGGCGATCTCAATTCCTCTTGGTTCACAATCTGCCTGGTAACGTCTGTGAATCATATACTGATAATAGTACTGAAAAAGCGGCTGTTATTGTTTAAAGGCAGTAGCTCTCTGTGATCTATTGATTAGGGTTGTGATTTTGACTGGCGGTTGGAGGGACGGAGCTTGCCATTTTGGGCCAATCCTACTAATCTGACTAATATTATTCATAGTCCATCTTTAAGGGCATACCCTCAAGTACCCCGATAGACTCTGAAAATAAGAAAAATCAGGAAAACTGTTGTTGAATAGATTGCAGTAAGTGACATGAGGATGACAGGGAAACGTGCGCAAAGCCTGCCTATGAATAAATCTGAGCTAAGATTGATGCCCCGCAAGAAAAAGGTTTCACCGCTATTAGTATCCGCTGCTCCCCTCCCGGCTTTTAAAGAGAAAATCACTTTTTAAGCCACCAGTGATCACTACTGTTGATTACATGGAGCACTCTAAGATGGCCACAAAATGCACAATCCTTTGATGATTCCGACACAGACTTTGCTACCTCCATCGATAATAATGGATCCCTTTTGAAACTTTGTCATGGGGTCAAAAGGAATTCAATTGCACCTGCAGATTTTTTTTTAACAGAACTAGATTTTGTCATCTAATCTTCCTCGAACTCCGGATTTGGAAGACTTAATGACGTCCTCTGAGTCGGCTTCCGGTCAAAGGGACTCTGAGAAGAGTGCGTAGGTGGGTAATAAGGTATTTTCTGAAGTCAGTCCTATTCAGGCTCTGGAGGGCAAGAGGCTAACTGAGGCATTGGACGCAAAGTTCAAGGTACTATTTATATTGGGTTCAAACATGGCTGACGAACAGCGATCCCTAAAGGAGGGAGTGCTTGCCCTATCTACCTTCCTAAGAAGCACAACAGGCTCATTTAGACAGGAAGCTGAGCAATTGAGACCTTGTAGAGGATGTCCCAAATAAAGCCTGCACTCCAATCATCCATTTTGAAGTTCCAGGAACGTTCACACCAAGATATGTGACATATGATGAGCAAATAAACCAGCAGAGAGCCGCAATAGGGCTCTGCCCAGTACCTATCAGAAGAACAGCACCCATCGAAGTAAAAGTACCAAGGAAACCATGGACTGTAAAGTACTCATTGAGAAAACCTTATCAACAAATGAAACAAAATGAGCATCGTCTGAGTACAGTCCCTGAAGAAACCAAAAAGGCCTTCATGAAAGACGAATGGTGATGTCACGAGGGCCCGGACTGACTTGCAGATAGAAGAAATGACAACCAGAGAATGATGCAAAGAGACGAAATGCCATGAATAAGGATATTGTGAACCTAAAGTGAAAGGACGATGTCAAAATGCAAAGAAGTTTAAACTGTAAGCAAGATGAAGTTATTCAACCAGTTTACACCTGTAAATATGCCTGGAACCACAAGAAAGCTAAGAAAACAGTGCGGCTTGCTATGCTTAGTACAAGAATAGTGCGGCAAGCGCCATTATACATAATCTACCTCAAATGAAGCACTTATTATAAGTATATGTCTACTTTACACAAGAAGCAGAATCAACCCAGGTAATTAAAGGCCATACGAGAAAAGCTTGTTATTTGACAAATAGATGGCTGAAACGAAACTCAGCAGAGGCAACTTGTGCCAGGAAAGCCAAGGTCATACCAATAGAAGAAGCAAACAGTAGCTACATCTAATTGAAACTAAGAACAGAATATCCTGCCTCTGAAAGGTTGAGATAAGAAGGCGAAGGCAGGTGTCGGGTGAAACGAAAATCAAATACACGAATTGAGGGAAAAGAAGCAAATTCATGGTGTCTGAATCACGTGACCAGCCTAGGAAGAAGAAGCGAAGGTTCACACCTACTCATGGCACCAGGCCAGATGAAGATATCAGAACCTTTTCCAGACAGAAGATGCAGTTTCGAGGCCAACCACAGAGAACTAATTGACACATGGCTACTTAAGTTATGATTGATTGTAACAAGGACTGAAGAAAGCCAGGTAACTAAGGGGCACCTCACACCTGGCCGACCATTCGGCGTGCTGCTAAGCGAAGTGGAAAAGTATGCATGGGGTTGGTGCCAACCCAATCACAATGGTCCAAATAATCTAGGGTCCTATAGTCAGTAGAACCAATGAGACTTTCTACTTTAAGTGACGTCTACAGTAGTCATTTTTGAAGGAAGGGCTCAGACGCCCACCTGACAGTGTTTACCAAATCCCCTCACTCCATTACCATATACAGATATAGTACCTATAGTAAAGTTACATTTTCCTAACCAATAGAATTGCATGTTAACTTTTGAGTGTTACACGATTTTTGAGCATAAATGTTACAACTTGTATGAAGTTCGTTGGAGTTGAAGCGAGAAGGAAGATCGCATCACTGCTGATATTCATAACTCCCCGTTTTTTATACTTGTCATTAAACGGACTCCCTTTGCCAAATCATTGAGTTGTCCTTATTGATTGGTGTTGGAGTAATACATCTGCACCCCCATCCATCTCATGGGTGCAGGTATCTTGACTCAAAGTACTTCTGAGCAAAACCTCAGCTCTATGGGCCAGCCGTGGGTCTCGGAGCACACTTGGTAGCAGAGGATGGTTATCGATTATCGATTAGAATAAGACACCCATTGACCACTGACATAAAGTAACTCTAGGTCCTCGGAAGTATCACAAGTCCTTTGCCATTCGGCTGAGTAGACCGTGAATCTCCCCGTAGACAGTGGTAGATTAAAAATAAAAAAATCTGCAGAACAAGGTCTGAAGGGACCTGTGTTACCCACCTAACCCCTTCCCACTCCTACGGGAAGCTGGGCAGGAGAAAAGCCAAAGAAGGCGATGACGAAGGCAGTGATCCCAAGGGTCCAGAGAGGGAACATGTGAACAGTGAGTGAAAAAGACTAGGGGCCTCATTACGACTTTGGAGGCAGCCATGCCCTTAGTAAGGGCATGGCTGCCTCCAAAATCATGTCCCGGTCTGGGTTCCCTGAATGGGGAAATACCAGGCCATTCCGAGTATGGAGGGCACAGTATTTCCTCCTTTAGGGAACCCGGGCCCGGTCCTTCCCCATTCCCATTCGAGACCTAATAGGGCTCAATGGGAATAGGGAGGGAGCTAATAACGGGCCCATTACGAACTGGCCAGTTGTTAGCTCCCTGGTCCCCTCGCGAGACCTGTTATGGACGTCTGGAAAAACCAGACGTCCAGAGTGGGTCCCGCGAGGGGACGTCGTAATAGTGTGGAATGGGTTTAACGGCACCGGCACCATTACCGGCGCCGTTAAACCCATTCTGCACAACTTATAATGAGGCCCTAAGTGTTTTGGCAAAAGTGCATGCTTTAGAACAAGTAAAGGGAAAAGGTAACGGAGGGAGGCAGAGAAAACAAAATATAGCTAGAAGTAGAGAAGAATGTATATATATATATATATATATATATATATATATATATATATATATATATATATATATATATATAGGGGAAGGGAATAATGAGTCAAGAATAATTAAGTAGATAGGGGAAAGATATCGGGGAGCTCACCAGAGAAGAGAGAGGTTACCGGGGAGGACACTCGAGAATAGAGAGGATTCGCCTTATTCCTATGCTAATATAGCGGCTAGAAGAAACGTGTATCCAGAGTCCCACATGAAGGGGAACGAATAGTATACCACGGCGATTAAAGGTGCCCCCAAAGGGATATGTTTAAACTCCATGTCGGGGTAATTTTAGAGGCAGAGATACATGTGACCAGCTGGTGTTCGTCTAGTCTGTTAAATGTCTGTCTTACATGTTGTTTGTTGTGACATCATAAGTCAAACATTTTCTTTAGAAGAACTAACATTTTACGCGAATAACTGACATATTATAGTATACAAATTGATGTTTTTTGAGTAAAATAGAAGATATAAAATTTTGTGGGAAAAAAATCGGGATTGGAGCTTGCAGTGATTGGTGCTCGCTCATATTGTGGGTATTGTTTAAGTCACGTGAAGCTTTGACAAGTGTTATATAAGGAGAAAGGGAACAGATTTAAACATGGAGGACATAACTCCATTAGCACACCTGTGTAAACAGTTGCCGAAACACGCCCCTAAACTGAAAAAATAAAAAGAGTGGGTTAAAGGAACCACCTACAAAATGTTTATGCCCTGGCCACAGGGCGGGTCCTTATCTAAAGCTGTTTGACAACACATGACGACATATTTGCACGCCACATACACAGGCAAAAAGACAAACGCCTAGCTGTACTAGAGCTTTGGAAGATGTACGAACAAGAGAAGGGAGAGAAACCACCAGTAGATTGGATACTTAATGTATGCACAGAGGGGGGTGAGACGCCTACCAAGCCACCCGCCCGAGCCGAATCGAAGATTTAAGAAAATAAAGACCAGGGATCGTACTCACTGAGAGAACTTAAAGCAGCTGCGGGGTATAGCAACCCAGCATATGAGTCACCTACGCAAAGTAGTGACGAGAATCAAGGTAAAGATAAGGATAAGGATATCACCTCCACAGTCCCGAGGGACAAGGAGAGACACGATGACAAAAGAAGGGACCAGGCACAGACAAGTGCATCTCTCGACAAGGAGAGAGAAGGTAAAAGATGGAAAGGGAGCAAGGCTAGAACTGAAGAGATAGCATTCCCAAAAAACGAATGGATGTTAGGGCAAATTTTATTTAAACTCGATGGCAAAGGCATTGATGATGCAAAACAAAAGGAGAAGCCAGACGATGTACAGGGAAAGGAGAAAGAGAAGGAAGTGAGAGATGAAAGAATAAGGAAAAAAGATAGGCAATGACGAGAACAGTTATATCGCGAAGAGCAAGAAAGACAGCTTGATCGCAAACAGAGCAGTCAATGATCAAGACAAACAGGAGCAGCGTAAGTTAGAGGAAGAGCAGAAGATTCAAGAGAAAAGAATAAAGAGACAAAGGGATGAGGAAATCCGATGGGCAGATGAATGTAGAAATTAAAAGAAAAAGGAAGAAGATAGGGTCAGAGAAGAGGCGAGGAAACGCAGAGAATTCAGTGACGATGTAGAATGCAAACGAAGACAGAGAGCACAAGATCTTGAATATCTGGAGAGAGAGGTTAAGAAACCTGAGCCAGTAGTGGATTGGGAAGACATCAAAGAATTCTTTTCTGAGTACGATTCAGTACCAGGCACGTCTAGGGCGTATATTGAAGATGACTTCGACACCAGAAGCATCAGAGAAACGATCGATAGAATATATGACGAAATGGGGTTAGAACAAATACCCCAAGGGGAGAGAGAAGACAAGCGCTTAGAGAGCACTCAGCTTTATGACACTGGGGATGTCTCCCAAAGTAGTGGGAATAGGGAACTATCTCTGGATAGACTAGAAATAAGTAGGAACAAAGAAGATGCGGGAAAGTTGGGGACAGACAATGCCCAACACAGAAAGTGAGGACCGCGAAGAAAAGGAGGAGGAGAGAAGGGGCGAAAGATGATTCCCAAGGGGAAAAGGGATAAGATGGTCAGACATTAGTGAGTCCACACCAAGGGCATCAGAGTTAGCCACAGAGTCAGACCGACATGAAGAAGTATCTCACGGTCAGAGGGGGGTGTCTCCACCACCATATGTGAGCAGGCTTAGGACATTGCCAGGCAGGCGGCAATGCAGGAATGTTACCCCTGCAATAGAGCGAAGATGCCGGAAAGTGGATACACGAGTTAGAAGAAATGACAGGAGGGAACACGTTAGCTATAGGAGCTCTGAAGGGTCTCCTAATCGCCATACTTGGTGAGAGAGCAGACGATGTGTGGGCACGGGCAGGCTACCCTGGTGTGACCACAATTAATACCACGCATGACAGAGCTCCATTTAACAATTGCAGAGCCGCGGTGTGGAAAGCACTACAAGTGCTTTACTCAGACACTTCTGATATGGGAGCTATAATGACACGTAAAATGAAGGAGTCTGAGGATCTGTTGATTTACATACAGAATTTTCAAAACGCGTGGGTACTCGAGACTCATGAATCTTTGGGGAAATCTATACCTGTGTTCTACCATAAACTGTGCCAAAGGTTGCCAGAGCCGGTACAGAAACAGCTCAAGAAATTTGTGGGAATCGAGGCTAAACCTTGGTCCGAAATACAGCTGATCATCACACACTATTGCAGGCCGTTGCAAGAAAAGAATCGCAAAAAGGAATCTGCATGAAAGGGTGAAGAGGCCATACTGGTGCAGAAGAAATTGTCAAAATATGCTCTTGAGGGAGCCATGATAACTAGCGCAGCTGAATTGAGCATGCATCAGTTCAATAATCCACAACAGAATAATCAGGGCAATACAGGGTTTTACCCCAGGGGAAGAGGATTTAGGGGAAGAGGATGCTCCAACAGTCACCGTTGCAATTGTCACAAACAATGAGCATAGGGCAAACCGTGAGCCCCGGAATGGGAAATAACACTGCCAATGGGGGAAATCCATCAGCACAAGGTGGGCCAAACCTATATATAGACTAGGATAGCTCACTGGGAACCCTGATGTGTTCTATCCTATCAGTGACACCAGACCCTCACCGGGAACCTAGGGTGGATGTCATAATAGGGGATAAAGAATATTCCTTCTTTGTTGAAATGGGTGCAACACATTCGTGTATACGTGAAGGCAAGTTTTCCTTTCTCAGCGAGGCCATAAATACTCAGAGTTTCACAGGAGCTACAAGTCATGTTCCCTACACAAACGCACTTCCAGTCTCTATAGGAGAATATGAGATGAATGTGCCTTTATTATATTCACGACAGACCCCAGTAAACATTTTGGGTCGAGATTTAATGACAAAGTTAAATATGACAATCTCGTTCACAGAGGAGGGTATAGTATGTTCAACTCCAGGAATGCACTATTCAAACATATGCAAAGTGATTAGAGCATACACAGGACACACAGCTATGAGGGCTACACCATTAGAGCCAGAAATATTCACGTATGGAATACGTGTGCTAATGGCAGGGCTGGCAGGTCTTGCAGACAAAATCATGAGGACCCCAGATGAGTTTCTGTTTAGGCCAAGAATACCGATGCACGAGGAAAAGGGACAAGTATTTCCCTTGAAGATACACACAGCTGCAGTACGAGGGAAAATGGCCTTGATTGATGGTTATGACGATGAAGGCCCACAATGGTTCACAGTAATCGCCATTAAAGAAGGATACCGATTGACTGACGTCACTGATGACGATCTGTTTGAAGAGCAAGCAGATATGGGAGAGATGCAAGTGGAGGTGAGTCTCAACTTTTGGGTGAGAATGATCAAAAGGGAAGTCCCTCAGAGAATGATGTTGGCACAAAACCATCCTGAATATTTTTATGATGACATGGCCCAGGTGCCTGTCTCAGTGTGGACCACAGGCCCTATGACCCCTTTCAATAGGCCTGTAGGCCTGTAGTCCTATTGAAAGGGGTTGGAGAAGTGAAAATTAAGATGAAACCAGGAGCAATATTACCCTGTAAACTGTAAACCTCCTTGTCTCTTGCGCCCTGCTACCTCAGGGTCTGGTGCGCACAATAAATAAATAAACAAACAAACAAACAAACAAACCCAGAGCACGAAAATAGTCCATGTCCAGAGAAGCAGATGAAGGGATTTTTAAGACAATTTCGGCTATGATGGAGCAAGGCATCTTAGTGACGTCAGAGTCGTCATGCAATACTGAGGTTTATCCAATCAAGAAATCAAAGTGAGGGTCTTGGAGGCTAATCCAGGATTTACGCCCAATAAATGATATTGTTGAGGCCGAGTTCCCTTTAGTCCCGAACCCGGCTACAATTTTATGTAATATACCCGTTGAGGCAAAATATTTCACGTGATTGACTTGAAAAATGCATTTTTCTCAATTCCGTTCCACCGTGACTCACAAGATCTGACATCATTCCCATTCAGACAGATGCGTCTGAAAAGCACAAGGATGCCCCAGGGATACTGTGAGTCTCCTTCTATTTTTAACAGAGTCCTGTAGATGGGCCTAAGCAATATTGCATTGGAAAGTGTTGTCCTTCAATATGTGGATGATATCTTAATTTGCAGCATGACAGAGGAGCAATGCAGACACGATTATGTCCAGCTGTTGACTTTACTGGCTGAGAAAGGATATAAGGTTGACAAGGAAAAGTTACAATATTGTCAACAAGAAGTACTGTACATAGGCCAGCTGATCTCGCATGAGGGAAAAAGAGTGACCCCATAAAGAGCTGAAGCAATACTAAACACAGCCAAGCCACACACGGTAAAGCAAATGCAGAGCTTCTTAGGCCTGTGCAACTGTGTCAGGGCATGAGTCTTCGACTATAGCTCATACACCAAACCTTTGCTTCAGGCCTTAAAGAAGGCCCAAGTGATAAAAGGAAAAACTGAATGGTTCTGAGACCATGGAGGAAGGGTGTTCTGAACTCAAGAGAGCCATTTGCATGGCACCAGTTTTAGGGATTCCCAATTATGCAGAGGAATTTTATCTGTTTTCACACTCGAATGGCAGCGTTATGACGGCAGTGCTCACACTGAGAACCACATTGGGGTACAAGCCCCTGGCATACTATAGTGGGAATTTGGACCCTGTAATGAGAGGCCATTTTCCGGGTGAACAAAGTTTGGCTGCCGCAGCGTTCACCATCGAGAAAGCTGCTACCATTGTAATGGGATGCTCAATGACATTGTACATCGAGCACTCACTGTTTGCTATCCTAGAGAAGCCTAAGGGCACACTGACATCTCAGAGAGCTTCTGCTTATGAAGCGATCATATCAAATCCATCGATTAAGATAATCCGATGTAAGATAGTGAACCCAGCTATGTTTATAGCAGAGCCAGTTACTGAAGGAGAACCAATACATGACTGTTAAACTATGAAGAATTCTATATTCTATAATGAAATTCCCAGGGTGAAAGAAAATACTTTGGCAGAAGGAGAAAGTGTCTTTATTGACGGTTCTTCGAGAATCGATCAAAGTGATCTGCAAAGATATACAGGTGTTGCTGTAATGAAACACACTGCAAATGGAGAATTTTGAGTACTTCTTAGTGCACGAATACCATCTCATTATTCAGTGCAAGCTGCAGAATTATTGGTGTTGATAATCGTCATTGAGAATCACACAGACCGGGAAGTAATGGTGTACACTGACTCTGCCTATGTGACATCCACAGGGCACGCAGGCTTACCACGCTACAAAAGGAGGGGCTACCTCCGAGCAGACGGCACACCAGTGCAGCACGCAGCCCTATTGGTTAGACTGATCAAGGCACTACAGCTCCCAGTGAGCATAGCGGTCATGAAATGCGCCGCCCACACGGAAGGGACAGATTTTATCTCACACGAAAATCAAGCAGCTGACACGGAAGTCAAACATATGGCATCCAAAAGTGAGACGATCATGGAAGTGGAAGTCATCCATACGAATGAGAGACTGATGGTTGCACGAACTACACCTGAAAGCTATAACAATCTAGGGCAAACACAGTTGATGGAACTCCAAGGGGAAGCACCACAGGAAGAGAACAATCTATGGAAATGGTGAGGGTGTTCTTTAAACCCCTCTGACAGTTTGTGATGACAAGACAGCACTGGTAAACCAGTAATAACTATAAACCTGTTGAAATTAGGGCTGGAGCAGCTACATATCCGGCACACATGACAAAAGAGAATCTACCGGAAACGCTCGCAGAAGACTGGTTCATACTGAACTTAACCGAGCATGTTGCATTTTTTATAGTGAACTGTATAATCTGCCAACAGTTCACTGCTGGGCACACACTAAAAGTAGTGAGAGAAGTCATCCCAAGACCAAATGGGCCTTTACAGCACTTGCATGTTGCTTCCGTCGACATGATTGAAGAATGTAACGGGTATAGATACCTAATTGTTGTGGTGTGTCCATTCTCTAGATGGATAGAAGCAGTTCCACGTACACACCCAGACTCTACCTGTGCGGCCACATTTTTAATGAGAGAAGTGTTCCCCAGGAGGGGGGTATGTGAAGTCATGAGATCAGATAATGGGGCTCACTTTGTAAATGAGATTTTTGAACAGATTAGCTTGCTGCTTGGTATAAAGAACAAGTTCTCGTCGGCGTATCATCCACAAGGTAACGGAATCTGTGAGAAGCTCAACAGCTTATTAAAGGAAAGGATATCCAAGTTGAAGCTTACTCTAAGAAAGGGGTGGTTGCACTGCCTTTCCCCTGGCACTGTATGCACTCAGGAATCAACCCGGTTCCGACCATCATTTTACACCACACGAGATAGCCACAGGAAGAATAATGCACACTCACCTGACACCCTGAGATAGAGATAGATGTGATGCCCAGTCAACAGGAGAAATCTTAGGGTCTGAAATGCAAAATTACCTGAATTGCATGACATCTTGCCTTACTGTAATTTCAGACCAGCTGCAGCGACAACGAAAAGGTCTTTGTGTACCATCCATTTTCCCTGGAGATACTGTCTTGGTAAAGAACCATGCGAGAAAAAGGTGGGACGAGCCAAAGTTTAACAGTCCCTTTACAGTGGAGGACTCCACACCCTCTACAATGAAACTACAAGGCAGGAGAACTTGGATTTTTCTGGGCGATATCAAACCCTACATCGGAGAAGGCCCCCTGCCTGTACCCCAGCGCAAGGAGACAATGGGCCTCATTACACGTTGTGCGCTAAAATTCTCTAATTACCAGCATGGCACTCTTAACGTGTCCGCCCTCGCAAGAGGGCGCTAATAGCGTACCATTACGAGTACGCGGACATGAGTATAGCGCCATGCCGGTAATGACCCTACCGCCATGCCGCTAAAGACCCCAAAAAGTCTCTTACCGCCTTCGACGAAAGTGCAGATAGCACCTCCGCCCTCACGCTGCATGCAAATAGCGGTCACCGCTAATAGCGGTGCTCGTTAAATTGCGGAACCGGAGATAGCGTCATCGCACAGGAACGGGAAAAAGCACGGCGGCCATCTTTAAAAACACAATCCATTGCCACCTGGACCTGTTTGGAGTAGCTTGCAGTTGGAAATCATCAGGGAAACCCTCAACATGCCCAACCGGCAGTGGAAAGAAAAATTCTCCTCAGAGGAGCTTATCATGCTGACCCAGACCCTAGCTGACAATGCCGCCGTGGTCTTTGCCAGCGACATGCGGCGGGAGACTCTCATGAAAAAAAAGGCAATCTGGGCTGAGGTTGCATTAAAAATCAGTGCTGTGGGCACCACCACCCGCAATGTGCGTGAGTGCAGAAAGAGGTGGGATGACCTCAGACTCCGGGTGAGAAGCATCCTTGCCGAAAACCACCAAATTGCCACAGTTGGTGGATCTGGGTCGCCCATAAAACTTAAAGAATGGGAGGAGACATGCGCCAACCTCATTGGCATGGAATGCATAGAGGGAGTCGGCACGATGGAGCATGGCGTGGCAACCACTTCAGATGGAGGTGAGTGTACACATGAAAGCATGCAATGTGAATCTACTGGTCCCCTCAAATGTAAGCCCAGAATTTCCCTATTGGATGGGTAAACATCCACACATGCATCACACCCTGCCCATGTCAGTGTCAGACCCAAACACACACACATGAACACATCACCAGAGACAAGTGCCACCCACAACCATGCATGGATGAGCCACTGCACTGACACATCACCTGTATCCTTTACAATGTAGTACAAATGCCCGCAACTGCATCATTGATGTATACTGTATTAAGTACATTAAACCGTAACCAGTAACATCCCCCTTCTTGTCCCCGACAGGCTCACATACAGACAGTGAGGATGCTGGCAATGCATCACTAGCACCCCCTGCGCATAAGAAACAAAGGGCTTTGGACACAGAGGACACCCCCACAACCTCAAGTGGCAAAGGCAGAAGGGTCCAGAAGCAGAGTGCGAAACATCGTTGGAGTGCGACTTCCAAGCCACAAGTTGCCACACCACCAACAACTGCCCCAACTCCGGTGGTTAACCCACCACCACCAATCCCGGACACAGAGGGCCCACCCTCAGCTCCAGCTAGTTCAGCAGGAGAGGCGGCAGCCACTGCCCCACTATCAGATGTGGAGGACCCCACCGACTTCCACATGGAGATGCACACCCCAACCCCCCCTGGAACCTCCGAGCCATCACCTCAGCACACACCTGGGTCCAATGTCACTGGCGATGAAAACATGGGAGCTTTTAGTAGCCCCCCGGTGGCTTCATCTGTTGACCTGGTCCCGTCACAGGCCACAGCAGCCACACCACCAGGACCCAACACTGCCCTCGACCTGGCCAGCATCAGCCAGTGGCAACAAGAAATAACTGTGCTGGTTGGGCAGCATGTTGAGGAGGCTGCCCGTCTCAGGGCAGACATCACAGAGACAGCAAGGCACTCCAGGGAGGGGATGGAGGCATGTACAGACAGGCTGTGTGGGGAGATCATCCGAGTCAGGGAGGTCCTCACACGGATAGCGGACGCATTGGACCGCCAATTCCCACCACCACCACCACCAGGACAGTCTGCAACATCCTTATCTGCCAGTTCGAGGCAGACAAGCCCCCTCCGCCGCTCCTCACGCACCACCAGGCACACCTCTAATCAGCCTCCCAATGCTGGTGTCGGCAATGGCCAATAGGGAGTGCATGGTGAAGCCTCCACATGCATGGCTGGAGGGAAACATTGTGCAAGACACATGTGGAACTGTTTTGGGGGGTGGAGGGAAGGGTGTTAGGGGACTGTTTTGGGGGGTGAGGGGAAGGGTGTTATGGGACTGTTGTGGGGGGTGGGGGGAAGGGTGTTATGGGACTGTTGTGGGGGGTGAGGGGAAGGGTGTTATGGGACTGTTGTGGGGGGAGGGGAAGGATGGTGGGGTGTTTGGGGACATGCACATTTTCTTCTTTACGTTCCTTAATACACTGGTGTTTGAACAAAACACAGGCTTGTACTTCTTCATTGTGTATGTGTACTTTATTGACGCCATGGACCATTGTGCGCTTCCAAACAGACACCAGTGCACTACTACCCATATCCATGTGACAGTACGAAACCATGTTACTCAGAATATTTGGTTGATCAGATGCTGTCTCACAGCACGTCCCTCCTGGCCATCCCCTCTTGCATGACCTGCATCCCCTTCACCTCCGTCCTCATCACCATCTTCATCCTCATCAGGTGCTTCTATTTCAACGTCAGGGGGCAGTGGCACATTCCGTCAGATACACATATTGTGCAGCATGACACATGCCATGGTGATCTTGGCCACCTTCTCATGGCCATACAACAGAGCGCCACCAGACCTGCTAATGCACCTAAACCGTGTCTTCAATAGGCCAAAAGTCTGCTCGATCACAATGCGGGTACGGGTATGTGCACGATTGTATTCCTCTTCGTGCCTGTTCTGTGGGTTCCGTACAGGGGTGAGGAGCCACCTCTTCAGGGGATAGCCGGCATCACCTGTATGGGGGGACGAATGGGGTCCTGTTACTGTTCAACTCAAGAGCGGCCTGTTCATATCACACAAATGGACTTTGCATTGTGATTGAAGTACACAATTAACAGCATACATACAGATGGTCTGTGTGACTGCAATGTGCAAAGGTGAGCTCGACCATGCAAGTAGACATGCCCCATGAATGCCTCCAACAGTAATTGACATGTCCTGGGTGAGGCCAGGTCTCAGGTGTCCCTGGGCCCAGGCAGCTTTGGTACCACACTGCTGGTGTGATGCCATTCCAACATTGATGTTCTCATTCTGAGAGGCATCACTTCAGTCATGCTATAGGTGTGTGGTGCTAAGCTATGGCTAGGGGTGATCCCTTTGCATGCTTTCAAGGGTACATTGCATTATTGTTGTTGTGCTGGACTAATTCTGTATGACTATCTTGACGGCATGTATGACATTTGTGTATTTGGTGGCGTGGAATGTTGTGCAATGTGGATGTGGATGGATGTATAAGGTTTGTAGACCTGGATTGTCATCTATGTTGTGTAGCTTATACTTGCATGTCCGTTCATCTGAAGTACGTTGCGACCTTCCCAGCTGGACATTGGCGTACATCTGTATGTGCATTCGTCCGACAGACGACAAGCTACACCCATTTCGAGTATGTATCCCCCCCCAATCACACCCAGTTGGAGTATGTATCTCCCCACCATCACACTGACATGTGCTTGTCCTGCAACTCACCAAGTAGCCACGAACGTTGTCCAGCTTGTCGCTCCATGTAGCGTGGGATAGTTGAGTTCCGCAGGACCATGGAATCATGGGTTGATCCGGGGAAACGGGCACAACAATGTGTGATTACCTTGTTGGCATCACATACCATTTGGACATTGATGGAGTGGAATTGCTTCCTATTTCGGTAGACTACTTCATTGTGTTGTGGTACAACCAATTCCACATGGGTACAGTCGATGGCCCTGATGCAACTTGGGATGCCTGCCAGTGAATAAAAGCCAACTTTGGTGTTTGCAATCTCCTGGGCAGTCCGTGGCATGAATATGTGTTCAGGTGCATGCTTCAGGAGGGCATTGAGTACCTGGTTCAGCGTGCGTGAGAATACTGGTTGTGAGATCCCATGCATCCGGCCCACTGTATGCTGGTAGGTGCCTGTGGCCAGGAAGTGGAGCACAGTCACCACCTTGAGTAGTGGGGGGATGGCAGTTCTGATGTCTATGAGGCTCACAATGTCATTGTGTATCATGTCCACGATGCTGGTGATGGTATCCCGGTCCAGACGGTACAGGGTGTGCATCTGCTCTGGGGTTAGATTGAATGGACTGGCTCTAATCCTGGGGATTGGTGGGTGCCTCTGTGGTATGATTAGGTGCCATGGTGGTGCTTGCTGTGGCTGTCTTGCCCTCCTCCTATTCCTCCTGCGTCTCCACTGTGCTGCCTGTTGTTGTTGCTGCTGCGCTGCAATCATGTCCTCCAGCCCATGTAATGCTGCAAGTATTGGAACCATCTTGGTGTGGGAAGGGGTGTGGGAAGGGGTGTGGTGTGCTCCTTTTGGGCTGCCACAGTCTCCATTGCCTCCACCTGTGCTGATTGTGTCCACCTGTGGCAGGTGGGAACATAACTCAGTTCTCTTAATGGGTGGTTCGCGATGGCGGTATTAGCGCCATGGCGGTAAGGGGTTTTGGGGGCATTACCATGCCGCTATTGGAATGTCCGCTCGCCTTGTGATGCTGTGCTATTAGTGGCATGGCATTATTTACGGGATGGAGGGTCGCGTGCACGCGGACTGCCCGTTATTAGTGGCACCATACTTAGCTGTGCCGCTAATAGCGGTGAGCAGGGTCGTAATTAGCATGGGGATTTAACGTTACCGGTATTCCATTACCGGTAACATTAAATCCCTACCGCCTACCGTGTAATGAGGCCCAATGAGCGACGGGGAAGAACCACAGCACGTGCAGATGAGATCCATGACAAAGAAAAAGGACGCATGAGCAACAACAAAGTAAAGACAAAGGAACTTTTGTGAGATAGTTGTGGTTCCACTTTGGACATTCCTCTGAGCAAAAAAGGAGGATAAGGACAGATAACATGGACACTCTGTGCATCCTACTTGCAGGGCGAAGAAGACAATTGCACGTATAAACCACAACATAGTCTGTTGACTTTGAACTTTGGATTGAGACACACTAAAACTGTGACGAGAAAATAATATGCCAAATTTTGATCGAGGACACATAAATTGGAAGAAAATACAGTACCCCAATTCCTTCCATACAGAGACTTTGTTCAGAATTACGTATGGTGTCCCGCAGTAGCAGCATCACCAAAGACATGGTGGCATACTTCGATCTACTGCTACGAACGTAACCGTCACTGGTGGGGAGGCCCACAAGTGTCACTGACTTTCTTCAAGATCCTGAAAATGAAAATATCATAAGGAGGCTGCTTACTGTGATCACCAAGCAATTCCTCCTACTTCCTGAATACAGCGAAGAAAAGCCAAATGTCCCGAGCATAGAAGGAAGTAAATGAGCTTGTCAATACACTGTTCTTTCGCATAATCGAAGATTGTCCAAATCTTGTCATAAGAACAACAGATGTACTCACATTTCTTCGAGATCCAGCAAATACAGAACATCCAAGTAGAATCCTAAATAACATTGTGATCTTAGTTGCACTCCACGCAAACGGAATGTGCAGACACTATTTACATTGAAGTGAAAACAAACAATCCTGAACCTCAGAAAGACAGAACAAATGTCCCTGTCACTAGAAGACAGTAGGTTGACCAGCAAAGTTTTCTTTTGTTTAATTACTGACTTTCGAGAGCTAGTGTGGAGACCTGTCGATGTTGACGTCCTCACCTTCATCAGAGATCCAGCTAATGCTACACAGATGGACATGCTCTTGCATGGAATAGTGATGCAAGTGGAACTCTCCAACCATTAGCAGAACAATTTGAGAAGATTTTAAACTTTCCACCGAGGGACAGATCGAGAGAACCTTGCCAGAGATTTCCTTTCTTATTTTTCATTAACAAAGGCAATGGGCCTCATTACGACCCTGGCGCTAAGTGAAAAACTATGGCGGTAAATGGTTACCGCCATAGTTTTCCGCTAGGTCCGATCATGACCTGTGACCGTTAACTACGATGCCATTAGCGGCATCGTAGTTAACGCTGCTGCTAACTGCGCCAAGGGCGCGCGCACGCGACCTCCCACACCGTACTTAGCGCCATGGCGGAAAGGTACGCGAATGCCGACCCAAGCGGACATGCACCTAACGCCATCACCCAGCCCGTTAAGTACCTTACCGCCACGGTGATAATTACGCCATCGCGAACCAACTGTAAATGGCCATGTAAAGTGAATGCAGCTGCCACAGGTGCACAGAAACAGCACAGGTGAAGGCAATACAGACTCAGGAAGTACAAAAAGAGCACACCCCACCCCTTCCCACACCCAGTCACACCACACAATGATACCAATACTACTAGCAATGTTGGGGCTGGAGGACCTGATAGCAATGCAAGTGCTACAACAGCAACAACAACAACAGGCAGCACAGAGGAGATGCAGGAGGAGAAGGCGGGCAAGGCAGGCTCAGCAAGCCCCACCAGCACAGCCAGTGCCACCACGCAGGCAGCCCCCAATCCCACGCATCAGAGCCGATCCATTCAACCTCACTGCTGAGCAGATCCACACCCTGTACCGTTTGGACCGGGACACCATCACCGCCATCGTAGACATGACACACAACGACATCGTCAGCATGATAGAAACTCCAACCGCCATGCCACCCCAACTGAAGGTAGTGTCTGTACTCCACTTCCTGGCCACAGGCACCTACCAGCACACAGTGGGGCACTTGCATGGCATTTCACAACCATTATTCTCACGAACACTCCTCAAGCACACAGACTACCACATCTCATTACCACAGACTGCCCAGGAGATTGCAAACACCAAAGTTGGTTTCCATGCACTAGCCGGCATACCTGGTTGCATTGGTGCCATCGACTGCACCCATGTGGAATTGGTGGTTCCACGTGCCATGGAGGTACCGTACCGCAACCGGAAACAGTTCCACTCAATCAACGTGCAAATGGTCTGTGACTCCAACAAGATCATCACACATTGTTGTGCCCGATTCCCCGGATCAACCCATGATTCTATGGTCCTGAGGAACTCCACAATACCACGCTACATGGAGCGACATGCAGGCCCAAGATCCTGGCTACTCGGTGAGTCCAATGTCATGACCATGGAAATGTGAAGTGGGTAGGTGAATGACGTACCGATGCATACTCCACCTGGCTGAAAAAGGGGGGGGGTGATGCATACTCCACCTGGCTGAAAGGGGGGGGTGATGCCTACTCCACCTGGCTGAAAGGGGGGGGAATGATGCATACTCCACCTGGCTGAAAGGGGGGGGGGAATGATGCATACTCCACCTGGCTGAAAGGGGGGGGAATGATGCATACTCCACCTGGCTGAAAGGGGGGGGGAATGATGCATACTCCACCTGGCTGAAAGGGGGGGAATGATGCATACTCCACCTGGCTGAAAGGGGGGGGAATGATGCATACTCCACCTGGATGAAAGGGGGGGGAATGATGCATACTCCACCTGGCTGAAAGGGGGGGGATGATGCATACTCCACCTGGCTAAAAGGGGGGGGGGGAATGATGCATACTCCACCTGGCTGAAGGGGGGGGATGATGCATACTCCACCTGGCTGAAAGGGGGTGGGGGAATGATGCATACTCCACCTGGCTGAAAGGGGGGGGAATGATGCATACTCCACCTGGCTGAAAGGGGGGGTGATGCATACTCCAATTGGCTGTGAGTAGCAGAGAGAACGGAGACAGATGATACCCTAAAGCAACCCAAACTCCACCCAACACCAGTAAAGCCAATACCCAATGTATGCAGCCCTACCATGTGAATGAGGTTGTGTCCCAACCATGACACAACCATCTGCAAGTGCATTCTACCAATTCAGACCACATTGTCAACAATGAAAAGCACCTACATGCACGTCACCAAACACCATCAACCGATAGGCCTGTCCCCATAACTGCCCACGAAGGAGGCACATGACGGACAGAAACATCAACACACCATTACACAGACAGCAGGGCCCCCAAAATGTCCCTGTCTACATCAGCATTGCTCACTGGGGTCATGATGAGGCCCACAGCAATGTTGCAATGATGTGCGCATTGCCATCACAGGACATGTGCCAGGCCAACTAACCAAACGGCATGAACGGACACAGTGGATGGGCACTCACAATGCACTCCACCCCTCTGCATACATTGGGTGATGGCATGCAAAACAGGCCATGGGAGCCATGAGCATATACTGGTTGCATTGTGTGAATCAATTAGTGCATGTAGAAGTGAGCCAAAGTAACAGTTGGATGCAAGCCATGGTGGCACATCATGTTCTTGATCAGACGTCATGACTGACACATACATTCTCGCCTACATACAGGTGATGCAGGCTATCCCCTGAAGAGGTGGCTCCTTACACCAGTCCGGAACCCGCAGAACCAGCACGAGGAGGACTTCAACCGTGCACATACACGTACCCGTGTGGTCATAGAGCAGACATTCGGCCTATTGAAGGCACGGTTCCGATGCCTCAGCAGGTCTGGTGGGGCACTCCTGTACCGCCATGAGAAGGTGGCAAAGATCGTCATGGCATGTGTCATGCTACACAATATGTCCATCAGACGGAATGTGCCCCTGCCCCCTGACGCAGAACTGCAACCACCTGACGATGAGGATGAGGAGGGTGCAGATGGGGCGGCACCCCATGGAGGAGGCGATGCACAGGAGGGGCGTGCAATGCGCCAACATATCATCGACCACTGCTTCTAGCACACACGGCTGGTGTGTATCACATGGAGACTGCACTTGGGGCACTGTGTGTCTCTGGGACATGCACACTGTGGACTGTACACCAATAAAGCACACATATGCAATGAAAATGTCCACACATTTCATTTCGGAAAAGCAAAAAGTGTATTTCAATCATAAAACGTCGTGACACACTCCCTCCCACCTCCCACCTCCCCCCTGCACACCCCAACGCACACCCTCCCAACTCCCCCCTCCCCCCTGCACACCCCAACACACCCCCTCCCACCTCGCCCCTCCCCCTGCACACCCCGACACACCCCTTCCCACCTCCTCCCTCCCCCCTGCGCACCCCAACACACCCCATGTAAGTGTCAACAGATGCCTGTGACAGTGGCCACAGGCTGTTACAAGCCCCCTCTCCCGGCCCCCGGGGCACCCCTGGCTGTGGAGCGCAGGTTCCGTCCGGAACATCGGACGGGGCTGCTCTGTGCAGAACTGGCAGCGGAGGATGTCCCTGCCTGCCCCCGTGCATGCACGTCCTGTAGGGTGTGGGTGAGCTCAGTGAGCGCACGACGCAACCCGGCAAGTTCACCACAAATGTCCCTAGACATGGCCTGCATAGCATCCCTCAGGGTGGCAGTGCTCTGCGCTTTTTCGGCCCTTAGGGTCTCCGTGGCCTGTTCAATGGTTGCCCTAGCCCCCACACATTCCGCAGCATGCTCAGTCAGCATCGTGGACAGATGTTGCTGCCGTTGTATGATGTCCTCAAGGGACTGCTGCCCCTGCTGGGCCATGCCCAGTGCTGGTGGTGTGATGGAGGGGCTGCTCCCCTCCAGTGGACTGAGGACTGGGCATGGGGTAGAAGGCCACTCCTCTTCCTCTGTGTGCCCCTGTGTGTGATCCTCATGGGGGCTGGCATTTGACAAACAGGGGGAATGTAGAAGGTCAGTGGGGCTTCTGACTTCGTGCTCCTCAATGTTAGAGTCTGAACATGCAGCAATTGCAGCTGTTTCACCCATGTTGCTGCTGGCCGCAGACCCGGTGCCTTCTGTGGCAGGCAATGTTGGTACAGGTGGAGCTGCTGCTGCCGGCCTGCTGCCTACTGGGGTGCTTGCCGGTGGGCCGTCCGGTTTGCTTGCAGTGGATTCTGCTTGTTGTGGGGTCTGCCTCACTGCAGCTGAGGTTGAGGGTGCGGGGATGGTATTATTGGCCTTCTTGGCTCTCTTCGTCGCAGGGGTGTCTTGGTCCTCGGGGTGTGAATCTGTGCCTGTGGTGGAGCAAAGGAGGGAGGGCATTATTGATGGGGTGCGGGCTTTGGAATGACAATGATTGACATGAATCTGGTCAGTAGATGAGGCAGATTTCAGGCAGGGCCATGCAGGTTGTCTCCTTTTTGTGTGGAATGTGGATGCAGGTATGTGGGTGCCAGCAGTGTATACAGGGTGGAGCTCGCATGTGGCTATGGGCAGTGTCGAGCTAATGTGTTGCATTTACACTCTAGGGCAACATTGTGCTACACATGAATGGACTGCAGTGACTATGGCATGTCTTGTTTGAAGCACCTACCTTCATCGCCTGATGTCGGAACTCCCCTTTCCATCCCTCCGACGCCTTCAATGCCTTCCATGCCAATCGTGGTTGCACAAATCTCCTCCCACGGTTGGAGTTTCAGTGGGGATTCCGAACCTCCACCGGTACCCAGGGCAAGGTTGCGGTTCGCAGAGATGACGGCTCTGACCCGTATGCGAAGGTCATCCCAGCGCTTCCTGCACTGCTGTGGGGTGCGGGGTACGGTCCCCACCGCGCTGACGCGCTCGGCCACCAGGGCCCATATGGGCTTCTTTTTTGCTATCGCTGGCCTGGTAATTTCCGGCGAGAAAACGACAGCTGCATTGTCTTGCAGGGTCTCCGCAAGCATGCAGAGTTCCTCCCGGGTAAATCTTTCCTGGCGCTGGCGGTCACATGCCTTCTTAACAACTTTAGGCATTTTTGGGTGGTTGGATGGGTGGGTGATGGGTTGGGACAGGTGTCAGGGTTGGATCTGGTGTTGTTCGGAAGGATGGCAATGGATTGTGTTTTTAAAGATGGCCGACGTGCTGTTTCCCGTTCCGCCGCGATGACGCTATTTCCGCTTCTGCTTTTTACGGTGACCGCTAATTGCGGCCACCGCTAATTACGGTGGCCGCTAATTACGGTGGCCGCTACTTACGGTGGCGGAAGTGCACCTTGCTCGCCCTACGATGCCGGTAGGGGCCCTTTCCGCCATGGCGTTATTTACATTACCGCCATGGCATAATGCTCGTGCGCGATGGGCCGTAATGTGGCGCTCTTTACGCCATCGGCCCACGGCGTAAACGCTCATTACGCCATGGCGGTAATGTCGGCAGATTACGGCCTGGGTCGTAATGAGGCCCAATATGTCTTCAGGAATGAAGCAGATAAGAGGCATAGACTGGGAGCTGACATACTTTGAACATGCACAGTAAAAGAGACTTGCTGAAGTATTGCTTGATGTTGACACTTCCCATAGCCTAGTAAAAGAACTGTATCCCGAGATAATAGACAATTCATTATTCACAAGAGGGGAGACAATTGTCTAACACCTGAAACTCACAACAAAGAATCCAAAAGACAATATTGTTTAAAGGAGTATAGTAAAAGTAAACATTTTGGAGAATGATCAAGATGGGGATCCAGAGCAGCAACCTTGTCCTCCCGCAGGAGGAAAGACGTCCACGTTTCTCTGGAAGTAAATGCTGCCGCCTGACATACCGGGGCATAATGTATTTGTGTATTATATTCATCTTTGTTTTATTGTCATTGACGATCAGAACTGCTTTTTTTATTGGTGCAAAAAGCTTTCCTATTCCAGTGCACCAACCTAATGATGTACACATGATAGCCAGGAAAGTACCCAGACCTTACAAAGTCATTCCAGTCCGTAGAAGACCTGATGGTGGAATGAATGAACTTGAGATGGATGGGATTAGCAATGACACACACACACTTGTGGTGACAGATGAATCGAAAAGCCGGAGACAGGCTCAGCAAAGCATGAATGTGACAAGATTACTGACGACTACGCGCATGCAAACATTAAATGCACATACGCCAGGCCTAGTGTCAATGACTGCGGAACCACGATCTGAGAGGTTATCTATCATGAGACCTCCCGCTGCAAGTGACCCAAAAAGACACATGGGAAAAGCTGAATTAGTGGAGAAACAAAAGAAAGTAGAAAAGAAGCCTGCAGGAATAACAGTAATGCACATTCCCGATACAGCACTTATAGAAATAAGGGCAAGCCAAGAGAAGATTCTTGCACAATGTTAAATGTTAAATGTTAAAGGTATTTGTACCGCGCACCGTCACCAACGGAATTGGTCCCCAGGCGCTCTGGCGTATCTGTAAATGATAAGGTGGCATGGGGTGTGTTAGTAAGGTGAGGAGGGAGTAGGATAGTGAGAGGAGTGGTGTTCTGTTGGCAGCTTCAACTCGGTATACACCAGATGCTGAGCTTTGGTGCGGGTATCGGGTCTGTGATAGGCCGCGTGTGCTGTTGGTCCGGCTTATGTGTTGTTGCAGTGTTGTGAAGTGCGTGCGGCTTCTTGTGCGAGAGATGGTTGTGTGAGTTTGAGTGAGATAAGTATGCAGAGTTTGAGCTTATATTGGTTAGTGGGTTACCTGACCTTTGGCATGCTAGCCTTTGCAGTTCTGTCCCAGTGTGGCACCAGTTGACCCCCACAACTCTATCCGGATGTGGCGCGGGCCAATGTCCGGAATTCTATCTGGGTGTGGGCAAGTCAACATTCACAGTCCCGTCCAGATGCGGCACAAGCTAGCGTCCAGAAATCTGTCCAGGTGTGGGCATGCTATCATTCGCAACCCCATCTGGATGCTGCGCAGGGTGGTGTTCACAATTCTAGGTGTGGCCTGTGCTAGTCTTCAGGTTTCGCATAGGTGCGGGCATGCTAACGCTCATAGTCCTATCTAGATGCGACGCATGCTTATATTTCACAAATTTATCTAGGTGTGGATATGTTGGCATTCAGCTTTCACCTAGGTGCGGGCAAGCCAACACACATGGTCTTACCTAGATGCGATGCAGGCTGACATTCTCAATTCTGTCCAAATGTAGACATGTTAACATTCACAACTCCATCTAAGGACGGCATGCTAGCATTCAAAGTCCCCTCTAGATGCGACGCAGGCCAATGTCCACAACTCCATCCAAGTGTGGCCATGCTAATATTCTCAATTCTATCTAAATGCGACTGCCGGTCTGGATATGGTGCGTCCGGTACGTGCGAGTGGGCGAGTCACTTGAGGGATTTCGTCTGTGTCTAAGTATGTGTTCAGTCTCTGGAGCCTTCCTTTTGTGGCTATTTTCCATGATATCACATGCTCTGTCGGGTGGTTATTTCTTTGGTTTGAGTGTTTGTCCAGATTGGATTGGAGTTATTTTCATCGTTGTTTTAATGTCTGCGCATTCTGGTGCATCTCGTCGTGGTTACCCTGTGAAGAGCCATGATTTGAGGAGTTTCCTGAATTCTAGGTGGTTTGTTGTGTTCCGTATATTCTTAGGTAGGTCATTCCAAGTTTTGGGTGCTTGGTGGGAGAAAAAGGATCATCCGAGTTTTTTTCTGTTGTAGGGTTTTGGTTCCAGGCGTATGTCGGAACTTGATCTTAGTGTTCTTGTCGGTTGATGTAGGCGTAGTTTGTCGCTTAGGAATTCTGCGCCTTGTTTGTCTATTGCTCTGTGCGTGATGCACATGGACTTGAACTTTATTCGTTGTTTTAGTGGTAACCAGTGTAGTATTTTTAGTGCGGGTGTGATGTGTTCTCTTCGGGGTAGCTTGAGGAGGAGTCTGGCTGCTGCAATTTGTATGCGTTGCAGTTTTTTTAGAAGTCGTTCGGGCATGCCCAGGTATAGGCTGTTGGCATAGTCTACACTGGACATGATCAGAGCGATGATGGTAAGTGTTTTGTTGGTGAACAACAGGAACGGTAGGATCCTTTTTGCTGCTCGCAAGAGGAAGAAACATTTCTTGATTACCCAGTTTACTTGTGGCTCTAGAGTGAGATTGTTATCCATCAGGACCCCTAGGTTTTTTACAGTTGATGATGATTCTGGTGTGGTGCCGAGCTCTCTTGGCCAGGGGATGTAGTTTATGTCTCCTCCCTTTTTTGAAACAATCATTATCTCTGTTTTGCCTGGGTTGATTTTGAGATGGTTGAGGTTCATCCAGTTGAATATGTCACAATGGCAATTCTCTAGTGTGGCGTTTTCTTCTCTGGTATCTTGTATGTTGAAGATTATTTGAGTATAGTCGGCGTAGTTGTAGCATGTGAGGCCGTGTTTTATGATGAGTTTGATTAGTAGGTACATGTAGATGTTGAATAGCAGCGGGGAGAAGGATGAGCCTTGTGGTACTCCGCACGTGGATTCTCTGGGTTTGGATTTAAAAGGTTTCATCCATACTGTTTCTGTTCTGTTTGTTAGGAAGGATTTGATCCATAGTAGGGCAGTGTCTGTTATCCCTAGTCCTTCTAATCTCTTTATGAGGATGGTGTGGTTGACAGTGTCGAAAGCTGCAGACAGATCAAGGAGAATCAGGGCGGTACTGTTGTCCGAGTCTGCATTTGTTTTTAGGTCGTCCCATATTGAGAGGAGAGCTGATTCTGTTCCTCTCATTGGTCTGAAACCAACTTGTGCCTGGTCTAGTAGGCAATGCTCTTCTATGAATTCTTGGGTTGTTTGGTAGACGTACGTTTCTAGCAGTTTGGCTATGTAAGGTATGTTGGAGATGGGTCTATAGTTAGATAAGTCCACTACGTTTCCTGTTGTGTCTTTGAGTAGCGGCTTGATGTAGGCTGATTTGAAGGCCTGTGGTACTTTTACCTGTTGAGATTGAGAGGTTGAGGAGGTTCCTTTGGTATTCCATGGGGTTCCTTGTTTGAGAATTGTTTTGTACATGTCCGGGGGGCAGGGGTCTTCAGGAGAGCCTGATTTGTTGCTTTGGTTTACCAGTTTGACGAAAGCCTCAACTGATATTTCTGGGAAGTTTCGTAGCTTGTTTGCGTGTTCCTCGTCGGTGTCAGTGGGGTTTTCGCTGGGATCGCTTGGTCTGTTTTGAATGGTGTGTTGGATGGAGGTTATTTTGTTTTTGAAGTGGTCTCCAAGGTCCTCGCAGAGTTTCATCGATGGAATTGGCGTGTTGTTGCAGCCCGGTGGGTTTTTTATTTCGTTTATGATTTTGAATAGTTCTTTCTGGGCAGTTGGTGCTCTGAAGATTCCGTTGTCGTAATGTTTCCTCTTCGCTTTTTGTATTTCCTTTTTATATAAGCGGATCTGTTGTAGGAATTTCAATTTGTTTGCGGAGGTGTTGTTGGTCCTCCATTCAGATTCTAGTTTTCGTTTTTTTCTTTTCATGGCGTTGAGTAGCGGGGTGAACCAATTTGCTGTGGTTTTCTTACGTGATGGGGTGAAGGGCTTTTCTTTGGCAATGTCGTCTAGGGTTGTTGCGATCCAGGTATGAAGTAGGGCAACTTTTATGTCTAGATCTGTTTCTTCCATGGTTGATGCTTGTGGTTTGCTAAGTTCTAGGAGTTCGGTTAGGTTGGAGTTTTTTATGGTTCTCCAATTTCTTTTCATCATGATAGGTCATTTTTCTTGTTGCTTTTTTGTTGGAGCGGTCGTTGTGATTATGAATGGAATGATGAGGTGGTCGCTCCAAAGTATTTGAATTGGGCGTGCGGTGGTGATGAGATCCTTGTTGGCGAAGATTGCGTCAAGTGTGTGCCCTGCTAAGTGGGTTGCTCCTTTGACTAGTTGTTGTAGGTTCATGGCTGCTAGTTGGGCGGTTAGGTATTATTGTGTGGTTGTGGTTTCTTCGTTGAAATCTCCGAGGATGATCAGATGATTGTACTTGATGGCTAGGGTGGTGATTGCTTCTGTGAAAGCGTCTACGAAGGTCGCGTCGTAGGTTGGTGGTCTGTATCTCAGTATGAATTTCAGGTTAGTTTTGGGGTTTACTGAAAGTCGTAGTATTAAGGATTCGCATTTCTCGATGTTTAGAGGATCTTCCATTTTGATGGCCAGTTGTTCCTTGTGGATGATCGGTAGTACCCCCCTCTTTTGGATTTTCTGTTTGTTTGGATGCATTTGAAGTCTTCAAGCAGGCAGTTGTTGAGGGTGATCTTGTAGTTGTCGTCTAGCCATGTTTCGGTTATAAATAGGATGTATATGCCTCCTTCTGAAAGGAGGTTGTGTATTTCATTTGAATGTTTAGACATTGACCTTGCGTTTATTAGGTTGCAGTGGATTCTCTGGGAGAGATTTTGTTTTGAGGTTATTTGTTGTTCAAGTTTGTAGTTGTCTGTTCGTGGTGTTTCCGCGTTGATGTCGGTAGGATGAAGAACGGCGACAGCTGCTTCTTCATTGAAGCGGTCCAGTAGGTTGGTAACATGGCTGATTATTCTTGGTGTTTCTGCTGTGATGCTGTTCGGGTGAAGATCAGCAGTGGGTTCTTCATTGAGTCCGGTTCTTGGGTGGGAGGTAGCATTGTTGGTTGTCAGTGCTCCACTGTATTGTGCGGGATGTAGTGGAAAACGATGTTGTCCCTCTGTTCTTGTGATGTAAGGTGTGATGGGGTCGGAGCCCTCCCACTCTCTTGTTGAGTGCTCCCATCGTTTTTCAACGCGTTTCAGGAAATTCTTTGCATGTTTCGGGGTTTCCGTGTTGGGGTGTTGGTGTACCGTGGTTGTTGCGAGGTAAGGTGTGAGGTATAAGGATTTTTCTCTTGTAGATTCTGTTCCGGTTATGGCTGTGTTGGGCGTGTTTCCTTGCAGTGGGGCTGCTTCTTGTGGGTTCTGTCAGTGTTGTGTGTTCGCGTCTCTTGTTGCACGGTCTTCTCTCTTTCTCTGCATCCTTTTCTGGGTCGGACCATTTTACAGTTTAATAGCAGGTGTAGTAAGGTAGTTGGTCCTCTATGCTATGTTGTGCAGTCGCAGTGCCCTCAGTTTTTCCTTCTCTGGATGCGCTGGGGTGTTCTCTGGCTCAGTGTTGCTTTCCTGTTGGTGGGTAGGGTGTGTTTCCTAAGGGTGCGCTGTCGGGGGGGTTAGGGTGTTAATGGTCTGTTGGAATGGGACTTGACTGAGTTAGGTTGTGGTGGGTTTCGGGGATTGATAGAGTACTAAGCTAAGCACAGTTAGATTATTTGAGAGACTTGTATAGTGGGAGGGAGTCCTATTAATGCAATTTAAACGTCACACAATGCAGTTTGGAGGCAGAACCGCGGCTAGGTTTGAGAAACCTGTATAGTGGGAGAGAGGCCTATCAGTGCAATCTAGACATCATGCAAAGCAATTTGGAGATAGGGCCCCAGCTAAATTTGAGACCTGAGTAGTGGGAGAGAGGCCTATCAATGTAATATAGACATCATAGAGTGCAGTCTGGGGATAGAGCCCCAGCTAAACCTGAGAGACCTGCGTAGTGGGAGAGAGGCCTATCAATGCAGTCTAGAACATCATACAATGCAGTTTGGGGGCAGAACCCCAGCTAAATTTGAGAGGCCTGTATAGTGGGAGAGAGGCCTCAATGCAGTCTATAACATCATACAATGCAATTCAGGGACAGAATCCCAGCTAAATTTGAGAGACCTGTATAGTGGAGAGAGGCCTATCAATGCAATCTAGAACATCATACAATACAAATTTTGGGGACAGAGCCCCAGCTGAATTTGAGAGGCCTGTATAGTGGGAGAGAGGCCTATCAATGCAGTCTGGACATCATAAAATGCAGTTTGGGGACAGAACCCCAGCTACATTTGAGAGACCTGTATAGTGGGAGAGAGGCCTATCAATGCAGTCTAGAACATCATACAATGCAATTTGGGGACAGAACCACAGCTAGATTTGAGAGATCTGTATAGTGGGGGAGAGGTCTATCAATGCAATCTAGATATCATATGCAATTTGGGGACAGAACCCCAGCTACATTTGAGAGACCTGTATAGTGGGAGAGAGGCCTATCAATGCAGTCTAGAACATCATACAGTGCAATTTGGGGACAGAACCCCAGCTAAATTTGAGAGACCTGTATAGCGGAAGAGAGGTTTATCAATGCAATCTAGAACATCATTGGGGACAGAGCCCCAGCTAAATTTGAGAGACCTGTATAGTGGGAGAGAGGCCTATCAGTGCAATCTAGAACGTCATACAATGCAATTTAGGGACAGAACCCTAGCTAAACTTGAGAGACCTGTGTAGTGGGAGAGAGGTCCATCAATGGAATCTAAACGTCATACAATGCAATCATCTTCTTTACTTTTGGTTCGGCAAGTGGGTTGGAGTCTGGGGCAGAGTAGTTGCTCCACTCCTGACCCAGGCCACTCCTACCTTACTGGTCCTTGTAGATGCTGGTTGACGGCCGGCCACTGCTTCCCCTGCAGACACCGGTCAACACTTCTTGGAGCCGCCTCTGTCGGAGCCGCCCTTGGCCCTAGTGCTCCAATCAGGGCTCAGGGGCGGGATGGGAGGCGGGAGGCTGGGATGTGGAAGGGGAGCTGGGATGGAGGTGGCGGCTGGGGAGGGAAGTGGGCCTGGCCGCGGGTGTTCCTTTCCTTGTTGGGTGGGTGGCAGGGAGTCTGTGGCCTTACCTGGTTGTGGCGAGGGATGAGCTGAGTGGCTCTGTGGGTCTGGGGGCCTGGGCACACACACGGAGCTAAGCTCCAATCAGGGCTCGGGTGGGATGGGAGGCGGGAGGTCTGGGATGTGGAAGGGGAGCTGGGATGGAGGTGGCGGGCTGAGGAGGGAAACGGGCCTGGCCGCGGGTGTTCCTTTCCTTGTTGGGTGGGTGGCGTGGGGTCTGGGGCCTTACCTGGTTGTGGCGAGGGATGAGCCGAGTGGCTCTGTGGGTCTGGGGGTCTCGGCACACACACAGAGCTAAGCTCCAATCAGGGCTCGGGGCAGGATGGGAGGCGGTAGGGCTGGGATGTGGAAGGGGAGCTGGGATGGAGGTGGCGGGCTAGGGAGGGAAGCGGGCCTGGCCGCGGGTGTTCCTTTCCTTGTTGGGTGGGTGGCGGGGGGTCTGGGACCTTACCTGGTTGTGGCGAGGGATGAGTCAAGTGGCTCTGTGGATCTGGGGCCTGGGCACACACACTGAGCTAAGCTCCAATCAGGGCTCGGGGCGGGATGGGAGTTGAGAGGGCTGGGATGTGGAAGGGGAGCTGGGATGGAGGTGGCGGGTGGGGGAGGGAAGCGGGCCTGGTCACGGGTGTTCCTTTCCTTGTTGGGTGGGTGGCAGGGGGTCTGGGGCCTTACCTGGTTGTGGCGAGGGATGAGCCAAGTGGCTCTGTGGGTCTGGGGGCCTGGACACACACACGGAGCTAAGCTCCAATCAGGGCTCGGGGCAGGATGGGAGGCGGGAGGGCTGGGATGTGGAAGGGGAGCTGGGATGGAGGTGGCGGGCTTGGGAGGGAAGCGGGCCTGGCCGCGGGTGTTCCTTTCCTTGTTTGGTGGGTGGCGGGGGGTCTGGGGCCTTACCTGGTTGTGGCGAGGGATGAGCCGAGTGGCTCTGTAGGTCTGGGGGCCTGGACACACACACGGAGCTAAGCTCCAATCAGGGCTCGTGGTGGGATGGGAGGCGGGAGGGCTGGGATGTCGAAGGGGAGCTGGGATGGAGGTGGCGGGCTGGGGAGGGAAGCGGGCCTGGCCGCGGGTGTTCCTTTCCTTGTTGGGTGGGTGGCGGGGGTTCTGGGGCCTTACCTGGTTGTCACAACCAAAACTGATAGCAGATTCACTATCGCTGTTCATAACCAGAGCCAGGAAAAGACAAGAGGAATTGGAGAATAAACCCACAGGAACAGCATGGACAAACCCATATGTTCCAGTGAAAGGGACAAGTACAAGTTCCACAATACAACCATATACAGGACCATTGCCAGCATGGATAGGGACATTTCTAACCAGAAAGAAAAAGATACATGAGGACAAGGAAAGAACTGCCAGACTTTTGTCTACTCAAATGGCACAGGTGAGGAGGCCTGCACCATGGATCAGGATACCTGAGAATCCTCCAGTGAGAAACAGCCTACAGATGCATTCAAAGATGTAGTTATAGCAAACTACAGGAAACCATTAAGAATCAAGAGAAGCATGCATGGAGACGACAGTGAATTAAACGATTACTTGGGCAGCACAGCACACTTGGGAAACAAAATTTGGTACCAGCACATGTAGGAAGTTGGATGACGAAGTTCAGAGGGAGAATGCTTTGATTGTGCACTCCTACCTTACAGCATGGGGAAGTCCAAGATCTTCGTAGCTGTAGAAATTGATGTCCAGACAGCAAACTGTCTCTCACATGTAGCAATGTGCAAAACCAGAGGCCAGTTCACGGGTAGTGATGCCTCACTAATATGGGCAACTGAAACAGCCTATCCCGATGAAGATGATTATGTTCAAGACATTAAGACAAGAAATAGAGCTCACACAAGAAATCACGTGATCAGGTATCAGAAACCTGGAGTAAAAGGAGCTAAAATTAGATGGGAAGTAAATCAGAAGCTAAATGTCCAAGCAAAAAACCCCAGAAGAGGCTCGAAGATGGAAGAACAGAGGCCAAATGCAGATTTGGGGAACAGTACTTTCACCAGATGGATGGGAGAAAGGAGTAGTAATTTGTAGAGCATGGATGGCCACTGGTCGCTACCAGGGCACCATCCACATCGTACAGAACGGATGGAAGCCATTATGGCCAAAGCTTGCAAAACTGCTGTTATGGGTCGAAGACAGGGGAGGACCCTTGCAGATTGTGCCACTGGAAAGCCCAAAATTCTGCTTCAGGAATAATGGCACTAGAAAAATGGGAGAGAATCAGAATTGTGGACGAATCTTTGACGCCCCAGGAATGGTGCACGGAACTGCAGTAATTATGTATCATTATTGGGCATGTGGATCCAAAGCATACATTAGACTGCCGAAAAACTGGGGAGGTATATGCACTATAGTGAATGTCCACGTTCCAGCATTGGTGATCCCAAAAAGTGACCTGAATATTGACAGTGTTCCGAAAGCAGATGCTCACCTGAGGAAAAGGAGATCTGTGGAACTGATGACTCGATTAAAAAGGGAAAATAACTTCTGTACCAAATCAGAAGAAGCCTTTCATGCAATCCCATATGAACACAGGCTGTTTAGCCTCACCTCATCAGTGTGTGCGACAATTTTCATGCCAAGATTCCAAGTTGGAGCAAATACTAAATGGTTACAGATAACCAGATGGGAGTTACTGCAGACCATCAGCACAACAATAAAAGGATTTAATGCAATCAAGGAAGAGTTAAGAGCCATCCGACTGATGACTCTCCAGAACAGATATGTGCTTGACATGATCACAGCCATGGACGGAGGAGTTTCTGCAAAAATCAGCGAATCTTGTTGCACATTTATACCTCTCACAATGAGGAAAATTGAACTCTAACAGAAGCCATAGCTATGCTGAGAAAACTGCAGAACCAGATGATTGATGAAACTGACGTAGTTAATGATGACAGTTGGTTTGGATCACTATTCTCATGGATTCCACAATGGATGGCAGATGCATTAAAGTTCCTGGGAGCCCTGCTAGTGATGATATTGCTAGGATTTTGAATTATTAAGATAATAATTTCCCAATCTCAGAAAACTGCAAAGAAAGCCAAAGGGATGAAGATCATGATTGATGCCAAGCCAGGATGGAAGCCCAAAGACCTGACTGATGAAGAAATAAGAGACTTTGTGAAGGCCAGCATTCACGCACCAGAAGGAACAAAGTTTCTCTTTCCCAGGAAACATCGAAACTATGTGAGAAGATATATATACTGCAACCCAAATGGACAATGTCAACTGATGACATGGAATAAAGACAAACATGTAAGGACAGCAGGAAGCCTGAAAGCAGTCATAAAGATATGGACTTCAAAGAGACACTTCTTCAGACCATCATGTATAGATCCAGAAGATGAAGAAGGAATGAACCCAGGTGATGAAGTGAATGTGAATACAGAAGAACCGAGTAAAATGAATCCAAAGACGGAAGTGAAAGTGGATGATGAATCGCCCAGAGGGGGGAGTGTAGAGGAGGTCCAGAATAAAGCCTGCACTCCAATCGTCCATTTTGAAGTTCCAGGAACGTTCACACCAAGATATGGGATGTATGATGAGCAAATAAACCAGCAGAGAGCCGCAGTAGGGCTCTACCTAGTACCTATCAGAAGAACAGCATTTATCGAAGTACCAGGGCCAAGGAAACCATGAACAGTAAGGTACCCATTGAGAAAACCTTATCAACAAATGAAACGAAATGAAGATCGTCTGGGAACCAAAAAGGCCTTAATGAAAGATGAATGGTGATGTCACGAGGGCCCGGACTTACTTGCAGATAAAAGAAATGGCAACCAGAGAATGATGCAAAGAGATGAAATGCCATGAATAAGGATATTGTGAACCCAAAGTGAAAGGACAATGCCAAAATTCAAAGAAGTTTAAGCTGTTAGCAAGATGAAGATATTCGACTAGTTTACACCTGTAAATATGCTTGGAACCGCAAGAAAGCTAAGAAAACAGTGCGGCTTGCTATCCTTGGAAGAATAGTGCGGCAAGCACCATTATACATAATCTACCTCAAATGAAGCACATTATTATAAGTATATTTCTACTTTGCACAAGAAGCAGAATGAACATAGGTTACTAAAGGCCATACGAGAAAAGCTTCATATTTGACAAAACGAGAAGAGACGGCTGAAACGAAACTCAGCATAGGCAACTCGTGCCAGGAAAGCCAAGGTCATACCAATAGAAGAAGCGAACAGTAGCTACATCTAATTGAAACTAAGAACAGAATATCCTGCCTCTGAAAGGTTGAGATAAGAAGGCAAATGCAGGTGGCGGGTGAAATGAAAATCAAATACATGAATTGAGAGAAAAGAAGCAAATTCACAGTTTCTGAATCAGGGGAACAGCCTACCGAGAAGAAGCGAGGGTTCACATCTATGCATTGCACCAGGCCAGATGAAGATATCAGAATCTTTTCCAGACAGAAGATGCAGTTTCAAGGCCAACCGCAGAGAACTAATTTACACATGGCTACTAAAGTTATGATTGATTGTAACAAGGACTGGAGGAAGGCGGGTAACTAAGGGGCACCTCGCACCTGGCCAACCATTCTGCGTGCTGATAAGCAAAGTGGAAAAGTATGCATGGGGTTGGTGCCAACCCGATCACAAAGGCCCAAATAATCTAGGGTCCTATAGTTAGTAGAACAATGAAACTTCATACTTTTAATGACCTCTACAGTGGTCATTTTTGAAGGAAGGCTTAGATGCCGACCTGACAGTGTTTACCCAATCCCCTCACTCCGTTACCATATACAGATATAGTACCTATAGTAAAGTTACCTTTTCCTAACCAATAGAATTGCATGTTAACTTTTGAGTGTTACACGTCAATGATGACGATTTTTGAGTATACATGTTACAACTTGTATGAAGTTCGTTGGAGTTGAAGCGAGAAGGAAGATTGCATCACTGCTGATATTCATAACTCCCTGTTTTTTGTAATTGTCATTAAACAGACTCCCTTTGCCAAACCATTGAGTTGTCCTTTTTGATTGGTGTTGGAGTAATACATCTGCACCCCCATCCATCTCATGGGTGCAGCTATCTTGTCTTAAAGTACTACTGAGCAAAACCTTGGCTCTATGGGCCGGCCGGAGATCTCGGAGTACAACCTCTCAGCAATGCCAGAGCTACGCTATCACCTAGACAAATGGCCATCCATGATGATAGGGCATATTTGATGGCATACTCGAAAGTGGGGCACTGCAGGCCATTCGTGTGGAATTGTCCCTCCTAAATGTCCTTAACTCTCCCACTCGCAAATTGAAAATGCTCAAAAAGAAGGTATCAAAGAATGGGGCTGTCCCTCAGGAAAAACAGAAAGGGAAGCTGATTAAGAATGCCTGTGCAGGAAAAGAGTTGCCCAAAGAACGAGGAGATGAATAAAGCGGGCTTCTTGTTATGATGGAACAAGGCAGGTCTGCCTTAAAGGGCCTATTGATGATTGAGCTGTTGGTTTGTTTCCCAAGTCTGTTATGCCACAATCAATATCAGTGGGCCCACCCACCGGCCCACCCACCTCCTAGACCCTGAAATGATTGACAAGTCACTGGCACCCCGAATAATGATAGACAAGCATGCCGTGTTTAATATAGGGGCAGGTGCTGGTACGTCAAATGCAGCCAATTTTGTTCAAACATATTCAACCAATCAGGATGGCACATTCAGAATGACTCTTCCAGGATCTGCCTCTCCAGTGATGGCAGCTAAACCAATCATCCTAAACACTGTACTTTAGCAAAGCCCCCAAGGTGTGATGGTGGCGAACCAGGTCTCTTGGTGAGACTGGGCAGACCAACTAAGGCCCAAGCCTGTGGACAAGGCAAGGGAGAATTTTGATGTAAGATGGTGTGCAGACTTGCTACATATCAAGTTTGTAGAAATAAATCTGACAGTGCATAGCCGTTCCTCAAACGAACCTGGCCCTTTGAACTACTACATATGCTCCCGGATTTGGGCTTAATCTCTACTAACGACTTTGTCAAGTTGGAGCTCCCTAAACTTAACAGTATTGCCAATTTGGTGGTGGCAACGTCCGTATCTCCTCTAGTGGTTGAGCGCATGAGTAAAAATGCCAGGGCCCTAAACCAGTTGTGATATGAAATATCCGGCAGTACAGAGGGGTTGTGGGGGGAATAAGAAAACCCTAGAGTGGCCAAGACAGAGTGGGAGATGGTCCAGGATCCCTCAGTTTTGGCAGTGACAAACTGCAGTTGAAAATGCTGAAACAATGTCATTGCTTTCCTGGAACTCGAGGCTCCTTTTTGGACAATCCTCAAACCATGGAAACTCTGATGAATGTGACATACTTTTGTCTGCAAGTTTATGTGGTGCTTTTGTTCAGGATGGCTATTCATTTGTTTTTTATTTGTCGGGGGCGCCCTTAAGGACGTGTCCAAATGGGGACTTATGTATTGGGGCCAATGTTATGATTCATTTAAGCGAGTACAGTGCTGGTAAGGTCCATCCTAATTTGCCGTGCCTTCATTCAGCCTCGCCAGGGCTAAGAACGCTAGCAATGGTGCCTGTCTTTTCAGCGTCATAACATTAATATGCAAGTCCTCATGTGTTATTCTTACCTCCAGTGGTTTCCGGTGCCATATCATTTGACAGCATTCGCCGATGTTGTAGTGATTTGTGGCGTGTGAGCGCGCTAAAACAGGTAGAGGCGCTACCATGTTTTTTTTTTATTATTTCACATTTGCTGGATGGCTTTGTCACTTTTTGTGCGACCTGATGCGCACTGAACTCTGTGTCCGAACTCTAGCTAACATTCAAAAAGGGTCTGAGCACAGAAGAGGGGTATCCATAGGTAAAAAGATGTTGCCCAAAGATTTGTGAATGCAAAAAGGAGAAAGCATATAAATGAAAGCCGTAGTGAACCCGACGGAGGGGGGCAAATAGTCGAGAAGGGTCTGAGCCCAGAAGAGGGGGATGCAGGGGTAAAAAGCCATCACCCCACCAACACATGAATGCAACAGAGAAATCTTTTGAATACAAGTCAGAGTGAACCCGATGGAGGGAGACTGATATTCGAGAGGGGTCTGAGCCTGGAAGAGTAGGATCCAGGGGAGAAGACTCACCCAAGTACAAACAGAAAGAAACTTTTGTTTATAATTTTGAACATACCAGGCCCCCGGAAGCAGGATAATGAACCACCGAAGCAGGGATGTCATTTCACCAAAATGCAAGGGGTAGCGGAAGTGACCTCACACAACCTTTGACCTCTAATGACATCAGCAGAAGTGATGTCATTTGACCCCCCCACCACAAAGTGACATCACGGTAAGCGATGGACACAACCTTTCAACCCTTGACAAAACAGGAAGTGGCATCACATAGCAAGTACACTACTAAAAATACGATTATGATATCACTACAATGTGATATACATTTCATACAAGAAGGGATCACTATATGTATTGTTACTATCAGTGAGTATAGGCCCATATTACCAAATAACTGTGAATGCAAGCAGACGTCCAAGGCCAAATGATAATGATGAGTTATTATACAGCACTTATGCTTAAGCGCTTTATATAGAACAAATAACTATAGAGAGGCTGATTCATGGAACAATTGTGCATCGAAATCGGTGGCGCAAGCATGAAAAATCCAGCGCACGTATGCGATTCGCACGCAAGCGATTTATGGAAGTCTGTGAGCGTGTTTTCCCAGGGAGCTGCGCCGAAACCGCACGTGGCACACACAGGCACACACGTCACTGCGACATCCTGAATGATGTGTGCGACGCGCACAGCGAAAGCTCACAAAGTGTAGCGCACACACCAAAAAGGGGGTGGAACACGCGGAATGGGGCGCACCGCGGATGAAAATGAGGGCATAAGTGGGGAAGTACTGCAAGGAAATACACGGAACGCCCACACGCTCGCAAACTACACATATTCATGGAATCGAATAGGGGAAACCCATGCACACCAAAAGACACGTACAGGCGTAAACACGTCCACCACACGAAGGCAGGCGGAAGCGTCCCCGTGCAGTATAAAAGTGCGTGCAAACAACAAACACATATATACAGCTACGATGAATGTCCCATTTCTCGCAGCACTGATCGTGGGACACAGCAGGAGGAGGAGAACAGCCAGGCCCCACATTTTATTGCCCAGGACCAGCCTTTGTGGGATGCCTGATGACCAGGTCTATGGCAGGTATAGGCTTCCAGCTCATATCATCCTAGACCTGGTCACTGAATGGGAGGATGACCTCACATCACCAACCTTGTGCTCCCAGCACTGAGCCCCTTGAAAAAGGTGCTCAATGTCCTGCATTTCTGGGCCACTGGGGCATTTCAGTGGACAACTGCCATAGTTGGGGGTGTCTCACAACCCACACAGTCACGCTGCCTACACCAGGTGTTGGCAATCATGACTGCGCGCCCCTCAGTCCGCAGGCACATATACATTCCCAGAACACCCGCAGAAAGGCAGGCCGTGGTCCAGGACTTTTACAGGGTGACACACTTCCGAAAGTGCTTGGTGCCATAGATTGCACCCATGTGGCCCTACGTCCATCTAGGGCCACTGAGAAAATCTACCGCAACCGCAAGCACTGGCATTCCATGACCGTACAGGTTGTATGCGATGAACACCTCTGTCTATGCAAACTAGACCTGGAAGCTGGGAAGCATGGCGACACATGGCTCATTGGTGAGTACAAATGGCTGTGCACATGCATGCATGTCACACAGACAAATACACAACCCAACTAATGACAACCATCCTCACCTCCCCAGGGGACAGTGTCTACCCTCTGACCAAGTACACGATGACGCCAATACGGAACCCCACCACACCACCCCAGGTAAGAAACAACGCAGCCCATATTGCAACCAGGGGCATAGTGGAGCAGACATTCGGAGTGCTCAAATCATGCTTCTGCTCCCTTGACCGCTGTGGCCGGCAGCTACTATATGCACCCCCAGCAGTGTGCAGGATCATTGTGGCATCATGTGTCCTGCACAATGTTGCAACATAGCGGGGCATACGGGTGGACATGGTGGTGACCCAAATCCCCAACCACAGGCACATGCGCTGCACAAGGGAGGGGAAAGGGCACATGGCGAGGCAGCCCAGACCCAGCTTGTGGCCACATTTTTCACCTAAACGGCCTGGCACATACCAGGTGACAATCGATGATGACAAAGAGACAGCCAACTGTCACAGCCTTACCACCCTGAGAATGTTTCCACGAAAGTGCCACATTGTGTGCATCCCTAGCTACTTAAACATAACCAATCCTGTGTGACCAAAAGGAACATATGCAAGATGCATATCACACTACCCCCTACAAAATAGGCCATGAAAATCACTGGTATGTCACCCAAACCCTCCCAACCCCCATCACCATTCTCAGCCACACCATGACATGGCATGCAACAGCAAAGAGCAAACCAAAAGCAGAACACATGACAAATCAGATACGAAGTGCCAACTGATAAATGGAAAGAGGCCTGAGACAATCACACATGACATGCAATCAGATTAAATGACTGACCATCAACCTCCCACACATACAAAGTCATACACAAATGCATGCCACCAGCGGTACCATCAACAAAAGACAGAATGCCTGTTGGCATGCACATTGGCCAATCCAAATCCGCAAATCCCAAAACCGTGTGCTGTGTTTGTCTCCTGCAACACACCGCTCAGCACACAGCACAGTGAGCAGCCATTGTGTTGGGGATACACCTTGAGCATCATATAAAAAGGACAAGCAACAAAAATAACCCAGTGGCGCATGTACACGATCCCCAAATGGTAAGTGATCATGCACTGCAGGGACACAGCATGGCAGAGAAGGCAATCTGTGTGCATGTGTGGGTATGGAAGGGTGGTTGTATGTGTGATGGTGCATTGTGTAGGTGTGTGTGTCAGTAGGGACTTGCACTCAATACATGCATGTGAAATGAAGTGACCCTCAGTGTCCTGTACACATCATATGTAAACATTGGCCATGTGGACACCCCAGTATGTCAAACCACACCAATCCCCTGACACCTGAAAAGTAAACTCAACACAGGAACAGCCATTGACCAGCAGAACATATCATGTACGTAGTACCCCACATTGAAAATGTCAGAGAGTGCCCAATCACTGTAGCCCAAGCGTACTGTCTGACAACAAAAGCCCCTCTCTCATTACCTCATCACCATGACATTCAGAAGCACTGTGTCTGGTGTCCATCGGCTTCTTCCTTCTAGTCTACCTGGCTTCAGGATCCCCCTTCCCCTTGGTTTCCTTGTTCTTCCTTCCATGTAAATAGGTTCCAGCCCCCTCAGAGGCTACCTTGAGTGGTAAAAATACCAAATTGCAGAGAACTCAAAGGAGCCAAACCCCCAAACCAGGAAAAAAGCCTCTAGGCACCAAAAAACCCTGGACGAGTCTCCAGTAGATGACTTGACGTCACAGAATATGGCCAAGCACATGTCCAAGCTGAATGATAGAAGAACTACCAAGGTAGCACACTTGAACAATGGTTCAACAGGATGGGCAGGAATTTGAGTACACAATAATCAATGAGGGTGCCACAACTGATGGGTAGAGCTGGAACTTGAGTAGAAAATAACCAAGGAGGCTGGCACAACTGGATGGTAGAGCTGAACCCCAATCAATCCTTGATAGCGTGAACGAAGAAAGGCAGAGACAGCCCAAGTCTGGAAAGGCAGAGTGAATGCGAGTTAGCCGGAAACAGCTGACAACAAGTTAAGAGCCACAACAGTTGAATAGCATTGGTAAAAGGCCAAAGTCAACATAAAGGTATGGATATTATAGATGAAAGACAGGAGGAGTGAGAGAGAGATGCTGTGTGAGGGAAGACAGATACAATGTGCCGTCCAAATAGAACGGAGTGGAGTAGTAGTATAGGCGGACATCTCAGGTGAGGACTGGACCGTGCGTTTTGCTTCTTGTGTCACATTCCTAATGCATCCTCCTTTGTCACAATCCCTTGGGGCTGAACTCAACACATACCAACTTGACATTGTCACCACCCGGCCCCCTCCCACCATCAGTGTAACTTTGACAGCTAAAGGGTACAGGCTACCGTCTACTGCATGAAGTGCATCAAGCACGTATACAGGCAAGAAAGGGAAATACATCACAATCAACTTCAATAAATGGACAGTTGAAAAATGTACTCACCAAAATTGATTGCAGCCATGCCGTGGAGAAAACATCCATAATCCTCACTGCGGGTATAAACACAAGTAGAAGAAAAAGTGCTCCACACTAGAAGATCTGCGCCACAACGTATATTTGTGGAAACTGAAATTTATTGATTTTAATGCCCTTTTGGATAACACGTGTTTCGACACACCAGCGTCTTTTTCAAATCAGGCTGGTAACAAAAACTAGTGAAAGTGTAGCCAAAATCGCAATGGAAAACATATATCAGAGAGCATAATGCGTAATCAAACACATGTAGAAGTAAACCATGAAAACAAAAGATTAATTTACATTAAAAATAGTCACAGAGAAAAAGGGAGGGGTGAAGGGGCAGGAGGTTCAAGGTAAGAAAACAGAAAGAAAATAGGTAAAGAACAACAACAAAATATTAGTACATACTCATAGGTCATTATCTAGTAGTTTTTAAACAAAAACATCAATCTTCCTTAAGATGATAGATATAGAGGTTTGCCCATGGAGGCCTTACCTATATTCCAAATTAAAAGTCTTCAATTCAGTAGAACAGAAAGTCATGGGTTAAATCCCCCTGTTTTGATTCATGCCAAAATATCACATTTTAGACAGTGAATACATGTGACTAGTCATTTAAAACGTCCAAAGTTGTCAAAGTCTCCTATATTACATATTATTGAAACTATATGTTTAAGTGAAAAAACCTCCAATAGTGAATTATCCGAAATTAAAATAACCTCAATTATGCAAATTAGTAATATTTTGTAAGAAAGTGTGCATATAAATACTGGATGAAATCCTAACATGATGGAATACTAAATGCGATAAACAACGTCTAACTAGAGCGCGGCAAAACAATTCAAATGATGTACTCATAGACCAAATAGTGCTAAGTCCAAAGAGGCCGCGACTACATGTATGAGGTATGTGCTTACTCTGTCCAAGCACGGCCAGCCCATTACTCGAGTTGCAGCCGTGCGGCAGAGGGCGCCAACAAAAAAGCGCTGAGAGCACAAAAGAAATGTGCTTATCAATAGCTGCCACCTGTTGTTCTGAATTGGCATACATGGATTGCTCATTGCTCCCACTCAGTATACCCTGGTGGCCGGACTTCACACTCGTGGGGCCCAAGGAGCCGTGGTCCTCACTGGATTGGCACTGCCCGCGTCTACAGGACTACATCCCTCTGTTGACATGATACCCCTGGCACATCAGCAACTGCTGTGGAGTGTGACCACAGGCGGATGTTCCAACACTGTCAGGCCCCTCAGTGCAGGTGTCATGGACAGAAGATCGTCCACACCAGGATCACTCACCATCGATGAATGGACATGACGCACATCCAACTCAACATTGTTGTCAGAGTGATCATCAGAGCTAGACTGATTGCCAGCCCTGGACACGATGGTGTGGAGCACAAGTGGGTTCTCGTGGTCTACCACCCCACGAACCCCACTTGTGCCGAGTTGCTGATGTAATAGCAACCCTGTGTCTGGAATGACATCACCATCCTCTTGCTCCATTGCGTCATCATCTGTAATGTGGAAAAAACAAACATGAGTACACATGTCAGAGGCAGATAACACACATACACATAGACATCACATCGACAGCCAACACATGAAGCAGACATGTCACACACAACTAAAATTCTGCCATTCATCCAGTGGCATTGATATGCAAATGCATCCCAAAAGCAAAAATGGATGTGTGTACATAGCGAAACCTACACATGTACTGGATGTAGTACATCACCTCCATCACACACCACCTCTTTCAGGCACATGTCACTGGCAGAAATGACAGATGGCTACAAAGAGACGGCACATACCATAAGCATTTCTGAACAGCAAAATGGCCACAGCTGCAAGTGATTCCAAACATACCATGACACACGTAATATGCATGTACACATGCATCACTAGATCATCATCACCAATATAGCTTCATCCATCTGCAGCTCGGCCCGTACCGGGCGTCATGGGCCATGTAGACATAGTGAATGTCCCCAGCAAAGCGAGGGCCTGCAACTAGGCATGAGGGACCATAACGCCCAGTACGGTCCAAGCTGCCGGTCCATGAAGCCTCCAGAACACCCCTCAGGGCCTGATTGAGCACATTGTGCATTGATTGTGGCCTAAAACATTATTCAGTGTCTCAAATCATCACGGCCAGGCCCCACCAGATTAGCTAAGTGGGTCTGGGCGTACACATACTGCACCAAGGTGTACCTTCAGGATTGTGCCAGCTGAACATAATGGGCGCAATAATGAAATCTCAGCATCATTAACGTTAATCAACTACATATTAGTCATTCAACAAAAAAAGCTGCAGAGAACACATGTGTAAATGAACACTTTCACACACACATAGGTGAGTAGCTGCAATGTTGCACTACACAACATTGAAGCTGCTTGCATATGCACATGTGAAAGTGTTCAAAAACACCCGTTTTCATATACACCCGCAGAGGTGATTATGAACAACATCCTATACAGCAAAGCAAGCAGCTATAACGCTGCTTGCTTTGGTGTATGTGAAAGTGTACACATACACACGTGCAGGCAGCTCCACAGTCATTACAACCTGATTGGCAGGCTATAATCAATCAGCGACCTATAGCAGTTGCTATAGGCAGCAGATTGACCAATCAACTTTGCTAAACACCCACTAGGGTGTTCCAATACTGAGTACATGTGTCACAGGATGCACCTGTGCCCATGCCTTTCATGACAGTGAAGGGATGACAATCTGATCATACATGCCAGGTCACTTTGATGTTGCAGCAGTGAGTAGGCATGTAGAACAGTGTAACATGGCTCAGAGGTGGGTTGGTGCAGTGTAGAACATGTGTACATTGCAGACTATCTACATCAGCAAGTACATTATGATGTCAATCAATAAACATGAAGGCAGTGTAAGGGCAAGTTCAGGCATCACATGCAATGTGCATGCAATGGCTTGCATGGCTATAGGCAACACCCCCCCCCACTCAGTGAAAATGCGGGGAGGTATTGCATGGCAGTGAAAGGTTGACCAGAGAACTGTGTATTGGCAGACAGTGTTGAGTAGCGTCAATTGCATCATCTGAGTCAACGGACAACACAGCAGATGAGAATGGAACAGTAAGCAGGACACATGATGAACCCTCTGTAGTACATCCATTTGTGCAGAAGGCACTACACCAGATGAACAGAGTCAGGGGGCCTGAAACAGGGGGAGGCCTGTGCCCCACACAGACTATGACACCCTAATCAGATGCGTGATGCAGGACTGACCCAGAGTGAGCATAGAATGGATGATCAAATGCCATTAAATGTATGTCATCCTGGACACGTACTACAATGATCATTCTGCCAAGGACACATAGGGGCATGTATGGAATGCACATGGAGCATGAATGGGCATTCATGTCCCTGTGGAGCATCTACCATCTGCTCAGTCTGAGTGCGACACCCTGCATCAAGGACAAAGGATGTACCCCACAGTATGTGTCTGGCAGGTTGGCAGGGGGAAGTGTGCATGTACACAGGAGCATTGAAAAGGCCATTGCACTAGTCCAGCATGTTACCAACCAGTGCCATGGTGAAATTGGGGTGCAGAGAGGTGGAGGGGCAAGAGAGCATGCCTACGTCGAGTACCCGCATGCAGGCAGAACCCACATGCGATGACATAGTCCGAGTGCTGAGTGGAAAGACACCCCAGGCTACATGCAGAAGGGCCAGTGAGCTGGAACATGGACCGGAGGGGCAGCCGGATGACTAGCATGTGAGTAGGGTGCAAGTGTGGTGATGAGGACAGTCCCCGTCTGCTGTACATGTCCAGCATGCAGCACAGCAGGCACGCATTAGTGAAGCATTGCATGACTTGCACATGAGACCATGTACACATAGCATGTAGTGGCAGTCAAGCACAACACATCACACAAGCAAACCACACATGGGATGGACAAACACGCAACAACACTCACCGGACGGTCCATCAAAATCCAGCATCTCTCCCACTCCTTTGACCAATTCTGCCGAGATGAACTCCGCAGCGATCACCTCGTGCGGTGTTGAGTTCTTCCTCTACAGGTGTTGGCCCAGTGCCAGTCACCCAAGTAATGGCATAATTGGAGGCACCCATTGGCTTAGCACAGCATCGGAGTTCATCCCAACGCTTTTTGTACTCCTGAGCTGTGCGCACCTCATTTCCGAATGCACTAACACCCACATGCTTCCAGTGGTCCCAACGCTAGGCAGGCATAATGTGACAATTTGGGCCCACTAGCATATCACGGTCGTGTTCCGACACGTAGCCCACAAGGAAGTCCAGTTCCTGCTTGCCGAAAGGCTTCTTCCTCGACGTGCCGGAAGCTGGAGCCATGTCTGGGGTCCCAGCCTCTTGTACAGGAGCAAATTTCCTCCTCTTGGGCAGTGGTCCGGACCCTGACTGGCAGATGCCACCCTGATCAGTAGGGGCAGTGGTGCTGGTGGACTGGACCGAGGGAGTGGCAGGTGGAACTAGGATGGAAGCCCTGACTTGCGTCAGTGGCTGCTGGGCGCTCTTGACTGCACCCAGCACAGCAACAGCTGCTGTGCCAAGGTCATTGGCCGAGACTGTCTTAGCTGGCAGACTCACAGCCGGGGTGGTGTCAGCTGCATCTGCCCATGCAGTTGCCAACACCCGGCTGCTCGGGGCTGCAGATGACAACACTGCCCCAGGGACATGTGCCTCGGCCAGAGCAGCACTGCGTGCACTTACCTTGTTGCTCCTGACCACCTGAAATTCTGCCTGGGAACCATCAGGTGCCAACGCATCATGTGCTGGCCGACCCTGAGCCTGGGTGGTGGTTGCCACAGCTGCACTTGCAGCTACCACTACCATTGGGCCTGTAGCAGTCGATGAAACTGACTGCCGGGTCACATGAGAGCCAGTGTCAGATGCAAGAGCTTCATTTCTCGGAGCTGCAGGGGCTGGTGGCATGACTGCACCAACAGGTGGCAGAACATCCTGCTGAGTGACGCACCTCTGCCTCTTCCCCATCTGGAGCTACCCTGGGCACCGTGTACTCCCCCTACTCCCTGGTCCCCCGGCACTGTCCCTGACCACAACCACCACGTGGAGGACACCCAGCTGAGGTGCCATCATCTTTCGTGGCCTCCCAAACATGGCACAGATGTAGTAGTGCCAATGGGAGGTGTACACGACAATTGTCCTGGGAAATTGGGGTGAAGGGGTTGGGGTACTAGATGTAAACAGCATCCCAGTGCGCCTGCAAGGCTGTATGTGATCCCGATGAGATAATGATGGGTCACGCAATGCTCAGGCACCCCAAATCTGCAATGAAACTGTGTACACAACACCTGGTAGCCCACGTGTGTGGAATGAACCTCATGCAGTACTCGGTGGCACCCAGGGACACGAAAAACACGTACATTTGGGACACACAGGCTACTATGACCTCGAAAATGGGTGAGCAATACACAGGGGGACCCTCAGTGGGAAAAATAGCTTGTGCGACTCACCGTCTGACTAGTGTGGGAAAGAAAAACACCCATAGGCTAGACCCCCGCCAAAAGAAGCGGTACATCCACGATCGCTGTGAAGGGATGGCGCGTGAAATAACAAGAAGTAGCAACACATGCGTCGGTCTCAAAGAAAAGCATGTATAGCAAACTGCTGGGTCATGCTCACCTTTAACCCGTGCCGAGGGAAATGCCCGCGTGCATCACTTCACTTACGCGCTTAGGTCCTTTCTTTGAATTACACGCATTCACACGTGAACGTGCTGTTTTTGCACGTGCGGATTCACTATGCACCCATGCCGAGAGAAACGCCCGCGTGCATCACGTCACTTACGCGCTTATGCCCTTTCCTCGAATTACATGCTGACGTGCTGTTTTTTCACCTGCCAATTCACTCTGCATCAAGCTGGCCACGCGACAACACACGGAAGACCACGCTCCTGTCCAGAAGGCCATTTTTCTGCCCCCCAGAGCCCTGGGTATCCTCCTACAAGCCATCTGCTGCTGCCTACCTGCCTGGTGCCAACAGTGCCCTGCCATTTGGTGCCTGCACTTCAGCCATCTACAGGGGTGCAGTTGCTGTGACCACCCCTGCTGGAACAGAAGACTCCTGACTGGTATTCCATTGCTCCACAGCCCAGCCCCAGGACCCAGTTGCCCACCCACACCTGCCTCGGGGGTTGCCATGTCCAACGCAACATAATCCGGCACCAGTGGCAACCCCCCAGCAGAGAGGCAGAGGGCTGACAGCTTCAGTGCTAATGAAGTTGGCATCCTGGTGGAGCAAGTCCTGGGGCATTATGATGCCCTCTTCACACCATCGCGCGCCGACAAGGAAGGACAGAAGAGGATCTGGAAGGACATAGTGGGTGCCATCAACGCAGAGGAGGTGGCACCCCGTGACATCAAACACGTCCAAAAGCGCTGGGAGAACTACAAGTCCAGCTCCCTCAAGAAGGCCCTGCGCCTCCTGGACACAGTGGATGCAATGGGGCGCCTGGTCCACCTTACCACCCAGCAGATGAGGGTCCTGGAGCGCATTCGCCCATTGCCTCACCAACAGATCCTCAGGATGCAGGCCCATCTTGAGTAGAGCGGTAAGTGCCCATGCATTCCCATTTAAAACAGTTCATGTTGCAGTGTGGTGGTAGTTAGCTACTTGGCTGTATGTGTGACATGGGTCAGGTATGGATGTGTGTGTGCAGGCACATGATGGTGCTGCATGTGAGTCCACATGGATGGTGTATGTGTTACAATGCATCATGCAGAGCAGCTTGCAGAATGCACACATGTGTGCATGCCTATGTCTGTACTTGGACATGTTTGGGGTGTGAGAGATGGGTGCTGCTGTCATGGACATGCAAGGTGTACGTGTCTGTGTGTCTGAGTAGAGTGTGAGTGACTGGTAAACGCCATGGATGCATGACACATGTCCGTGACTATGTGTTCATTCACTGATACAGCCTAGTCATCCTTGTATCCACTGTGTCTGGGGATATACGGGGCCAAATGTATGACCCTCCGGTGATGTGTTTTCATGTGATCAGCAAGTCCCATGATGCATGTGAGTTTCAGCCCAGCATTGGATGTTTCTATGGTGCCTTGGACATGGATGCATGAGTTTGTTGCATGTGCCATGCCTGTTTCTGCATGTGTGTTGCCTGCACTGATCCATGTGTAGTGGAGGGACTTGATGGAAGTGACATTTGACCGTGCCACTCATGTGCTGTTGCTTTGTGTCTAGGGAACTATTGTACAGTACCCTGATGCTTGTATTCAATGTCTCCCTTTACACAGCGGTGAGTGAAGAAGAAGGCAGAGACGGTGATGTGGAGGAAAGCGGCAGGGATGCCTCCACCGGCCGGCGACGCAAGGCCCAGTCACCCTCCCAGGAAATTCCATCATCCGGGAGTGAGGAGACTGGTGCCGCGTCCGCCACTACGGCTCCAGTGGAAGGGGCGGGTGAGCCCCCACAGGGGATGGTGATGTCGGAAGACGGTGCGTAGACATCCAGGTTGGTGGTGTGTACGGAGGAGGAGGAGGCAGCTTCAGACCGGCACATGGGGCCTGGTGGGGGTGGTACCACTGGTGCAAGTGGTGCAGTCCAGGGCAGGAGGCAGTACAGGTCACCGCGGAGGGGCCTGTGCATGTCACTGTCCCTGACACTGTGACTGCATCACCATGCACCAGAAGGATGCCCAGTCCCAGGCCCGTCTGCAGCTAGGGGGGAGGTCCATGTCATCTGGCACTCCTCTACCTGGGGACGTGGGGACCCGTGACAGGATTGTGTCCATCCTGATTGGTGTCACATTGCGCACACGTGTCATTCGTGATGACGTGCGTGCTTCCTGGGGGGACCACGCACGTCATCACGAAGAGATGTGTGCCAACGTTGCCCACTTGGAAGGGCTCATGTTCGGGGGTTTCCTCCATGTGTCGCTCTGTCTTGCGGCCCTCTCCTCCTCTGTGCACACTATATGTCAGTCGTTCTCCATGCCATCTTCCGGCCCAGATGAGACCAGGGCCCCCTGTGGACCTGCCACAACCAACGCAGCCAGGCTGGTGGAGATCCCATCCCTGCCATAGTCGGCAGTCGGAGTTCCAGCACAGGTGGTCACCCCAGCAATTAGACCCCTGGCAACGGATGATGTGCAGGCACATACAAGCAGGGCACCTGCACAACGGCCCCAGGTGTTGCCATCTACCCTGAGGCAGTCGTGGTGGTGGCGGCAGGCAGCAGAAAGGCGGTGGCAGGCTCGGCGTAGGAGGCTTGTGGCCTTGGGCCCTCTACATCATTGGGGCAGGCATCAGCCGGCGGGCAGGAGGGCCCAGGATTGGGAGTGTCTTCCATGTGGCAGCGGTTGGGCTAGTGAATAGGTGCAGAGCGGCAGCGGGCAGAGAGGGCACGGCTCGAAATGGCCAGGGCGGAGAACTCCATGCACACAGCATTGAGGCGGGCTGAGTGCCTGAGGCAACTCACAGGGAGTTAGAGTAGGCCATGGCTGTATCTCTGTGAGACCTCGAGGCCCGCCTTTGGAACATTGACGTGAAGTTCGATGATGCCCTGGCCCAGGAAATCAAAACGTGAGCTGTCGGACTAGCCCGCCGCCTCTGTATATAGTTATTTAGGTTTAGGTTTTATTTGCTTTTTATTATTATTTGGAGTTCACAGACTTTGCTCCACTTTTTGTATATAGTTTTATTTTATATAGGGTTTTAGGTAGGTTTCCTTTTGTTTTGGGATAATGGACCATTCAGACTTTCGTTTTGAATATTACAGACATGTTCATACTTTACTTTTTATATTCACATGGAGTAATGTTTTTTTATGCTTTTCACCTTGGGATTTATTTCTATTGACTTTGGGGATGGACCACTTTTATTTTTTCATGTTTTGGATTTAAATTTTTCCTTGGATTTCACTTTCTTTTTCATTTTGCAATCATTATTTCTTCATTTGCATGTGTGATTTTCAGTTTGTCATTTGTTTTAATTTTGTATACATTTCTTTATTCTTCATTCTTGGTGTGATCTACTATGATGTATTTTGTCCATGTCTCCATTAACAATGGCCCAGTCATGTGTTGCCACTGTGTGGCTCTGTAGGACATTTGTTGATGGGCATGCTGGTTCTTTTCAGACTATCATTGAATGGGTAATTTGGTAGGGGGTGGGTGCAGTGGATCGTTGGGTGTTTGTACTGGGGGGTGGGGGTGTGGGATTTGGGTTGGCATTAGGGCCATGGGTCTGTATAGTTATGACGTGGTGTTTGGGGGGAGTTGAGTCGGGGCCTGCTGGCAGGTGCCTGTCAATGGGGAGTGTGTGGGGGGCATGAGTCGGGGCCTGCTGGCAGGTGCCTGTCAATGGGGGTTGGGGGGCCATGAGCCGGGGCCTGCTGGCAGGAGCCTGTCAATGGGGGGTTGGTGGGGGGACATGAGTCAGGGCCTGCTGGCAGGTGCCTGTCAATTGGGTGGGGGGACATGAGTCTTGGCCTGCTAGCAGGTGCCTGTCAATTGGGTGGGGGGGCATAGTCGGGGCTCCCAAGTGCATGGTGTCATGTGTCCTGCCTGCGGGGCATGGTAAGGGTGGATGGGCTGCCTGCGGGGCATGGTCAGGGTGGATGGGCTGCCTGTTGGGCATGGTCAGGGTGGATGGGCTGCCTGCGGGGCATGGGGAGGGTGGATAGGCTGCCTGCAGGGCATGGTCAGGGTGGATGGGCTGCCTGTGGGGCATGGTCAGGGTGGATGGGCTGCCTGCGGGAAATGGGGAGGGTGGATGGGCTGCCTGCGGGGCATGGTCAGAGTGGATGGGCTGCCTGCAGGGCATGGGGAGGGTGGATGGGCTGCCTGCGGGGCATGGGGAGGGGTGTAAGGGGGACCCCTGTGTCGTGGTCTGGCTGCAATGGCTTCGTGTGGCATCTCACCACACTGCTGTGTGAATCTGGGGGTACAGGAGTGAGAATTACACGTGATTGGGCTGGCGCAAGCGGGGTACGTGTATTCCAGGGGTGTGCGGGTAATTTTACATGCGATTTCGCTGATGCGTGCGGGGTACGCATATTCCAGGGGTGCGTGGGGAGTTTTACACGCGATTCCTTTGGCGCGAGCGGGGTACGCGTATTCCAGGGGTGTGAAAGGTAGTTTTACATGCTATTTTGCTGGCGCGAGTAGGGTACACGTAATCCGAGGGGTGCGCGGGGAGTTTTACATGTGATTTTGTTGGCGCGAGTGGGGTACACGTATTCCCGGGTGCGCAGGGAGTTTGATACGCGATTTTGCTGGCGCGAGCGGGGTACGCATATTCCAGGGGTGCGCAGGGAATTTTACATGCGATTTCACAGTCGCAAGTGGGGTACGCATATTCCTGGGGTGCACAGGTGGTTTTACACGTGATTTCACTGGCGCGAGCAGGGTATGCGTAATCTGAGGGGTGCGCAGGGAGTTTTACACACAATTTTGCTGAGGTGAGCGGGGTATGCATACTCCGAGGGTTGCACAGGGAGTTTTACACGAGATTTTGCTGGTGCATGAGGGCTCTGTAGCATTTTAGCACGTTTTCGTGGTTGGGGGGCTGTATGCTGGTCCATTGGTCCTTGCGCCATGTAGGGGATGTGTGCAATGTTTTGGGATATGGGGCACGGTTGGGGCGTAACTGGCACTGCTGCAGGGTCGCTGCACCACTCTGTGCCATGGCTGGTTATGGATGTAAGTATCCATGAATATGCTGTGCGTCAAAATGGGTTTTGGCGCACGCGGCTGACATAAGCTGGTGCACGCTGTCTCTGTGCGCCAGCCGCATGCACCACTTCTGCACTATATTCTATGAATTACCCCCAAAATATCCTGTGCTGGTACTCATTTATCGACCTGAGAAGGATGAAAGTCTGAGAGTAGCAATTATTATATAGAATTCCAGAAAAACAAATTATTTGTTATTCATATTCTTTCTTATTTAGGATCACTGCTCAAAGTGTTACACTTGTGAAACCCCCGGTTTATTTTTTTAAGAGGCCTGATCAAGAAAGCCAGCCACTTCAAAAATAAAGAGCCACAAGGCAAACAACTTTTCTTTTTAGAATTTCTTTTTAGGGGTAGCAAGGGAGACTTCAGGGGTAGCAAGGGAGACTTTGGGGGTAGCAAGGGAGACATCAGGGATCACAACTGCGACCCCTGGTGACCCCCAAATGACCTCACTGCACCAAAGGTCCAGTTATTACTAGAAAACTTTTTGGTGGGTCTGAGCCCAGAAGAGGGGGACCCAGGGGTGAAAAGTTATCACCCAACGTACAATCGGAAAGGAACTTTTTTTGTTTGTTATTTTGAACCAATCAGGTCCTCTGAGGCAAGAGACTTTTTGTTGAAAAGAGATTTTACCACCAAAGGTCTTAATAGGATAGATAAAGACTGAATTGTCATCTCATGCTGGGAAAGCTCGACAGTGTGCTGTGCTCAGGAGTCCCGCCTTGTCCTATGCTCAAAAAGTGGGGAAGGGAGACCCCAGGCTACACATCCTGACTTATCATTTGTGAAGACTTCTTTCTTTCTTGTGAACACTATGCCACACTCTTTTGTATTCAGTTGTAAGGATTGGCAATTGTTGTTTTTTTTTATTAGTATAGGACCTTTTATTTGACAAGACGCCACTAGGACTGCCTTATTATTATTTGATGGTACTAGCTTGCTCCCATCTTAGATTTAGATTTAGATTATGCATTTTTCCAACCTGCACATACAGTTTAAGAAGCACCCTTGAACTGTGATCATTTGTGTCTGTCTTTCCTTTTGCCACCAACAGTTCCTTATATATGGTGTCAGAGTGGGATATGATTCAACTGATACAAATTGAAACCATGCTAATAATTGTGCTACCACCAGAAGGGGAAAATAAAATAGTTGCTCTCTTAGATTCTGACCACGTATCCACACTGTAAGAGGTGTTGTACTCTCAATTACTTGGCCCACCTAGTCAACAGGATCTATTCTTTAAAACTCAAGTGTTGCTAGAGACCTTTCCTCTCTCCCACTACAACATACAACCTTGAGACCAAATAATCCTCAAAGTTTGACCTATGTTTTCTTTTATCAGACCTAGTGCTCTGAATTCCCCTCCCTCCGAGCCTTTTTTTTTCTTCATGGTACCCAGCCTTCATCCATTTTTGAAGTGTTAAAAACTAATTTACTTCAGTCCACTCCATCAACAGACTCAGAATCAGAAGATTCCGAGGATTTTTTGGACACCACAGAGGGAACCCGTATACCCCCCAGATGAAATGGCCCACATAGCCAATGCCATCGCCCAATTAGTGGCCCATCAGATACAGGCCGAAAATAGACTCCACTAAAATGTAACAATTAATTGAGTTGCAAACAATGCCCTTACTACCACAGGGCATACTTCTACACTATCTTGAAGGAGAAGATTTACGATTTTTGTGTCTAAACTTTGAACGCCTGGCCGAACAACTGGGATGGGAAGAGAACAGGAAAGATGCTATTTGGGTTCCTTGTTGAAAGGTGAACTACAAACTTCCTATAATCTACTTAACCATGCACATGGAGCCACCTTTCTATCCATCAAAGAAGGGTTGTTAAAAAGAGTAGAGCAGACCTGCAATTTTTATCGGCAGAAATTACGGGCCATTAGGTTGAATCTGGGAGAAAACACTTTAGAACTAGGTGAATGCTTAAAAAACACAGTGGCCCTATGGATTAATAACAAGTCCTTAGAAGAACTGACAGAGATGAGAAATCTGTTCTTCACCTACTCTAGCCCCGGCCATTGAGACTGCACAAAACCACTCGGATGCAGCTAAACACTTCCATTTGGACCATCGATAGGAAGAACGGAAGGATAATAAGCCCATCCATTGAACTCAACCTCAGGCAGTATATGAACAAGCGGAGCTACATAGAATCAAGAAGGAATACCAACAGAGGGAATAGAAGTAAACTAAATTGATCCAGAGGTTAAGGATGAAAGTATGATTTGATATGATATGTTATTTATAACGTGCTTAATACCCAGAGGTTTCTGAGGACAGACATGGGGATTGAACCTGTGGTGCTCTGTGTCATCTTGCTTGCAAGGCGAGCACGTTGTCCCTGAGCTATCTCCTGAGAAGTAGAAAGGAGGAGTTAAAAGGAAGCAGACCACCACCTCTAATTGGTTTTTCTTTTAGAGAAACAAGGCATCTAGCTAGACACTGTCCAGAGAATATTAAAGATGAACCTATGGAAATAGGTTGCTTAAAGGGCAAAGAATGGGAAGAACCCGAGGAAGAGATCGAGACCTTTAGCATTTATTTGTGCCAAACTCCTACTGAGTTCACATATGAAAAGGCTTGGGTGAATGGGAAGCAAGTAAGATCCTTGATCCTTGATCGTCTCAGGTAGTAAGCAAACCGCTATGTGGGCCGACTTAGTCACAACTAGAATTAGACAACGCGGCCCTAGTTAGAGTGACAGGTGGACATGGAGACAATGAAGTGTACCCTAAAATACCAGTACACATTGAAATCTGAGGTGAATCATGCGATATATCATCAGCCATAATTCCAGGGCTCCCCAAAGAAGTTATTCTCGAGTGGGACTTCCCCATCGTCTCTACTCTTTTGCAGGAATCTCCACCCTTCTTCAGATATTTTCTACCCCATTGATCCTGGCAGATGAATTACTACTCCCAAGATTCTCCACAACGAGACTGGGAAAACTCTGAGCCCATAAAATCCAAAACAGCCCTTAAAACCCAATTCAAGGGTTATTGCATAGAGACAGATAAAACCACTCCACCTCTATCTACTCCGATCACAACCAAGCAGTGGAATATGCAATAATTCCTGGATATCTCTTGTCCCTGTTCTCTTCCAGGTCTTAACATCAAGGAACCTGGACAATGTACAGGTTTATTCACCCCACATAGGGAAGGGTATGTGAGAAACCTTAAGGTGTCTGCCAAACTAACCCCCGGGAATCTGTCATCCAGGTGGCCAGGACACGACCATTGCTATTGGATCCAGTACCTGGGGGTGGACCATTGAGGGAGGATCACCGGTATGGGGTTCCTCGAGGAGTAGAAGTGGGACACTGACGGGTGTGATGTTGTATCCCGCTTCTTCTAACACCTTTTCCCCGTCCTTCCATGTAAGATACTCAGACACTCTACCTCCCACCCCCCGTTCTCTACACAAACACTTTTGCACATCACAAAAGACAATGGACTAACACCAGAGCCATTTACCTGACATGTCCCAACAGAAGGGTCAGGCAAAATCAGGCAATTGACCAGAATCACATAAACCTTTCAGCCCTTTCCCTTCCCCACATGGATAAAAGGTGGAGCATGAGAGCACATGATGAGCAAGGCAGATTGCACATCGAAACAGCTATCCAAGCATGGCAGTTCAAGAGGAAGAGAAAGGCGGTGAGAACCGAAAGGGTGACAAAGTGAGAAGCGACCTTGCCCTTTCCAAACCAGACCCTTGAAACCTCCCTGAAAGGAATCATAAGACGGCGAACAATAGCCAGTGTGTGTTGCAGCAGATGTCAGTGGTACACGGAAAATGCCTACACTGATAATCAGAACAGAGAGAGATGCTTGCTACCATGGTACTGGCCTTGACTCCACAGACAAGAAAAGCCAAGCAATTCATCACAGCCGGTGAGTCGAGGGGAAAGCCGATAGGAAACTGAACTGTGTTGAATGAAAGTCACAAAGGGCAAATTAAGTAAAGTTCAAAGAACTGTTAACATTAACGGAAAACCAGCTGCAGTAGGGTCTGGCACCACGTGGGTGCTCATTCGAGAGAGACTCTGGTTGATCCCTCGTTAGTTGAAACTTCCGATACCAGAAGGCCTAGGAGAGCCAGAAGGAAAATGAAAGTGGTCATACAGGGGTCTAGCAAAACGCCCTGTACAGTCGAAAGTCTTTGACCTGCATGTAAGTGAAAAGCTAAGGGAGGTGAATCCTGCATAGTGAGAAAGGATAAAGAACTTTTTAATTGACAAGAGTGAAACTGACTGAGGGATGCCGATGAGAAGGGGTAAAGTTTGAAGCCCCAACAAACAGTGTGTTGACAGTAGTGAACCCGACAGAGGGATGTCCACACTGAACTATTTAAAAAGAGATTAAGGCTTCTGAAGGCCACAGGTGAAATTGTTTTGAGAAAAAGCCATAGTGAGCCCGACAGAGGGAGGATTAACATTCAAGAAGGGTCTGAGCACTGAAGAGGGGGATCCAAAGGTGAAAATCCATCGTGCAAAGATCTGTGAATGCAAAAAGGAGAAAATGTATACATGAAAGACATAGTGAACCCAAAGGAGGGAGGCAAACAGTCAAGAAGGGTCTGAGCCTGGAAGAGGGGAATCCAGGGATAAAAAGCTGTCATCCCGCCGATGTGTGAATGCAACAGAGAAATCTTTTGAATACAAGTGAAAGTGAACCCGATGGAGTGAGACAGATATTCAAGAGGTGTCTGAACCCAGGGGTCAAAAATCATCACCCAAGTACAATCAGCAAGGAACATTTGTTTATAATGTTGAACATACCAGGCCCTCAGAAGCAAGATAATGAACCACCAAAGGTCCAGTTGTCACTAGAAACATTTTGGTGGGTCCGGGCCCGGAGGAAGGGGATCCAGGGGTGGAAAGTCATTACCCAATGTACATTTGGTAAGGAACTTTTTTTTGTTTGTTATTTTGAACCCATCAGGTCCTCGGAGGCAAGAGACTTTTTGTAGAAAAGAGTCTTTAACACTGAACGTCCTGATAGCAGAAAACATAACTGTTGTCTCATGCTGGGAAAGATCAAGAGTCTGCTGTGCTCAGGAGTTCTGCCTTGTCCGGTGCTCCCAACATGGCGAAGGGAGACTCCCGGCTATGACATCCTGACTTATCGTTTGTGAACACTTCTTTCTTTTGAACACAATCCCACATGCTTTTGTATTTAGTTGTAAGGTTTGGCAAGAGTTTTTTTTTTTTTTTTAGTAAAGGCCCTTTTATTTTACACGATGCCACAAGGACTGCCCTGTTATTATTTGATTGTCGTAGCTTGCTCCCGTCTTAGATTTAGGTTTAGAGTAGGTGTTTTTCCAACCTGCACATACAGTATAATAAACACCCTTGAACTGTGATCACTTGTGTCTGTCCTTACTGTTGCCACCAAATCCCATACGTCCTTGTCTTTGAACATATGTCACGCAAGTACTTTGAAGCGGCCCCCTTGTAAGTTAACATATTTTAAAACTCAAATATTAATTTGCCTTCTAAAGATTTTGAAAAGACAAATGTGATGCTCAGCGTCTCCTACTTTAGCATTACTAACATTACCCTATAAGTAGAGAGCACCATTGCAATATCATTTACTTAGCCTACAAGTGATAATGGGGGATGGACTATGCCTGGGATTACTCGTCCATAGTATCAGGGCACCGGATATTCAGACAGAAGAATGCTTTTCACACAATCTGCATCGTATCCTAGTGTTCAGAGTTCCTTTAGGCATAGACCTTAACGCATTATATGGTAACTCTCTTCTATACAAAAACCGTTTCACTGAGCACTTGCGTAATCCTATACAATGATATAAGGGTGGGGTGTGTTGCAAACTATCTTGTACGCACTGAAGAAGAATTAGGTACATGCAGAGTCATGCCATTCTTAAAATGCACATCATATGTTGCTTGCAAAATATTGTGTGTCTGCAAATATACCAGTGAGTGTTTACTGCTACAATCCCTCACATTTTACAGGGCTCTATCGACTAGTATTGGAGGCAAGCACCGGGACCGGGGAAGGGAATGGATGGAAGCATAACTCCTTGTGGGTGATGAACAAAGCAGCACATTTCAAAGACCAAGTCAGACGTTTCGCAGTACACTGAAGGAAATGTGTTGCGTGTTTGCTAAAGGATAGGAAATTCTAGTACCCATATAGACAACAGCATCTTCTTTTTTTTCTATGCTCAACCGATGGGGGCTTTTCAATATAACCATGTGTTCTGTGTGTGCAGTCTCTAGCATCTCCCTGCATCTGATTTAACTAATCACAAAGAATTACAGACGATAGATCCATAATTACAGAAGAAGGCACTCAAACAGTTGTATCTCTGATGAACTGATGTAATTAACTTAAAAGGCATATATGTGTGATTTCTTTCAACAGGGCTCCATAATAAATCTCAGTAAGGCTCTTGTTTAGTTTCATCTAGGCTGTGGTGCAGAAGGATGGGCAAAATCATATACACTGTATTATGTGCCCTGTCATTTCACTCCCTATGTCAGGGGTACAAGCACAGCTCTGATTAGATTTTGCTCACTACTTGGAGTCAAATTATTTTTCCGGGAGTAATAAAGTAATTAGTTTTGCCAATAGGGATACTTTCTGCTTATTAAAAGATATCCTTTCACCATAAAATTCCTTTTGGGATCAGGCATTAATATTATTAGAGTTCCTTCCTTCCTATGCCAATGCTCTACTGGTCACTAATTTGAAAAAATATCAGTGGAGCTTTGTGGGTTGAAGCAATGATATGTTCATTGTTTCTCATTTTTGTTCGGCGCATTTTCCATTGTTAGGGATTAAAAATGCATGGTGCATACGTCTCTTAGATCTAAGGCTGGTGTTATCACTACCCAGAGAAGAACGGAATTTTGCATCATCATATTCTAAGGGACAGTTATTTTGATGCAATTATCGTCCTTATACAAATTATTAAAAGCATGTTCTCCTGGCCCCTGAATTACTTCAAATAAAGTGGCACTTAAACTCCTTTCAGCATGTTTTTCACTCATTGTTCTTAATTGCCATTGATCCATCGACAAAATGTATTCTGAGTTTCTTGACAGCCACATCAGTTAAGACAAGATATATTTGTTATTTATAATACAAATGAGTGATTTTCCAGTGGCATAAAACATACTGGACCTCATTATGACTTTGGGCGGTATCTGGGCGTAAATCTGCCAGAACACCGCCCAAACAAATTACTGTTACCGCCACTTGGTCCAGAGGAATTTCCGCCGGATTACAACTGGTGGTGGTGGCATATTTCCCCCATTCATATTGAGTCCATAATGAGTCAATTGGACTCAATGTGGCTTTTCTGGCAGAATTGCTGCAGCAGAAATTCCAAAGTTTTTGGCATTGAGTTGGAGCATTTAAATCCAGGATTTTCCTGGAGGCAAATCCTCCAATGCACGCCAGAAATCGTAATTTAGCGTAGTGGTAAAGTTTCCAGTAATGGAGTTACTGCCAACTTTACCACTTAGCGCCAAACTCGTAATGAGGCCAACTTTTTACGTTTGCAAGTTACTGTGGCAGATATTGAGGTCTTGGACTGGTTGATGAGTTTTCTGTATAATCACATATGGCTTATTTTAGCCTATGTGTTTGGAAAAAGCTTAAGATTTTGAAATAATTGCAGTGGCTGGGAAGAGGAAATTCTTTTCCAAATCCAATTCTGTGACGGTAGCTCACAAAGTGCCTTACCTCATTAGTCAGTTGCGCACATGGAAAATAATGTGTGCACAACAGCCAACCGGTTCCGCACATAGAGAAAAATAATTAGAGGGAACATTGCCCAGGCGTATCCAGGAACATCTTTGTATCTATGTTTTGTATATTACACAGCTGTATTTGATCGCATGGACAGAGCAAAACTCTGAGCTTTGTTTGAATCCTGGCACATTGACGCCTCCCTTCTTTCTTTCATATGGCTGCTATACAGTGAGACTGAGCTTAGAGTCCGACAGTCTCAGGAGGGTGAATTGACCCTACCTATCACCACCAATGTGATAAGAGTTAGGTCCAAAACTTCCCTCCATTATATGGTGGAAAACCTCTGCCTTGTTTATCCTATGCAGATGACATTGTTATCCTTCAGCGCTCCCTCCATCCTCTTCATTACTATTTCAGTGCTCTGGGCCGCCTTAGTCCAAATACCACCGAGGTTAAGGTTATGGTTTGTGGTAAGGGGGCATATACTAAGGGCCCTTGTAGTTGGTGGGTGGAGGGGGTTAAGCTTGAGCGAGTTTTGGAATGCAAATATTTGGGTATTCTCATCAGGTCAAATATGTCCTTCACCCACTTGGCAGATGATCTATCTTGTAAAGTTTGGTACAAGTGACTTGCTCTCATGAAGAGGATAGATGCTCAGGGAGGTAGATGCATTGAAGGAAAAATTATAGCATATAAGATTGTAATTGTTCCAGCGATGATGTATGCTTTACAGGTCTTCCCTAGGGAAGCAAAAGAGCTTCTATATAAACTTGAGGGGAAGATACTGCAGTCATTGTTAAATCTACAACCCTGTGTGCCGGTGGAGGCAATTACGCTGGGGTTAGGCCTGCCATCACTAATTTCTCTATGGGCTTTGTCGGCTTGTAAATTTCGTGCAAAGATGCAGTATGACCTGGTGGGTAGAAGCTCGCTATTGGGACTCATGGGACAGCATTCCCTGAGATTGTCTAGGAGTACTTGGTATTGGAAATTGGATACTAGAGTTGGGACCTATTTCTGGGATATAGAGATGTCCCTAGTTCCAGATTCCTGGCTTGATGTTAACCTTGCAAATATACCAGAGAAATCCCAGTCTGTGGATGCGGACTGGGCATTGGCACATTTAGCTTCACATCAGAAATGTGCCCAATATTCTTATCGAGCTTTTGTACTTGGAGTCCCCAAGTCATACTTATTAAATCTTCGTGCGCCAGCCCTCATTAGATTTACTCTCGTATCACGAATGCAGACCCTGCTGTTCCTGGAAATTACCAGGGCTTGGATGGGAATTCCTCACAAGATATAAACTGTAGACTATGCAAAAAACAGGAATAATCCAACAAACATGTCCTGACCCAATGTGAAGCACTTGAAAGCTCCTCTGTGAAAGCATACAGCGAATTTATGCTGCCTACGTCCGACCAACTGTGGATTAGTATTTTTGGGGCAGAATCGTGGGTTATAAGAGCGTCAGCATACTATGCTTGGAAAATAGTGGCTGTTAGACTACCTATACCCTCGGGGAAGGCTTAATGGACTGTAAGTTGTGATTTACTGTCACCCTATTCGAAGATTGTGTATTTATGTTTAATGAGGTTTTATTGGCCTCTTTTAACAAAGGCTGCTTTTTTTAATGCACATTTAAGAATGTTTCTTTTGTGTTGTAAATTCTTTTGTAAATTGCTTTTATTATGTGACAGTGTACCTGCTCTAGCAGAAATACTTGACAAAGATTTGAGGTAACAGTATGGCAGAAGTACACGTAGACCCTTCTGTGTCACAGAATCGGGACTAAGATCAGCAGAATAAAATTATAATAAAGGCATTTCTTCATTTGGTCCATCTCTACAACCCCTCACCCCCGTTTGCACGTACTTGATGTCTCCCCAACTTTAGAAGACCGCCATAATAATCATAGAAATGTGTCTGAGGCAAAAACAATGTGGAAATGGGACCTGATGTTAGAATACCCCAAAAGGGTGCACCTCATTCCTCTGAAGGTGTTATAGAATAAAGAGGTGCTCATCATCGAACTTGGCAAAGTGAAGGCATCTTGGAGTAAGACACAGAAAACATATTCTGAATGAATTTGAAATAAAACTTTACTTACTTAAATGTCAGGGTGGAAAAATGTCTATCTTGCCCTATATTATGGTGGGAATTCCCTACAGAAATAAAACTAAGGAAAGTCAGAGTCAAAGAGTTAAACTTAGGAATCTGTCTGTGTTCAAAACCTATACCTGCCCTCACAACTAATCTATACAATGTGTAGGGATGTCAGCAACCAACAAAACAGTGTTCAACACAAAGTTTGGAGCTTCGTCCAGCTCACAGCTTCCTTTCAGCTCCCTTCCCCAAGTATACAACTGTCACAACAAACAATCTCAGGAAAGCCTTCAATTCAGGATGATAGAGTTTTAACCAATACTCGGGATTCCCTTCACCAAGTTCCAGATAACCCAGTTTCAAACACAAAAATATCTTGAGACTCTACCCTCAAGTCAATAAGTAGGTCAAACCTTAGGGTTTCCTTCCCCAAGACTCACTTTCAATATCAAAAATACTATTGGCAGTCTTCTTAAAGTTCTGCGCTACAGTTGCACCCTCTTTATAGGGTTGGTCTTTTATACAAAATATTTTGACTGATAGTTGCTGTTTTTTTTTCCCGAAGTATATTTTGATATTTACAATTTCTTCCACTTTGTTGTTGTATTTGCCTCTTTTCAGTTCATAATTAAAGTTCACTTCCAAAGTTCCCTTCACCCTGAAGTTTCAACACATAGTGGGTTCACTTGTCTTGTTAATGTGGTTTACTTTAAAACACAGTATATATTGGTTTAACTTAAATTCATAGTTCTTGGTTTCTCTTGAAGATTCAGCATATATAGATTTTACTTATATTAAAGTTGCCTTCATTTCTGGGTTTAGCACATGATGGTCTCATTTGAATGTAATGCTTCATTAGTAATCCTTATAGGTAACACTTCTCATTCAGTTTGAAATTCAATGATTGTGAAGATATATTTGTTAAGGTTTTTATTTGGTTCGGAATTCAATAATCATGAAGATATATTTGTTAAACCTTTCATTCTAGTTATCTTGTTATGTCACATATTTTGTAGATTGCCTTTTATAAACGTTATAACGTGCCCAGCCTTTCAAAACTGTGATTTCTGTACACGTGACCTCTCCACTGCAAGGTATTCTCAATGGTTCAATGGTTAACAAGGATTCTGATCGGAGACATTCGAAAACATGTTTTATCATACATGCCACCACTCTGATAAAATGTAATCCTCTAGCAAGTTCAAACACTTGCATACCAGGGTTCATCTTTCATAGAAAATCACTGGTTGCTTTCACAAGTCTTCCAGCAGTGCAGATTGCTTGGCCTTTTGCTCTGCACCTCCGTACTCTACCTCCTGCCCCTCAGGCACTCCTGGGTCAGCTTCTGTCCACAGGAGAAGGAGCACTGTGAATATCAGAAAAAAAGGATAGCATCCCTGCATGGCTCCCTTTCCAGCGTTTGATTGACTCCACAGAGCCCCAGCTCCTGGGCTGCACTCCCTTGAACCATCAGCGTGCTTCACAGACACAGCTCCATGCTTCTTCTGATGGCCTCTCTGATGCTGCTTCATCACCACTGCCACTGCCTCTTCGGACAATACCTGATAGGGCTTCTTTTTTATAAAACTGCAGCCCTTTAACAGGCTGCAGGTTCGAATATGCAATTAGCCCTGCCTGACCCTCATTAAATGTGTGTAAATTTGGACAAAAGGCTTAGCAGGGCTGGGAAGGCTCCAGTTGAGAGCAGCCTATGTGCTCAGACATGTGGATGGGTGCTGAGAGGAGTCGGCAGATGGTGTGAGTGATAGGGACTCGCTATGTGGTCAGTGTGCCCGAATCTGTCATAGGTCTGTGCTGCATTCTGCTGTTAGAGGTGCTGAGGTGTACTCTGGTGTAAGTAGATGGAGAATTAAGTGAACAGCACAACCAAATGTTGTCATAGTCTTTGCTGTATACTGATGTGTGTGGATAGCCATGCCTCCGGCCAGTGGTGTGTTTTAAGTACCTTGCCAAAATCAATGGTGCTTTGTTGTTTGGACGCTCAGGTATTCGTCTTCTTCTGTCAATTCTTGTGGCTGTGATAAAACGGTTAGCAACAGTGACAGTCTTTGTTCCAACTATTTGACACAAGAGGAACCCAGGTTATACTTCCAGATTCTTCCAGGAGGACAGGTGGCAGGCCTACCTAGATATTGATGGCTTACTGAACATTATAAGAAAATACCTTTACCATGTCAGGCTCATCCTATGTTCCATACATTTGCAACACCTGCCCATCCCCCCATTCCTTCCAGAGTGATGCTGGGCTGGTTCTTGATTGTCCCCTGTAGTATTGCATGGGAGATCACCACTTGGACTTCAGGTTCGGGACATGGCCATGGCGGGACAACCTCCCATGGCAATTCCCTGCAGTACATCCTAATCTATCCGATTGCGATAGTTCTATTACACCACTGTGCTTCTCGCTTCTACCACTATGTTTACGAATTGCCTCTTTTCCAAACATGCCAAGTGCAATGATTCATCAATCCTGTGACATTTCATATATGAGGGTTTTGGTTCAGCTTGTGGTGCTTCAGGGGAACAGGGTCATGATAGTGTGTGTGGTCTCGGCAGGGGCAAAAAAGGCCGGCACTGCCAGGTCCTTGGAGGTTGGTGTTGCTGAGAATGCAGCCGGTGCCGCTGGGGGTAACTCTTCATATGCTCGGGGTGAAGATTTGAGGTTTTAGGGAGGGTTTCAGGATAATGCAGTAATAGACAGGTTTTGAGGACTTTTATGAAGGAGAAGAAAGCCCTAGATGCTGGAGAAGAAAGCCCTGGACTACACCATAGATTGGGAGGCTTCTCCACACCATAAAGATTGCAACTATCCCCAGTGCCAATATCCCTAATAAACCTGCACCAGTGAGTGTACCAAAGCTGTGTTGATGTCCTGGGTGTTAGTCTTAGCAGTGCACGGTGGTGGCACAAGTTATGGTTGCTTAGTTTATCATAACTGGTAAATGTCTGAGGTTTTTCGGTTTTACTTGTAACCATAATGTCCCTTTAACAACATTTTTTCATTGAATTTCATAGGTTTTTATTAGTGCAACTTGAAATGATGGAGTGGTTATTTATAAAGCGCTTAATACCCAGACGTTTCTAAGCACGGACCCAGGGATCAAACCTGTGTTGCTCTGTGTCATCTTGCTTCCAAGGCGAGCATGTTGCCCCCGAGATGTCCTCCCAAATATGTATATCCAGTGAAAAAATGTTGTTAAAGGGACGTTATGGTAAAGTTGCGCTAATAAAAACCTATCAAATTCAGTGAAAAACACGTTGTTAAATGACATTATAGTTACTTTGCACTAATAAAAACCTATCCATGTTTTGGTTACAAGTAAAATCAAAAAATCCTGGAAATTCTCCAGTTATGTTAGGCTAAGCAACTATAACTCACGCCACCACTGTAACACTGCTAAGACTTACACCCTTGACATCAAAGATGACATCACAAATCTTCCAGATTTCATATATGTGGAAAAATACATGCACTCTCGTCAGGCATGGGGCGCAGGAACAAGTCCCCGATGAAGACTTTGTGTATGTATCTATACCTAACTGTGAATCCATTGCATTTCAGCAACTGGTACAAACAGTTTTTTTTGGTACCATCTGCCTTGTATCGTAAAAGCATTACTATTACGTATTGGCAATGGGATTTTATCTGTAAGGTTGAATGATTGCCTGAATTGCAAATAGTACATAATATGCCATGGTTTGCATGTTGTTTGAGCTGCTGGAATGGATTCCCAGTTAGGTATAGATACATACACAAAGAGCTTGTTAGGACTTGTTCCTGCACCACATGGCTGCAGAGGGTGCATGTATCCTTCCACATGTATGAAATCTTTAAGATTTCATTTATAGGTATGTTTTTGCTTTCCAGTACTTGCAGTAAGTACATTAGAAATTCTTGTGGATCTTCTTGTGTGTTTATAGTGAATCTCACAATTCCTTCAAAGTCGTCCAATTACTGCCTTATTCCTGAGACACTGTAAGTGTTGTCAGGATTGTTTGTTGCATTTCTGTGAAGGAGTAGCATTTGCAAACACAAATGGTCTGCACCGTTTAAGTAAATGCTTTCAACAATTGGTGGCAATTCGAATAGAACATTGATTGCTACATTTGCATAGCAATTTCCATCAGTTGTATTGGAAAATTTAAATGGACCAGGCAGTTCTGTGTCTGACTCATTTGATGGAAGTCCATGTTGTTTCTTTTAAGAGGTAGTTCTCTTTGTTTGTGCAGTTGGGTATGCATTTGCCTTTCAGTACATCCTTCTGTGGTTGTGGTAATTGATGGAGGACCAGCTGATTTCAATTTCTTTGGTGGTACTGTTGAGAGATCATGTATAAGTTGTGTTTGCACTAGTTTTCTTTTACAAAGTTTGCCTTTTGAGGAGCAGGGTACATCTTGAGATGTGGTGTGTAGAGTGCACATAGTCTGTTGTACTCTACGATGCAAGGAATGTCAGCCTTGACTTAACTTGCATCAAAATTGACTAGAAATAGTCCTTCAAGTGTAAGTAGGCATGACAGTGCTGCCTAACTCATGCCTTTTTTAAAGACAGTGCTGCTATAATGTCAATCAATGCTTGATATAGGGTTAGACCTTGCGTTTTCTGAATAGTGACTGCGTATGCTAGAGACAGAGTATACTGTTCTCTGCATACATACATGTCTTTGAAAAGAAGGAATCTGGCTGTTGAGCATCCTATCCTTTTAACTTATGAAAGTTTGTCAAAGTGAATATTGACAAACTGAATGCTGTTGTCACATGGGTATGTCTGGAAGCCAACAACTGTACCAAGGGCTCCATTAGCTAAACATTTCTCCACATCAAGGTTGCGCTTTAGCATTACAATACAGTTTAAGCACAAACCAGCTGTGTTAGAGATAGAGTTTTCAAAAGTTATTTAGTCATGCTGCAGCTTGTTGACACATAGGTACTGTCATACTGTGCACGTCCAATTTGTCTGTTGAGTAAATTTGCACTAGTTGTTGCATTTCCTTTCAACATTGTTTCTTTGAATTGTACACAGGTGCTAGGGTTGGCATTAAGGACATACAGTTTACATTTCTATGTGCTAATTGTTCCATGACATCAGTAGCATATGTATTATGCCCGTATCGCTCATGGATGTGTCTGCTATTTAAGATAGACTGTGCTTCCATAGAAAGCACACCAATCCGAATGTGTTTCAAAATGTTGTCATACATGAGGTCTGCAGAATGACGCATGTTTTCAGTTAGTTCTCTGTATTGGAAATGTTTCCAGAGATTTATATTTCCTATGCTGCCAAGTGTTTTATGGCACAGTTTGTGTGTTAAGGTTTTAAAAATAGGTACACCTTACACTGGTGTTAATAGAAGAAGATCTCTGAAAAACAATAACATGTTTTCCTCCAAAGAGTTCTTCGTAGTCTGTTTTAAGGACCTCTTGCAATCTGAGGTAAATCAAAGCCAACATTAGGTTGGAGACCATGCTGACCTCATCTATTAGGAGCATTTTCATTTGTTTCAAAACTCTGAGTAGCTCCATTGCAGCTTCTGCTGAAAGTTTGGAGTAGTCTAATTTGTTTTGGTGTTCTACTGGAAGGAGTAGCAATCGGTGTAAAGTAACACCACCTATGTTGTATGCAGCTAAACTTGTGGAGGCAGTTACAACAACTGAAAGCTTGTTATTTGTCAATTGCTGGAGGAACTTGCTGATGATTTTGATTAAGAATGGTTTGCCTGAACCAGCTTGACCATTTACATACAGGAGTGCACATGTATAGTTTTGATAGGTACAAGTTTTAGTTTTGTGCTGCAAACAATGTTTGATTTCTTTCGTTACTTCCTGGAAAATGCTACTCTGCTCATTGTTTAGTTGTTATTTCAGTCGAGCAACGTTTTTTGCAGATTGCTCATACTGACACAGGGTGTTTTCTACTTCAGTCATGGTTGCCTCATTTGCTATGAGTGGCTGTCTAAGTGGTTATTGGCTTCCGTTAAGAGAAGGTTGGCTGCTCTCAGGTGTGTCTACATTTAGTTGTGCTTGAGGTTCTTCTTCTTGATGGCGTTCATTGTCCAACATGTTTTTGTGCTGTGTAAAGTTTATATCTGTTATAGTGTTTTACTTGCATTGAAAGCGTCTTCATAAGAGGCATGGGTGTCCAAAAAATCTTCTTATTTTCTCCATGGTTTAAAAAGTTACAGTAGGGAAATGTAGTACAGTTCTCTATGTTGAGGAGTTTTTAATGATAGCTTCATATGATTAATAAGGCTGTGTTTGGTCAGTTTAACCAGGCTGCCCTCACAGCTTTTGACTATGTATTTACCTTTTTTCTCATCTGGTTTAATATTATTTTTGTATGAGAGGCTTTCGGCTATGTGGTATATGCATATGGTTTCGAAAGCAGTACTCCTGTTTGGGTAGTATGTGTTCAATAAATTGTTTTTCAAAATGTCCTGGCTGTTGGGATCACTTTTGCCTGTTGTTTCTCTGTCTTTGTACGGTTTGAGAACTTTTTTTCTGGATGCAGCAGGACCAAGACTTAGCCAGACTATGGGCCTCATTACGAGGTTGGCAGAATGGGTTTACCGGCACCGGTAATGGTGCCGGTAAACCCATTCCGCCCTATTATGAGGTTCCCTTGTAGGACCCACACAGAACGTCTGGTCAGATCAGACGTCCTTTGCGGGTCCCACAAGGGGACAAATGAGCTAATAACGGGCCTGTTATTAACGGGCCCATTATTAGCTCCATCCCCATTCCCATTGAGCCCTATGGGGGCTCGAATGGGAATAGGGAATGGTTTTGTGAATGAGGAATTACCGGGTCCTCCAAGGTTAGATTGACCCGGTAATTCCTCATTCAGAGATCCCAGACCCAGACATGATTTTGGAGGCAGCCATAGCGCTAATTGCACCATGGTTACCTCCAAACTCGTAATGAGGCCCTATGTCTTCAGATTTCCCATACAAGGTGGTGCCGGTTAAACAGTCTGCGGCTTCGTAGCAGCCACATTCTCTATTGGAGAGCATTGTTATGCCAAAGCTGTTTAATTTTTGTGATAGTGTTTTGTCAGATGATATGTCATCCCAGAGGTATTTCAGCTCTGTTTTCTCTGTTTTGGTTAAGCAGGCTGCGACATATTGTGCAACTGCAGTGGAATTGTCTGCAATGTACAGCACAGCTATGTTTGCATTCCATAGGAGGGCAATGCTTGCATTGTAATCATTGATGCACTTTGATGCTTTGGTTCATTTTATGCAGTATGTGTTCTTAGGCGATTTGCCTTTCACACTGTGTCTGACAGAAGGCATGAAGCTGTTTACTTGTCCTTTTGGTGAAACTGGTCTAGGGGAACCAGAGCAACATTTGGTGTCGTATTTGCATTTGTTTTTATATTTGTGCCGACAATACTTGCCACACTTGTGTCTTTGAAACTGCAAAATGTGTGCATGTAGGTCACTATGTGTACTTTATGAAGGGATTTCACAAGTGACATATTTTTGAATGAACTGCAAAACAGTGTCATCACTGTCCTGACCAAATTTAGGAGCATCTTTAATCCACAAAAGCATTTGGATGTGCGGTGCTCCCCTGGCTTGATATTCTATTCTCCAAAAGAAGTGTTCCACTTCTCTAAGGGAAGGAATTATTTTATTACAAATAAAGTGCAGCATGGCAATAAAGCGATGATGGAAGTACCTTGATACATTTACAGGGTCACAAGAGCAGAGTTCTCCTTGTGTTTCCATGTCTATACCTGCTTTGTTTCATTTGCTATGCATACAAAATTGTGCAAGTCTTCCCATGCATACTCTGCACAATTTAAAATGACAAAACATGTGGGTGGGCCAAGGTTGCGTAGCATACACCCTACATCTTTGTGATGTTGGAACCAGTATTCTTTCGTACCACACATGTTTGTGAAGAGATTTCTAATACTTGTATGTAAAACTTCATCTTTCTCTTGCACCTTTTGAAGTAGCTGCATAGCAGACATGTTTAGAAAATTGGAACCTGTTTTCAATGTGTGTGCAAATCCATAACATAGAGTTGCTAGTTCAATTTCAAAGAGGAGATGGAATTTTATTCAACGTTTTCTCTGAATCCTGGGTGTTCAGAATACCTTTGTAAAGAGTGGTATTCTGGTGCTGTTATTTGTGTTAATCTTTCATCGTACCTTTCACCTTTTCCAGTAGGAAACAGTAGAGGAAAGGATTGTGCTTCTACACTTTTTTACCATATGCTAATTGGAGATCTTTTGGCTTATCGCATTTGATATGTTTCTAGTGCATCGTCTATGGTGTCTTTGTAGTGCAGTGGATGAATTGTATACAGGTCTAAAATATTGGAGGTTGTAGTAGGATCTAGAAAATCAAATTGGCCAGTTGATGAGGAATCCTGAATTATTTCGGTGTTTCTTTTAGGTTTTCTTCAATGTTTATTTCTTTGTAGTATTTATTTTTGGCTTTAAGATGTTGCAGGACTTTTCTAACTTTTTTTTAAGTCTATTAGTTGCTGCCAATTTTTTTTTGTCTTTTATAGGTACACCATTCACTAGGATGATCAAAGATTGATTTATGGGCCATTGTACTCCTAGAGCGTCTACATTTTCTTTGAGATCTGATGTTAATAAACGACTTTGCCACAAATACCTTTCAGTAATTCAGAGGGGGGCAACTTCGCTGTCTTCGGTTGAAGGCATATTATCGCTTGAAATGGGTGTACTGTTTGGATTGTAATGCTCTCATACAAATTAAGCTGTTGGAGTGGTTTTGGCAGTGGGAATATTTCCAAGTTATTAGTGACAGCCCGGGCAGGCATTTGCTTATTGTCAAGTTTTGCAGTGCAGTATGTGCAAAGTATTGAGGCGTTAGTAATTTCATATTTGTTTTCTGCTGTAAGATAGAGAGCTAATTGGAACCATTGGGATTGCTCATTGGCTTCTATTTTGTATGTTATATCTACAGTCTAGGTGTTCTTTGTATAAAATGTTCTGCAGCAACACACACATACTTGGTTTGGTACTTCAGCAGATGTGCTTTTAAACTTTGCTATTTCTTTTCTGAATGTGTCTAATACAAGGTTGACATCTGCAAGGTTGTCGCTACTCTTTTCTAAAGTTACTGAATTTTGCAAGTGTTCTTCAGTTCCAAAATATTTGCTTTGGATGTGGTCTATTTCTTCGAGGAGTTTTTTGACTTTACCATGTAGGAGAATGTCATTTAAATGATCCATTGCTAAAGCAGGACTTTTTGCATATTACAGTCTCTCAATGAGATTTCGTATAGTAGAATGGTGTGTTGCTAACATTTTGATGTGGTGGAAGGTCCTTTTGAAACCAGGTCCAGAAATGCAGGCTAATGAATGTCCTTATAGTTTTGTGTATTTACGCACTGGTCAACAGTCCATAGTTTGTAATATTTTAATTTTTAATTTGTCTTTGGCTTTCACATACTGATTGAGGAACTGCTGCAAAAATTTGAAAGATTGTTTTCGCACGTTATACATTGATGTGCATGGCAATTTATAGACGTGACATATTGGGTCAGTGGAATGGAGAGTTGATTGTAAGTTTGCTGGGGATATTCTTGCAATCATCGTTTCTTCTTCCATAATGGTATTGTCCACGTTTTCATACCCTCGCCCACTGCTGTGTATGGCAATTAGGTTTGCTGGCTCTTGATTGTGTGCCTCTTCATTGAAATATGGCTCTGTGCTGGTGGTGTGAATCCACTCACCTGCACAGACGTTTGCAAAGGTTTCTATGCTGATATTGCATCTGTTGCTAAGTACTTTTTGTAGTTTACTAATTCATTTTGTTAGTGGTTTCATTCTGTTTTTAAACTAGTTTGAATAATTTCCTTTTGAGGAGCATTTCCCTGTCTATGAGAGCTTCCAGGATCAGTTTTCTGCGGTAAGTGGTAAGAGTGGAGCGTGATTCTTTGTAAAATAGATTTTTTGGAATTCTTTCTTGTGTTACCGTTGGTAGATGTAGTGTTTTCACTACTGGTAGTTGCATTCTTCTTAATACATTTACTTTTAATTTTACATTTTTAAAGAGATGTCACACTTTTTTCCCTGCTACCTGGTTCTCTTTTGCTTAGTGACTGTATTAGCTGTTTTGTTTGAACTTCTTGTAGAAAGTCTGCTAGAGGTGGATGGGCATTTTGCATGGCTTCAGTTTTATCTGCACTATGTCTGCATTGTTTTCTATGGAGTTGCTTTTTGGTAGGCATTGTCTTGTTTATGTTGGAGAAAAAAGGAAAGTGTGGGTTTGGAAGTTGTGCAATGTATTTGTGTGTACTGTGCATGAGTGTCTAAATATGAGGGTAGGTATACATATAGAAGTGTGAATGTGCAAATGGCTGTTAGCTTTGGTTGGGAAGGCAGTACTGCTGTGTGCGTGTGTTCCTGTGGGAAATGTTTGCGTCAGTGTGCATGAAAGTGTAATGTGCTTGAAAAAGTGAGGACATTGAAATGTTTTCATAAAACTAGTGGGTGTCTACATACTGGTGTTCTGATGAGAACAGAAACAGTGGACCTTGCAAGGTGCAATGAGTAAGGGTGAAGTGAGTGATTTGGGCAGAAATAACATTTTCTAGGCTACAATACAACAACACTACACTGTCTGAGTAACAGGCAGAACACTACAACAGTACTGCACTTACTTTTTTGGATGTGAAGAGTAAGTTTCTTCTGGGTTTTATCTTCCAGCAGAGATTTCACTGGCTTTTAGCAGGTGGTTTTTCACTGCAATTGCAACATAAGGAAGTTAGTGGGTATGTGGGTTATTGGTGCAGTAAAAGCAGTAGGAGAACACATTGTTTTAGATTGTAGGAGGATTTGTTGGCAGGAAGAGGTAGTGCGTGTGTGCAATTGTACAGCACTGCATACAAGTGGGGAATTGGGAGTATTAGCATTGTTGGTATGGGGGCCAGTGCTGCAGTGATAACTGTGCCCTGTGGGGATGCAGTTTTGAAGTGTGTGAGATGTTTTTGCACTAGTTGTTTTGGAAATGGATTAGTGTAAGTCATAGTAGAGTGAGAAAAGGGGCAGCAAGATGTAGAGATTGGAAAGGAGAATGCTACTGTGTGTGGAAGTTTGGTAAGTTTCTCACACATAGATGCTCATTACATGAACACAGAAATTCAGTTGTGGAAGTTATGGATTCAAATGTACAGATAGCACTGTTTTCAATGTATACATGCATTCCTCTGCATTCCTCCAATGGTGCATTTTGTCAATTGTGCAATGTACATGCTTGGCATGCTTTCATAATATACATACAGGTTCCCTTTTTTGTGAATTCTGGGCATTTTACATAGGATCTGGCACTTGCATGTGTTGTGGAAATGTTCCCAATGTGTTTTGGTTTAAAAAGAAATCACATGCAGTTTTGCTGAAATTGAAATATGTGGTTTGCAGCTGTTATGTGGGCAGTACAAGAAAACTGTGAAAGCAAACAGCATTGTAAGTAACTGTCAGTTGATGTGAGGATGTGGTACAAATGACAGTTTGAATATTTGGTAGGTTATGCAGTGCAAGTGGCAGGCACCCTGTTTATAAACATTGAATGCATGTACTTGCTAAGCTTTGGTAACCCACATGCAGTTTTAATTTTCTATGTGCATTACAAAACATATGCATACCTGTAGTTTGTGCTGCTGGATTTAGATGTGGATGAATCTGGAAGTAGAAATCTTGGAGAGTTTTACAGTACTTTTGAATGCAGGTGCTTGGGAATCTCAGGAAACCTGTGTTCTTAGTGTTCAACAGTACATCTGAAGTGCTGTACTGAGTTGCTGGAGTTAGATGTAGAGATCTTGGATGTAATTGGTGGATGATTGTGGGACTGCTTACCAGTATCCAAAGAGAGAGTGCTGCAAAGTGTGAAGTGGAAAGGGAAGAACGGCTGCCCCTGTGTTATGGGATCTGTGGACACCTCAGTAGTCTGCGGACCACAGGTGCTATAGCCCGGGCTTTCATGGAAAAGGGAGTGTACTGTGGGGATTAGCCAATCAGGTGTTAAGCGTGTGCTTTACAGGAAGGGAGGGTAATAACTTTTTCATTGTTTCATTGATGTGTTGGTTGTGTGGTGAAGAAGGCTGGAGTTATTGTATGGATAGTGGAACATTGCTTTGTTTCTGATCTGGAGAGGTATGGAAAGGCAAGAGGTGTTTCTACAGATCTTGGTTTTCCAGGCCTGGAGGCTTTATGGTGGAGTGTGCCTGGCCGCAATTTGCAGGTACTGCTTGCTCTTTGTAGAAACATGGATACTTTGGGTAGTCCTGATGTTTTGGTTGTGCACTGTGGATCAGAGCATTTGGGGTACATAAGTGCCCCAAGTTTGAATGATATGATATGATAGGGTATTTATAACGTGCTTAATACCCAGAGGTTTCTGAGCGTAGACCTGGGGTTCGAATCTGTGGTGCTCCGTGTCGCCTAGTTTCCAAGGCAAGCACTTTGCTGCTGAGCTATCCTCCCATGACATTTTTCCTGTATTGAAGGTGTTGGTAGAGGAACTAATGATGCTTTTCCCAAGTACAAAGGTGTTTCTTTCTGAAATGCTACCAAGAGCACAATGGAACAACCCCAATGCCTTCAATCCTCAGCAAAATGTTGCAAGGTGCTTTGTGTATAGTGGCATGGGTATAGTTCTGCGGCATGCTGAGATGTCTGTTTTCTCCAACGGTAACATTTACTCCCTCAGTGTGCACTATTTTACTGCAGATGGCGTGTCATTGTCCATTCTTGGAAACGTTCATGTTTTCGGAATCAAAAGGATGCTTTACAGAGGTTGCAGTAAGGCAGTAAGGAGGAAAAGAAGAGAACCCCCAAAAAAATACAAAATAAAAGGTGTTTGTTTTCATGCATGTTTTAAAAAAAGGGCTCTTTTCAGAGCCACCACTAAAGATTAAATCTCCCACCCCCATGCATTGCACGATATGTCTGCAGACACTGCGGTAGTTCACAGATTGCACGTGCCACATCCGGGTCTTTTGAGGATGGCAGGCATGGAAATGGGACTAGGGAGGCCAGAGGATTGGTCAATAAGGTTTCCTGGTTGAGGTTGCTGAGAGAAGTGCACATGGCTATGGCTATGGCTATGTCTTTCAGGAGGCAGAGTGTATGGATTCTGGGGACTCGTGGATACATTGGTTGCATTTGTATGCAGAGCACTGTGGAGTGCACATCTTGGATTCCCTCATGCGGATAACTTGAGGAGAACCAGCTCCGGTTTCGGAAGCACCTCAAGACCTTCCTCTTTGCTTCTGCCTTCACTCCCTCTCTCCTCAGCTGATCTGCTCTCTCTTGGCACTTTGCACCTGGCCACCCTCTGTCCCCTGGTGTCATGCTCCATCGCTAAATCGCTTGTTTCAGTGGAAGTTGGGTGGTACTGTACTCTCAAACCACATTCAATGGTCTAGTCTACCCCCAAGATGGCTGCCTGTGTAATATAGGCAGTCACATCCAGATACGCGGTCCGTTGTATCCGTTTTTGGACCTGCGCTGCTCGTACTGGGCTCGCTAGTACTAGCGCTCTCTTCATTAGTCTGTTGACTAAGTTTTAATTTTTTCCCTGTTTGCTTTTTCCTGTCCATGTTGGGACTTTTCGTTCAGTTTCAGTTTCACGTTCTATCTTTCTTTCTTGCTCGCAGTTTACGGTACTCTTGTTTACTTTCGCTTTGTCTATCTCCTAGTCTTGCAATCAGTCGATCTGTATTTTCGTTTCTCTCTCTCTCTCTCTCTCTCTCTCTCTCTCTCTCCTTCGGATACTATCTACTCTCTTCCCTCTTTACCCTGTGTTTGGTTTTTCCCCTTTTGGGTTGTCTGCTTCCCGTAATCGATACAACACACCCCTTGCTTATTTTGGGTTCTGTACCGGCCATGCTGATTTCCTATCCTTCCGTGTATCTCTAGCGTCCTGCCGGAAGATCCTACTCCCTCTCGTCTGACTGTCTTCCATTTGCTTTTATTCCTCCTTTTTCATTATCCGCTGATATTCCCATTCCTCAGAGATTCTTTTTAGGAATTTTCTGGGCACTTTTTTGTTGCATTCCTTCGATTTCTTTCATGGAGGTCAGGATACAGTCTTACCGGATTTCCAATATTCATTTGTCAATATTACATCCGTACCTGCTTTAAGGAAGAATGATCAACTCACGTTCACAGGACTTCATATTTCAAGACAAACAGGTCATACAATTTCAGGATCTGATCATTCTTTTCATTCAGGGTTTTTTCTGCCACAACTGGCTTTTTCCATGGAACATTTGGGAGCTTGCTCCTTGGGGTTCCCTGTGACCCTGTTCCACTGCAGGTCACGGTGGCCTCCAAGGGAGCTCGCGCTAACTTGCACGTAAAAAAAGGAAAGGAAGCTTAAAGAAACCAAGAGGACCAGAAAGAAGAAGGTATCTGAGAACTCCAACAACATCATTGAATACTCAGGTGAGTTGAGGGAACGGGGAGGTGGTACAGTTCCTGACACCTGGGCCAGGTACCTGCTCACCCTGCCACCCTCCTGCATTGCCTCCTGATCACCCCTTGCACTAGGGACTGTATTTCTACCCATACAGTCCCACTCTCCCATTGCCTTCTTTTTCGGCATGTATTTGACTTACCCAGTCTGCTGCCGTAAACACAGCACTTGCCACTTGCTGGCTGCAATATCAATGTTTTATTGCCTCTTATCTATTTATTAGCATTTATATTTACTCCACACTTTCCACCCCCCATGAACTTTTCCCCTTTCTTTTTCCCATGCACTTGCACGTTCTCAATGTCACTGGGCCTAGTAAGATTGTTGTTTGTTCTCCCCTGTTCCCCTCCCTTGCCTTTTCGTGCTCTGAAACACTTGTGTACGAGCGCAATACAAATGAAAATATCATCTCATATCATATGCACTAGTATGGAGTGCATGGCATGAGGTGTCTGGATTTTCTTCCTCTTTGTGCCACTTTGGTGATGCAGCATCATCCAGAGATTATTATTGTTCATTGTGGAGGGAACGGTTTAGGCCATGTTACCAGAATATCATTGCAGTTTGTGATGAAGGAAGCACTTGGGAAATCATGGCCATGTTTCCAAACTCCAGAGTAATTCTTTCTCGTATTGCCCATAGACTTATGTGACTGCGCCCGTCTTCCTTTGATCTGCAAATGGAGAAAGCGAGGCGCAATGTCAACAAGGCTGTTTGTGCCTTTTTGAGAGATGTTAGCATGTCCTCTTTCCACAACGAAAATATGACATTTCGTAGCGCCAACATTTTTCGCAGAGATGGAGTCCATTTTACTGATGCTGGTAATCAGATTTTTTTGCGAAATATCCAAAATGTATTGCAGCCCTTATTGCAACTATAGCAAGCATTTTTGCAGTTGGTGTTGTCCACTTCAAACCTTTCACAAACAACAAAGGAACCGCAAAAAGGCTCTTTTCTGAGCCACCACTTTCTCCCGGAAAAGAATGCAATGTTTTTGATGGCATCACCCCCTACATTTCTGAGAAGTGTGCAGACTACCACGATGCCCGTGGACTTCTCGGAATTCCCAGGGCCCTGCACCATTTCATTGGCACTTCTATTTTTAAACTGTCGAAGATGGCTCTAAAAAGAGACATTTTTTTATTTTTAAGTTTTGTGTATTTTTTTTTTAAACACGACTTACAAGGGAGGGAAGGATAGGGAGGGTAGGGAACGGTAGCGAGGGTAGGGAAGGGGCACCAACCACAAGGATAAGAAAGGGCAGATGGAGAGAGGAAGATGTTTGGTGTGCCTCATCGAGATAGGGGGCATTTTACCATCGTGGTCCCGGACTGCAGCCTCGAAACCACTCCGGAACTGCTCACCCCTGCAGAGTACTGCATTGCAGTACACACACAAAACAGTGACCTTTGAAAGGTTAGGATCTACTGCAGTGTGTATGTCCTGCAAGGCTGGGTGAATAATCCCTTATGGTGACAGGAGCAGATGTCGAGGATGCTGTACTGGAACTCAACCTACTACCCTGTTCAAAGGGGACGACCCTCCAAACTGCTGCTTTGTGACTGGGTCTCAGGTATCACCGCATGGAGATAGTCCAATAACTGCACAGCCCAGATTTGCTGCGACTGAGTATGATGCCACACTCATTGCAGCGAACTTTGGACGCACTAGCCTTGGGCTTACCACCAACAGTGGTAAAAAGCCTCCACACCCAAGACTCACATGGGCAGCAGGTAGTGGGGACTTCCACTACCTCCTTCTCTTCTTCCTCTTCTTCCTCCTCTGCATCGTCACGCCTGTTCCCCTCTCCAGTCCATTGGAGAGGTGGTGGTGGTGCTCCTGAGGCAGAGGCAGCAGGAGAGGTACCCATGGATGCCATTTTCAAGAGAAAGTTGTCTGGAACCAGAACCAGCAGGAACACAGAAATATGCTAAATAGCTGAACAGTCACCTGCAGCAGTAGTCCTGGTCAGGCACAACCAACAGCAATGCCACGTAATGCAGCAATGAAAGGCCAATGACAGAAAGTGATCTATTCTGGAAATCCAAAAACAGAATGAGGAGCAGCACTGGGGTGTGGCCTTTTATAGGGGTGCTGGGGAGTGATTTGCAGACAGTCGTGCGCTCCACTGACACTTCGAATCTGAAGCTGGGCTCTAAAAGTTCCAAAGAGTGTCCAGATCATCAAGGGCATGGTCTGGGACCTCTGCAAGGGTGAGGTTTCACAGTACAACACCTTGGATTGCTCAAAAAAGCACTTTTTTGGAATCAGGGGGCCCGGACCCTGTCCGCGCATAAGGACCGGCGCTCAGCATAGATGCGGTCACATGGTGACATCACTGAGGTTCACGAATGGGACCTATTGCACGGGATCCGTTGTGCACATGCACGTAGGTATCCTATGGACAAGGTTGGGGTCCTCGAACTAGTTAAAAGTGTGACACACATGCGGCGGACAGTTCCAAATGGGCACAGTGTTCGTAGGACCCAGGGGATGAGAAGCGCATGCACCCATGTGTCCACCGTTCATGGGTGGGGTCCTCGAACTAATTGAATGCACAATACAACTTTGCGGACATTGCAGACAGGCACGCTGTCTGTAGGACACAGGGAATAAGATGCACATGCGCTCAGGTGTCAGCCCGACATGGGTGGGGTCCCCGAACTAATTAAAGTACATCACTGTTTTGCAGACATGTCGGATAGGCAAGATGTTTGTAGGATTCGGTGGGAGAGATGTGCATGCCCCCAAGTGGCCGACAGACAGAGTTTGGATCCCCGAACTAATTAAAGGTAAAAAACACAGTAATCCATTATACATGCGGCATATCCAATGCCTGTTAAACAGATAACACAATCGCCCTAGCACATGTAGAAAGGTGCTTGATTTCCTTTTTAATAGTGCAAAATGTACAGACAAAAACTGGACTGTTTACATAATAACAGTCCACATGGGCCAAACAGGGGTCAAAACAATCACCCCCATGAGCAAGAAAAAAGCCACACGTTCCACCCAAGCAAGTGCTTCCTCAGACTGTTACTCACAGTCTGAGGAAGAGTTAAATGCCGCATAGGGATTGGCTGTGAAGGAAAATGCTCAGTCCGGTCCCACAACTTTCTACCTGCGCTCAGGAGATTTTGTTATCTGTTTATTAGGTGTTGGATATGCTTCATGTATAATGGATGACTGTGTTTTTGATGTAGCTTACCTTTCCCTAGAACACCAGCTGCGTAATAGAGGAAGAGCACTCAAGTTTTGGCTGAAGTTGTAATCTCTAGAATATATATATATATATATATATATATATATATATATATATATATATATATATATATATATATATTCATGTTACATTCTGTTCTACTTAGTATTTCTATTACACACTCATAACTGCCTGTTTTGTTTCTCGTTTCTTCTAGTATGTTCTGATGGGGTGTATCTGTTTGGTTAGGGCTATCCTCTGTCCCTATGTTATTATATTGTTGCCATTCCTTACATGGCTTAGGGCCTATTGATGAATGCACCTATCTGTGTGTATTTATTTTGCTTGCTGCTATCATCTCCTTTCTTAAAGAAGAATATAATTACTGCTGGGGTTTTGTGTGTAATGCCACAGTCTATTAACACTAGCTTTATCTCATGAATGTTTACTCTATCCCCTATTGCGCACCCTGTCATTTGGGCCTACTCGCTTGCATCTACATTTGTGTTTGAATCAAGTTCACTCTTGGTGTATAATTGCTGGTTATTAGTGTCTGCCATCTTTCTGTGCATCTATGTTCAAGTACCACATGCGTGTGTGTGTGTATGTTGCTGTTCTTCGTTTATCTCTCAGCGAAAGGCTATGATGGAAATTACACTGTGATTTGCGTATGGCCTGGACCTTTGGCCTTCGATGTGTGTTCTGCCTCGTGCTTTATGGGCTTTCTTAATTTACATTTCCTCTCATGTGTGGGCTGTAAGACATCCGTCCCAACACCTGCTTCCCAAGATTCAGGCTAATTACATAGAGAGGACATGCCTTCTGTGTCCTAGTTCCCAAATTGTAGAATGCAGTTTCAGTGATCTCTGGACCATGAACAACTACATACTTGGCAAGAGAAATTTCAAAAACGACTTTGACCTCTAATTTTAACAACCCAGCATACACAGCTTTGAAGTCTGACTTCCAAGCACTCTTCACTCAGCGCAAAGAGACCACCACAGTGACCAAACCATGTGCTCCTCAATTCTCTATTAAGATGCCATATCAATAACACATAATAGAGTACATCGTACCATACCATAATGTATTCTCTTGTGTGTTTTGGATCCTCCCAGTGTGAATTATTTGGCTTGCACCATTTATGCTTGATAAGTCTTTTCTTGCTAACACTGGAAAACTCCCCTCAATACAACATAGATGGCTATACAGCTACTATGCTTGTAATTAAACACAGATAATGATAATCATGAGAGATGGTGTGCTTCGGAGAGTTGCTTTCCATCCAGGCTACTCTTGTGGCTCAACAATGCAAATACAACTTGAATCCTACCAGAAATAAGTTTTACATGACTTTCTAAAAACTGTGCTAACACATTACATGCTTAAACACCCTGGAGCTGTGCAAGATGATCCTCCAACAAAACACTAATTAAACATGGTGATGCAACTAATGGAGTCCCCACCAGGCAATACAAAACCATCTTACGTAAACTGGATGCACTAACAGTGTGATAAGTGACATTTAAATGTGCAAAGTCACTGGGGGAATAATCACTTAGGCTCAACACTGAAATAGAATCATGGGGTTTGCAGCCAGTGGCAACATACACCACATACAAGCTAGAGTGGCTAGAGACTAAACATACAGGAGAGGCTGCGTGGCACCTATCCTTGTGGTGTTTCCCCTTCCTGTATGGGAGGAGCCCCAGGGAATATCCTGGCTTTAGGTGGTGGGTTCTTCTAGTGAAAAGACAGCACAGCTGGAAAGAGAACACAGAGGAAGCATGATGAGATGAGAGAATCCTAGGTGATGTGAGATCATGAGTGGAGAATGATAACCTTTGTAAAAGAGAGCATTTTCAGAAAGAGCATTGGATAGATATAGGGCGTGAGAGAGAGGGAATGCAGAGGAACAGATTGAGTGGGAAAATGCATGGCGTCGAGGGGGAACATGGTGGAAATAGCATGAGGTGGGCAGAGGAACTAGGGGAAAATACATGGGCACGAGTTATATATAGTTCATTGGGAAACAGAGTATACAGGATAGAGAGAGAAATATATGGCCACGTGTGGAAGTAGAGCAAATAGTGCACTGTGGTGAGGGAGAGCATGTGCTAGAGATGGATTACAGGGGAAGAGAGAGAATGTGGTGAAGAAAAAGAACGTGGAGAATTGATGCCAAGCAGGAAGACAGAGCAGACGAGGGCATAGTGAGATGACAGAGACCATTGGGAAGAAATAGTGAGCACTGAGCAATAGAGAATTATATGTAATTTGGTTCAGGGATGTCCACAGCTAAAACGGGCAGGCCCTGGTTGTTGGAACTTTGGGCTCCATCAGCTGCTGGTAGGAGTGCACATGTCACTTCATGACTGCAATCATGCCAAGTACAAGGCAGCTGCTGAGAGGTGCCAGTAGAGTGGCTCAGCACATTTAAATGTTTGAACTATGGTTTTTAGCATGGAAACAGGCCCTGCTTGGAAGTGCTTTTGCGGTAAATTAAAGTGACAAAAATTAACCGCAAAAAATGCATTAATGGCATGCCACATGTTGCTGGTTGTTACAAAAAATAGGCATCCTTGGTGCAGGATACTTTGAGGCAACACGTTCCGCCCATGTTCTGAATTATCCTGAAAGTTGTAGACCTATGAATCACTCTGAGATACATGTGTGCTGTAATTGCAGTTTTAACTTCTTCCTGTAGTTGACACTTTAACTATCTGCTGCTGTGGGTAGCATGCAGCATATTTTAAAATAATGCATTCTTTCTTGAATGTCCACATGCTTGCAGAGACTAGTACGGCAGGAATGTAACAAGGCAGACTGAAAACTGTACATTTCAGTCTACCCAGTGAATGAGCTGCTGTCAGTTTACAAGGCCCTGGAGGCCTACTTGCTTGGATTGGGACCTGCATGTTACACAGGAAGGGAAACGATACAGGCTTCTCTACCTTAACAAGAGAACTGGGCACACTTCTTCAAAAGTGGTTTGTAGGCTCCCACAAATCTTCAGGTGAAATCTGGTTACATTAGCAGCTGCAACACAAATGTTTCACTGGCCAAATCTGACGGAATATCCACAGAAAACCACAAAAAAGTGACGTATGGGAGTTTTTGAATGGTTCAGGTTGATTCATAGAAAAGTCATATTGAGAGAAATTAGAGTGCTGGGAACGTATATATGATACACTGATACACGATTATACAATTGCATATTATTATTTCCACAAGATATGTTAATCTGTCTGTTATTATTATTATTATTAATATTATTATTATGATGGTGTTTATTGAGTGCAGAACGGATATACAATGATACAATAGCATATTATTACTTCAGCAAGATATGTTATCTGTCAACGTCATTAATATTATTATTATTATTATTATTATTATTATTATTATTAGATTTATTATCGCGCACTCAGGTGAAACATGAATGTTAGCATGGCCACACTTGGACAGAGTTGTGAATATTAGCCTGTGTCACATCTAGATAGAACTTTGAATATTAGCATGTCCACACTTAGATAGAATTGTGAATACCAGCATGTCCAGACTTGGATAGAATTGTGAATATTAGCATGCCTAGACTTAGATAGAATTGTGAATATTAGCATGTCCAGACTTGGATAGAATTGTGAATACTAGCATGCCTAGACTTAGATAGAATTGTGAATATTGGCGTGCCCAGACTTGGATAGAACTGTGAATGTTGGCCTGCGTCGAATCTGGATAGGACTTTGAATACTAGCATGTCCAGACTTGGATAGAATCTGTGAAGATTAGCATCTAAGCCCACACTTGGATAGAATTGAGAACAAAGGCCTGCGGACTTTGAATGTTAGCATGGCCACATTTAGGTAGAATTGTGAATACTAGCCTGCGTCACATCTAGATAGGACTTTGAATATAAGCATGTCCAGACTTAGATAGAATTGTGAATATTAGCATGTCCACACTTAGATAGAATCGTGATTACTAGCATGTCCAGACTTGGATAGAACAGTGAATGTTAGCATGCTAATGGTCAGGTAACCCACTAACCAATTGACAGGGTAATTCATAGAATTTCGCAGAAAAGTGTCGCAAGCGGCTGGCGCAGAGTGTCCACGTGCGATTGTCTGCGCCAGGCACGTGCGCTAAAACCGATTTCCGCGCACAGCGTATTCATGGATTTTAGGCTCCCAAACCAGCCGTGGCGCAGAGTATCGCAGCGACCCTGCAGCAGCGCCAGTAACGCCCCCAAGAACGCCCTCGCGCAAGGAAAAGCCATCAAAATCGCTAAATCATCGCAAAGGGCTGCGCTAACCCTGGACCAGTCTACAGGGCTGCCAAACAAGGAACGCAAAGCGGGTAACGTGCATATCAGGGGTAAGCGTGAAGTTATACACGCGATTAGCCAGGGTACGTGTATTACAGGGGTACGCGTGAAGTTTTACACGCGATTAGCCAGGGCACGTGTATCACAGGGGTACGCAGGAATTATCACACGCGATTTGGCTGGGTACGTGTATTACAGGGGTACACAGGAAGTTCTACACGCGATTCGGCTGGGTACGTGTATTACAGGGGTGCGCGGGAATTCTCACATGCGATTTGGCCAGATACGTGTATTACAGGGGTACGTGGGAATTATCACACGCGATTTGGCTGGGTACGTGTATTACAGGGATACACGGGAAGTTCTACACGCGATTCGGCTGGGTACGTGTATTACAGGGGTGCGCGGGAATTCTCACATGCGATTTGGCCAGGTACGTGTATTACAGGGGTGTGCAGGAATTATCACACGCAATTAGGCTGGGTGGGTCCTCACAGGTGTTCCCTGTACACCCTCCACGGCCCCTGCAGGCAGCCCACAAAACAGGGGACTACCCTGCACACCTGCTCATGTCCCCCTGCACCCCCACCCCCCAGCAGTGCAGGGGCAGCCTCCATCAGGCCCCCACCCATGTCTCCCAACACCCCCACCCCCCAGCAGTGCAGGGGCAGCCTCCACCAGGCCCCCACTCATGTCTCCCACCACCCCCACCCCCCAGCATCCAGGGGCACCCTCCACCAGGCCCCCACCCATGTCTCCCACCACCCCCAACCCCCAGCCACCAGGGGCACCCTCCACCAGGCCCCCACTCATGTCTCCCACCACCCCCACCCCCCAGCATCAAGGGGCACCCTCCACCAGGCCCCCACCCATGTCTCCCACCACCCCCACCCCCCAGCATCCAGGGGCACCCTCCACCAGGCTCCCAACCATGTCTCCCACCACCCCCACCCCCAGCCACCAGGGGCACCCTCCACCAGGCCCCTACTCATGTCTCCCACCACCCCCACCCCCCAGCATCCAGGGGCACCCTCCACCAGGCCCCAACCCATGTCTCCCACCACCCCCACCCCCCAGCAGTGCAGGGGCAGCCTCCACCACGCCCCCACTCATGTCCCCTATCACCCCCACCCCCCCCGCCACCAGGGGAACCCTCCACCAGGCCCCCATCCATGTCTCCCACCACCCCCACCCCCCAGCAGTGCAGGGGCACCCTCCACCAGGCCCCCACTCATGTCCCCTATCACCCCCACCCCCCCCCGCCACCAGGGGCACCCTTCACAAGGCCCCCATCCATGTCTCCCACCACCCCCACCCCCCCGCCACCAGGGGCACCCTCCACCAGGCCCCCATCCATGTCTCCCACCACCCCCACCCCCCAGCAGTGCAGGGGCACCCTCCACCAGGCCCCCACTCATGTCCCCTATCACCCCCACCCCCCCGCCACCAGGGGCACCCTTCACAAGGCCCCCATCCATGTCTCCCACCACCCCCACCCCCCAGCCACCAGGGGCACCCTCCACCAGGCCCCCATCCATGTCTCCCACCACCCCCACCCCCCAGCAGTGCAGGGGCACCCTCCACCAGGCCCCCACCCATGTCTCCCACCACCCCCACCCCCCAGCAGTGCAGGGGCAGCCTCCACCACGCCCCCACTCATGTCCCCTATCACCCCCACCCCCCCGCCACCAGGGGCACCCTCCACCAGGCCCCCATCCATGTCTCCCACCACCCCCACCCCCCAGCAGTGCAGGGGCACCCTCCACCAGGCCCCCACTCATGTCCCCTATCACCCCCACCCCCCAGCAGTGCAGGGGCACCCTCCACCAGGCACTCACCCATGTCTCCCACCACCCCCACCCCCCAGCAGTGCAGGGGCAGCCTCCACCAGGCCCCCACCCATGTCTCCCACCACCCCCACCCCCAGCAGTGCAGGGGCACCCTCCACCAGGCCCCCACCCATGTCTCCCACCACCCCCACCCCCCAGCAGTGCAGGGGCACCCTCCACCAGCCCCCCACCCATGTCTCCCACCACCCCCACCCCCCAGCAGTGCAGGGGCACCCTCCACCAGGCCCCCATCCATGTCTCCCACCACCCCCACCCCCCCGCAGTGCAGGGGCACCCTCCACCAGGCCCCCACTCATGTCCCCTATCACCCCCACCCCCCAGCAGTGCAGGGGCACCCTCCACCAGGCACCCACCCATTTCTCCCACCACCCCCATCCCCCAGCAGTGCAGGGGCAGCCTCCACCAGGCCCCCACCCATGTCTCCCACCACCCCCACCCCCCAGGAGTGCAGGGGCACCCTCCACCAGGCCCCCACCCATGTCTCCCACCACCCCCACCCCCCAGCAGTGCAGGGGCAGCCTCCACCACGCCCCCACTCATGTCCCCTATCACCCCCACCCCCCCGCCACCAGGGGCACCCTCCACCAGGCCCCCATCCATGTCTCCTACCACCCCCACCCCCCAGCAGTGCAGGGGCACGCTCCACCAGGCCCCCACTCATGTCCCCTATCACCCCCACCCCCCCGCCACCAGGGGCACCCTTCACAAGGCCCCCATCCATGTCTCCCACCACCCCCACCCCCCCGCCACCAGGGGCACCCTTCACAAGGCCCCCATCCATGTCTCCCACCACCCCCACCCCCCAGCAGTGCAGGGGCACCCTCCACCAGGCCCCCACTCATGTCCCCTATCACCCCCACCCCCCGCCACCAGGGGCACCCTTCACAAGGCCCCCATCCATGTCTCCCACCACCCCCACCCCCCAGCCACCAGGGGCACCCTCCACCAGGCCCCCATCCATGTCTCCCACCACCCCCACCCCCCAGCAGTGCAGGGGCACCCTCTACCAGGCCCCCACTCATGTCCCCTATCAACCCCACCCCCCAGCAGTGCAGGGGCACCCTCCACCAGGCACCCACCCATGTCTCCCACCACCCCCACCCCCCCAGCAGTGCAGGGGCAGCCTCCACCAGGCCCCCACCCATGTCTCCCACCACCCCCACCCCCCAGCAGTGCAGGGGCACCCTCCACCAGGCCCCCACCCATGTCTCCCACCACCCCCATCCCCCAGCAGTGCAGGGGCAGCCTCCACCAGGCCCCCACCCATGTCTCCCACCACCCCCACCCCCCAGCAGTGCAGGGGCACCCTCCACCAGGCCCCCACCCATGTCTCCCACCACCCCCACCCCCCAGCAGTGCAGGGGCAGCCTCCACCACGCCCCCACTCATGTCCCCTATCACCCCCACCCCCCCCGCCACCAGGGGCACCCTCCACCAGGCCCCCATCCATGTCTCCCACCACCCCCATCCCCCAGCAGTGCAGGGGCAGCCTCCACCAGGCCCCACCCATGTCTCCCACCAACCCCAGCCCCCAGCAGTGCAGGGGCACCCTCCACCAGGCCCCCACCCATGTCTCCCACCACCCCCACCCCCCAGCAGTGCAGGGGCAGCCTCCACCACGCCCCCACTCATGTCCCCTATCACCCCCACCCCCCCGCCACCAGGGGCACCCTCCACCAGGCCCCCATCCATGTCTCCCACCACCCCCACCCCCCAGCAGTGCAGGGGCACGCTCCACCAGGCCCCCACTCATGTCCCCTATCACCCCCACCCCCCGCCACCAGGGGCACCCTCCACCAGGCCCCCATCCATGTCTCCCACCACCCCCACCCCCCAGCAGTGCAGGGGCACGCTCCACCAGGCCCCCACTCATGTCCCCTATCACCCCCACCCCCCCGCCACCAGGGGCACCCTTCACAAGACCCCCATCCATGTCTCCCACCACCCCCACCCCCCCGCCACCAGGGGCACCCTCCACCAGGCCCCCATCCATGTCTCCCACCACCCCCACCCCCCAGCAGTGCAGGGGCACCCTCCACCAGGCCCCCACTCATGTCCCCTATCACCCCCACCCCCCCCCGCCACAGGGGCACCCTTCACAAGGCCCCCATCCATGTCTCCCACCACCCCCACCCCTCAGCCACCAGGGGCACCCTCCACCAGGCCCCATCCATGTCTCCCACCACCCCCACCCCCCAGCAGTGCAGGGGCACCCTCCACCAGGCCCCCACCCATGTCTCCCACCACCCCCACCCCCCAGCAGTGCAGGGGCAGCCTCCACCACGCCCCCACTCATGTCCCCTATCACCCCCAACCCCCAGCAGTGCAGGGGCAGCCTCCACCAGGCCCCCACTCATGTCCCCTATCACCCCCACCCCAGCAGTGCAGGGGCACCCTCCACCAGGCCCCCACTCATGTCTCCCACCACCCCACCCCCCAGCAGTGCAGGGGCAGCCTCCACCAGGCCCCCACTCATGTCTCCTACCACCACCACCCCCCAGCGCTGTGGGGCACCTGCCAGCAGGCCCCCACCCATGTCCAACCCATGTCTCCCACCACCCCCACCCCCCAGCCACCAGGGGCATCCTCCACCAGGACACCAACTTCCCTGGCACTGAAGCTGGTGTCCCTCTGCCTCCTTGGCCGGGGGTTGCCACTGGTGCCAGATGTTGTAGTGCCCGACATGGCAACCCCAGAGGCAGGAGTGGGTGGGCAACTGGGTCCTGGGGCTGGGCTGTGGGGCGACGGAAAAGCAGTCGGGAGCCTTTGGTTCCAGCAGGGGTGGTCACAGCAACAGCCCCCCTGGCTGATGTGCAGGCAGCAAATGGCAGGGCACGTGGGCATCAGGCAGTCAGGCAGCAGCAGATGGCAGGTGGGAGCGTGCTCAGGGCTCTGGGGGGCAGTAATTTGGCCTCCTGGGCAGGAGTGTGGTCTTTCGTGTGTGAACGCGTGGACAGCTTGATACGTAGTGAGTGATTTTGCACGTGAAAATCCCACACGTCTGCGTGTAAATCGATGAAAGGCCCTTAGCGCGTAAACGCGTATGCGCGTCTATGAAGTCACGTGCACGCGTAGGAAAAAGTTGCGTGACACGTCCGAGTGTCAAAGCGTGTTATTGGTGGAAATAGCCCTACACGCAGAAGTGTCAAAGTGTGTAATTGGTGCAAATGGACCTACACGCAGAAGTGTCAAAGCGTGTAATTGGTGCAAATGGACATACACGCAGAAGTGACAAAGCGTGTAATTGGTGCAAATGGACCTACACGCAGAAGTGACAAAGCGTGTAATTGGTGGGAATGGGCCTAGCACGTACACGCCGCGTAAGTGATGCTGTACGTGTGGGCCTGCATATAAGGTACGTGTAGAACACCAATTCCTTGTACTGCTTTTCGTGGAGAGCGAGTGGGTGAATTCTGTACTTCTTGTCGTTTCACACGCGATTTACTTCACGCCGCTTCAAGTTCGTACTCCCTGTTACCTCTGACAGCTTTTTCTATTTTTTCTCTTGTACTGGTTTACCTGGACCTGTTCCCTCAAACAGTGTTCCCTTCTACTGTTGTCCTGTCTCCTCAGACAGCGTACATATCTTCTTTTGCCGGGGGTGTTGCCAACCAAACGCGCTCATTTTTCATGCAGACGGTGAGTCACGCACGTATCTAACATCTGTGCTTGCCCCGTGTGTAGCCTACCCCTTCAGAGGTCATTCTAGGCTGCGTGTGACACGCATACATTCATTCTTGTGTTACTGGGTGCCACAGCGTAGTGCAGGTTTTTCTTTCTGCACACGTGGTCTAGGAGGGGTTGCGTGCACGTCATCTCCCTTTTTTGGGCCTCCTGTGCGTTGCGTGACCCGTCATCTTTCCCCAGGGGTTACATTCAGCCTTGCTAGAGCACTAGGGTACAATTACCATCTGGTACCCAACCCCTTTGACCCCCAATTGCCCAGGACAATAGTCTACATCCACTCCCATACGCACATTAACATCAGTGCCATGGCTGGGAGGCGAGGATTCCGTAAGGGTGGCAAAGGTGGAAGAGCCACAAGTGGTGGCCGTGGTGGATCCGGTAGGGGACGTGGTCGTAACTTGCAGGGTGAGCCTGTCCCCCCATGTGTGGAGGACCAGTCACGGGCACCCATAATCCCCCCCTCCCCCCTCCTGTTGAGGCTGATGTGGCTGACACCATCCATGCTCAGCCCTTGTTGGACCAGCCCATTGTGGCACCAGACCTGGCTGACTCCATGGCTGACTTCCAGGTCAGCAGGGCTACGACACGTGCGCTGGTGCACGTTGATGCCATCATGCCACGTGGATCTGGGGCAGCAAGGTCATCTGCTGCACCAAGGAGGCAGGGCGGAGAGGCTGCAGGGGCAGCTGCGGCTCCATCCACCCCAGCCCTCACACACCCAGCCAGGACAGTGTCGGTCCTAGTCCATGCTGCTGACATTCCCCCTGACACCATCACACTAGAGCCAATGCCTGCACCAACTCCCATGCTGAGTGTGCAATCCCACACTCCTGATACAGAGTCCACCAGGGCTCCTGCCCCTAGTGTCCAGAGTGGCGCTCGACACTCAGGATCACCACCACCTTCCAAGCGGAAGAGGAAGAGTGCTCGTCCGGCACAGGCTGATGCCCCAGACACGGCTACACAGTCCGGCCCGTCCAGGAAGCCCAGCTTCACGGATGACGAACTGAATGCACTTGTCGAGTATGTGTCCGGACATGACAATGAGATGGTCATTGTTGCAGGATCCAAGACCACACCTGCACAACGCCAGGCACACTGGCAGACCGTAGCGGACATCGTAAGTGCCCTTGGAATCGTGAGGCGCACAGCCAATGATTGCTATAAGCGCTGGAATGACCTAAAGCGCAGGGCAAAGAGTAAGCTGGCCTCAAGTCATGCTGCAACTCTAGTGACTGGAGGTGGGTCTCCAGTAGTAGACATGGAACTCACTCCACATGAGTCAGTCGCTGGGACCTACGTCACGGAGGAACAGATCCAAGGCGTGGGAGATCTGGCTGATTACGAGGCATTGTCCGGTAAGTGCACATGCATGTGTGTGTCATCCATGTGCATGGTGTGTGTGTGAGGGCTTCTGTTTGTGTGCCAGGTGAGAGTGTGTGCGCCTGAGTCGTATGGGTCAGCCATGTGCTTCATGCAATACTTCCTGCGCAGCTGCATTTGGCCATAGCAGTATCCCTTCTGCCAACAGTAGACATCTAGCCCAACTGCACGCCAGTTGCCCTTGAAGTGTCACCTTGCCACTACATAGTTGCTTATTTTTCACTGTTCATTCAGTCAGATTGTTTGCATTCCCCCACTTTTACTAGCCATGTCGCTGTCCACTAGTCACATGTCTGACATGGCTATGGTAAAGTGGAGTGACTTTGTTACCTGGATATCATTTGTACACACATGTCCCTGTGCAATTGGACCATTTCAGACTGGCAGCTCCAGGTGAAAAATCTGACCTGTTAGAATTAGAAAAGCAATTACATGCGGGAACTGGACTGAATGAATAGGTGCTGCCCTCCTCTCCATCTTCACTCAATAGCAATGGTACATGCCATCTGTGTGATGGCATGTGTGTTTCACCTGGCAATCACAGGCCAATGTGTGATGCCACTGCCAGGCAGCATGCAGAAAATGTGTTCATCTTCCATCTTGGTGTCATCAGTGTGTGCCATTTGCCTGCACTTCATACGCAGTGAGGGTGCATGCATGGGAGGGTTTTAGTCATGTGGGACATGTGTCAATCAAGTACTGGTTCTCTTGCTTCTCAGCCCTCATTGTGTGCCATGGTGCTAATGCCTGTTTCCATTTCTTTGTTTTCATGTCTTTGCAGGGGAAGACGCACCTGATACTGCTGGGGTTGTGGAGATGGTGCAGACCCAGGAGGGGTCCGAGGGCCGACCAACCACCAGTGAGGGACGTGGTGTGGTGGTGGGGGAGAACCCACAAGTGCTGCAGGTCGTGCTCTCAAGGGGTGTCTCTGGCTGCACCTCCCCCGAGCTGTACTCAGGTGTTGATTCGGATGAGACCTACATGCCGTCGCAGGTGAGTGTTCCAGGGAGGGATTCTGTTCTGTCTCACCCACCTGCACCAGGGTCAGAACCCTCCATGGGGATGTCAGTGTTGGCAGCTACGCCTTTGGTGGTTACGGATGCAGGGTCACACTCCGCGACATCTGATCCTGTTCCTGGGCCAGCAGATCAGAGGGGGAATGCAGTCCTGCAGCCTCAGGCAGTGCCGGCACAGCAAGGCGCAGTTCGCCTTGCCCCAGACAGGCGTGGTGCCCGCCGACGTGGTGGCCGTACGCCACCTGGCAATACCGCATGGGAGCAATCCATTTACGGTATGGCAACCCAACAGGCTGCATCATCCGAGATGATGGCTCAGGCCATGGATAGGGTGGCCACTTCCATTGTCCCCCCAGAAAGGCTGATGGAGCGACTAGAGCAGGCAACCGACTCCATCTGCCAGTCACACAGGGAGGACATGTTGGGGTCCATTAGGGACAGGCGGGCGGCACTGGCGACTCTGCAGGAGGCCATCTCCATTGAGTCCCAGGGCCACAGGGAAGCCCTGAGGCAGGAGCTCCTTCACCTCAGGACGACTCTTGTTGAGCTTGAGGCTTCAACACACCAAAGGACAGAACAGCAGCTGGAGCGTCTCACCCGTACGCTCTCAGCTGAGATGCAGGCAACGAGGGTGGAGGTCCGGGCATCCCGTGAGTTTTTGCATGGGGACCTCCGCACACTCATCCTCCAGAACCAGACCTACCACACCCGCATGCTTGCAGCCATGGAGGAGCAGACTAGGGCCTTGCGTGGGCTGCCTCCCATAGTGCAACCACCTTCGGATGCAGCTGCACAGGGTGATAATAGCGACAGCATTGATACTCCCACAATAGGGTAGCCGTGTGGGCCATGAGCCCATGGAGGTGTTTTATTTTCCCAGGATCCACGCAGGTGGGTTCTGGTGTGCATCCTGTCCTCTGACCTCCTGGGTGGCCTCCCCAACCCCCCCGGGCCCATCAATGGCCATTTTTGGTTGTTTCTTATTTTTATTTTTATTTTTATTTATTTTATTCCCTATTTTTTTGGGAAGATTTGTTGGCTTCCATGGTTCCTGGGGGCATACGCTGCATTGTGGCTGGGCACATGCAGGCTTGTAATGTATTAGGTTCAGATGCTTGGGTTTGAGTCACACACACCCCTCCTGCTTCCCGTTTCCATGGGCTTGCAAAGGGTGTGCCCAAGTGACAGTGAATTACACAGTGACGTTGGACTCCCATGAGCTGTGTGGGCAGTCTGTAGTCAATACTGTGTATACATTCCTAGTGCATATTGCTGTTGTGTTGTACACTGCATGTTGCATTGATGTGTAACTCATCTTCTGTGTCTACCTCCCAATTTGCAGGTCCCTTCCTCATGTCTACACAAGGACCTCTAGTCTGGAGATGGGGTCCATGTTGGCAGCAGTGCACCTACAACTCTACATGGCGCCAACACTGCACAGTTGGTAGTGGTGGGAGTCCAGGCATTTCCAGGTGGTGAGACTACTAATATGTAACATTTGTGATGTCATGTTAATGGTAGTACGTGCTCAAGTATGTTGTTGGTCTGGCATTGCTGTGAGCATTTCAGGTGTTGCAGGTTTCTAATAGGGACACTGTACATAGTGACACTAGTGTCATGTTGTGGGGATTACTTTGTTTACCTGCAAATAGCATGACATGGCACGGTGTGTCGTGTGGCGGTGCTGGGGTTGGGTTGGCTGACATGGCACTGTCCTCTTGTTGCATTTTGCAAGTGGGTATTCTTTTTAGCTGCTTGAATGTGTAACTCCACAAAACTGCATTGGTGGTGTCTGTGTGGGTAGGGATGCACACATTGTGACACTTCCAGGTGAACAATCTCAGGCTGATATGGTATTCACGGTTCATTCTCCAGACATTCAGGATCAGTGTCAGGTTGAGTCATCATTGATTGTCAGATGGAATGTGCCAGGGCAGTGTGCACTCCACAGGGGTGTGATTTCTATGTGAAGTAATTAGCCACTAGCTGTGTACGGGCTGCCTCCCCCCGTGCCCTTTCCCCTCCCATGCGCAGCGGCTGTGCATGTGGTTGGGGATGTGGGGCCACCACCATGTCCACGGCCAGGCCCCGGCGTGTTGCAGCGTTGTGCAGGACACATGCTGCCACTATGATCCTGCACACTACTGGGGGAGCGTATAACAGCTGGCCGCCAGAACGGTCAAGGGAGCGAAAGCGTGACTTTAGCACTCCGAATGTGCGCTCCACTATGCCCCGGGTCGTAATGTGGGCTGTGTTATATCTTACCTCGGGTGGCGTTGTGGGGTTCCGAATTGGCGTCATCATGTGGGGGCTGAGAGGGTAGGCACTGTCCCCTGTGGAGGTGGTGATTGGTATCATTGGTGGGGTTGTGACCTTGCTCAGTATCCAACATGCATGCATGTGCAGTGGCATACATACTCACCAAGCAGCCATGTATCGCCATGCCGCCCAGCTTCTAGGTCCCGGCTTAGGGTGGACATTCGGTAAATGAAGCTGTCGTGGGTGGACACGGGATAGTTGGCATATACTGAGGTGATGATTCCCTTGGCATTACATGCTACCTGCACGTTGATGGAATGCCAGTGCTTGCGGTTCCTATAGATGTGCTCAGATGCCCTGGGGGGACGTAGAGCCACATGGGTGCAGTCGATGGCACCTAGCACTTTGGGGAATCGTGCCACACCGTAAAAATCCAGGGCGGCAGCATGCCTTTCTGCAGGTGTTCTGGGCAGGTATATGTGCCTGCGGACTGATGGGCGTGCAGTGATGATGTTCAAGTCCTGGTGTAGGCAGCGTGACTGGGTGGCCTGTGACACCCCACCCACTATGGCACTTGTCCGCTGAAATGATCCAGTGGCTAAGAAGTGCAGTACATTGAGGACCTTCTCCAGGGGGCTGAGTGCTTGGGAGCACAGGGTGGGTGATGTGAGGTCATCCTCCCACTCACTCACCAGGTCCAGTATTATGTGTGGTGGAAACCTGTACCTCCCATACACCTGGTCATCAGGCATCCCGAAAAGGCTGGTTCTGGGTGTGAATATTCTGGCCCTGACTATCCTCCTCCTCCTCCTTTGGTAGCCCACTGCCACTGCTGCTAGGAACGGTATGTTCATCCTGGCGTCTGAGCTTGTTATTGTTAAAGTGCGCAAATTTATGCTTTGCGTGTGTTCTAGGCGAGCGTGTGACCCGCGCACCCCTGGAATCCAGTTCCCAGTCCAATAGCGTGTGGAAATTCCCACACACCACGGGATACAGGTGCGCTGACGTACTTGCGTGTGTAAGTGCCCGTGCACCCATGAAATACACGTACATAGGCCAATCGCGTGTACGCGCACTTTTGTCCAATTACACGCTGACGTGCAGTATTTCCATGTGTGCTCCGTCATCACGTGCTGAGTGGGGAACACCCGTGCGGGTCACGTCACAGACGCGCTTACGCGCTGACGGACTCTGGTCCAATAGAATCGCGTATGCGTGCTGACGCGCTTACGCGCTAAGGGCCTTTCCTCGGATTTCACGCTGACGTGCAGGATTTTCACGTGCCAAATCACTCCGTATCAAGCTGGCCACGCGAAAACACACGGAAGACCACGCTCCTGCCCAGAAGGCCGAGTTACTGCCCCCCAGTGCCCCGAGCAGCCTCCCACGTGCCATCTGCTGCTGCCTGCCTGCCTGCCTGCCTGCTGCCACCGTGCCCTGCCATTTGGTGCCTGCACATCAGCCATCTGCAGGGGTCCAGTTGCTGTGTCCACCCCTGCTGGAACTGAAGACTCCCGACTGGGATTACATCGCTCCACAGCCCAGCCCCAGGACCCAGTTGCCCACCCACACCTGCCTCTGGGGTTGCCATGTCGGGCACTTCCACATCTGGCACCAGTGGCAACCCCAGGCCAGAGGGGCAGAGGGACACCAGCTTCACTGCCACCGAAGTTGGTGTCCTGGTGGAGCATGTCCTGGGGCAGTATGATGCCCTCTTTGGATCGTCCTGCGCCAGCAAGGAAGGACGGGAGAGGATCTGGGCTGACTGTGTGGTTGCCATCAACGCGGAGGGGGTGGCAACCCGCAACGTCCTGAAGATCAAGAAGCGCTGGGAGGACTTGAGGTCCAGGACCCTTGTGAAGGCCCGGCGCCTCGTGGAGGGGGGCCGGGGCCGCATGAGTTCCATCCAGATGAGGGTCCTGGTGTGGAAACAGAGAAATTGATATGAGGCCGGGAAGCCCAAAAGGAAACACACCAACACAGGTTACAAAGGACATACAAAGCGCTTTATTTCAAAGTTACAAAGTTACCAAAGTCAATTGACATACGGATAGCTATTCGGCCCTCTGACTAACACGCGAACCTTCAACGTAAGGTTCGCACTGAAAGTGGGAGAGACCGATCATCGGGATGCTTGGGTTTTTATACGTTTTGTCCTGCATTGGCCAGCCCTCTCGCAAGTTAACCATTCTTGGAACCGTGGCTAGGGTTCGTAGCCAGGTCGAACACACAATTTACATAATTTGATCAGTTCCGCTGATACAGTTACATATTTACACATAGGTTTAGAGAGAGGACAAGGTCTTAGTTCGTGACCCTAACAAGTGGCCTGCGGACATATTGTTTATTCACGTGTGCGGAGGTCACCATGGCCGGAGTCTTACTCAAAATGTCATTCGGCCTCCATTTTATGATTCAGGGTGACTTCCACACTGCAAGAGTACCTAAAATGGCGGCTAAATCCAAGATGGCGGCTTACACAATACATTAAGGTGAAGACCTTGCCGCGGAACCTATGTACATGGTATTCTTTAGACAGCTTGGCGTAGGCCAACATACATTCAAACAATGCGATTGGGGTCACAATATTATATCGATTTCCACAGACCCTCCTTTTTGGCCTATGCCAAGTGCTAATACATCATTTCCTAATACTTTCGAAAATAACTGAAGGCATTATCATCCATAGGTTCCGCATCATTGTCCGAAATGTCAATAGCCATAAAGTTGTTCATAAGAACTTCTTGCAACATGAACTCTTTAGATGCTGTCTTCGGGGTGTATATCTTATGCCCTATTGCGCTCATTACCTGAGCACAACATCCCCCCATCATTCCACATATACTCGGGAGGCATTGAAAACAACAGCAAAGAAATAACAGAATCCCTAAAATACCTAAAATGACAGAAAGCACCTTCCACCCCCAAGATCGTAAAGAATCCCAAAACCAAGTACTAAGGTTCCAGTCTCCGACAGGGATATGAACTTCAGAACTGAGAGTGTGCAAATTCTGAATTGCTTTAAAAATTGTTGGCGAAGAATCTGGAATGAAGACACAACAAGCGGACCCCACTAATTTACATACTCCACCTCGTTCGGCTAAAATGACATCTAATGCCATTCGATTTTGAAGTGCTACCAATCTTATCGCCTTTTGCTCTAAGGTCATATTGTAAAGTATGTCCGTGGTCCGGTTGATCGTTTTCTCCAACACCCTCGCTAATCCCCTAATGTTTTCTGAATTTGCTATTTGTCCCCAAAAGGGCACTACTGATTTGGCTATATCCCCGAACACTTGTCCAGGGGTGTCTCCATTACTATCCCGTCGCGGGCGAGCCTTAGATACCTCTAAGGTACTGGCTATAAATACACCTGGTAACAATATCCCTAAATAACAAGTCCCCTGCCAATCCTTCGGCAACCAGGGAAAAGCTAAACTACCACAAACAAAATAAACGGGTCCCCCTACATACAAAGGCCTATTTTCCCCAGTCAAGTTTACAGTATTTACACAAGGCTCGAAGTCTCCCATTGGCCTAGTGCCATTTCTTTGTACACAGAAGGGAACTGAATCAGGACTATGATTCACAGAATAAGAAGGAGGCATGCATCCTTATTGCCTATCGGAGCCATCTTAAAAGAAACTAGATTTTGGAAAGGAAAAGATAGTTTACCAGACAGCCTAATAGAAGCGACGTTAGGTTTACTTCTATTTACGAAAAGCGAGCATCCCAGGGGAGTCAATTCACGTTTTTCAAATTCATTCAAATTAGTCCCATCGAAGTTCCCTGAGATGCTATCATTCCATCGGCCAAAGAAGAGTGCTCTAAGAGAGGCATAGCAAGAAGTTGTTAAAGGTAAGGGATGTATATACCATCCCAGTCCCTTGTTCCCATGTTGTGGTAAGTGAGTGCAGATCCAACAATTACTCTTATTAAAAATAGCATGCGTAGCATTCATCACTATCATCAAAGTGTTATTATGATATTTCTGTCTATGCCGAGAGTCCCTAGGGGACAGAGTGTGAAGGTGTACAGAGGGAGTCAAAACAGTTGGTACGATTTTGGTCGGTAACAGAGGCTTCAAAGGATAATTTTTTTCAAAATACCAAAGTCCCACGGCAGCAGTTGCAAAAATAACAATAATCAGAACGAGAACACAACAGTACGTTTTCGGGGCCCAGGCACCTTGTTCATTGTTCGATTTGGTCACCTCCTTATCTAATAGTTCAATACGGGGAGCAGCGGTGAAGGCGGCAGGCATCATGGTCATCCCGATCGACGGCCCCAATGTTCGTTGCTGGTGGCACTTCGGCCGCGCGATTTCTTAGTCCTTCCCAACCCTAGCCAACAGAACCCTCCTTTTCTTTGTTCGAAAAAAGAAAGACAACAGTACTTCAATCACTCTTTTCCTTCCAGATGCACGACACTCGTGCGGTAGTTCTATTTACGTGGTCGAAGGTTGTACCTGATGGTACCCAAGTTTGTTGAATCCAAAAGCAAAGTGTCGTCGCTCCCTGAGGGGAGCGTCGTGTCGGTGGCGACGGAAGTCGCAGGGCTCGAAACAATATTTTCCGGAAGTGATTGATCAAGAGAGTGCGGAGACAAAATGGAGGGCTCCCCGAGCTCCTCAGGCTCAGAGAACTTCTCCGACGCACTCACAATGCTGCCTGCTACTCCGAGATCAGAGATTGTAGCACCAGCGAGGGGTTCTGTTTCTTCTGTAGCGTGTGGCGTCGGGTGAGGGATCTTCTTAACGTGTGTTGCATGTATCCAGTTCTTCTTTCCTGCCACCCGCACTGCCGTCCTGGTGACCAATAATACCTGGTAGGGTCCGCACCAGCGAGGCGCAAGACAGGAAGACCTCTCGTAGGCCTTCACCAGGATCCAGCTACCGGGCAGTATATCGTGTCCTGGGCCCGTAAACCGTACAGGTAAGGCAGCATTCACCTGGTGGTAAATGAAATACAGATTTTTAGTCAATTGATTACAGTAATCTATGAGCAATACATTATCCACATCCTTCAGGGCTTTAGGTTTAGGGAGACCCCAGATATTAGCAGGCCTTCCCATTACCACCTCGAACGGAGAGAGCCCAGTTCTAGTCTGGGGTGTGGTGCGCATAGCTAACAACACAATAGGTAAAGCGTCGGGCCATTTTAGCTTAGTGTCGGCACATGTTTTTGCAAGTTTGTTTTTCAGAATACCGTTGTGTCTCTCTACCAACCCCGCACTTTGAGGGTGCCTAGCTGAATGAAAACGTTTCTCAATCCCTAGGGCAACACATATTTGCAACATTACGGCTGCGATGAAATGGGGGCCGTTGTCCGACCAAATTATCCTCGGGAGCCCAAATCGAGGGAAGTACTCTTTCACCAGGATCTTTGCGGTGGTCATGGCGGTAGCATCTTTGACAGGGAAAGCCTCGACCCATTTGCTAAAAGCACAAATGATGACAAGAACATATTTCAAGTTATTACATCGCTCCATTTCAATAAAATCAAGGTGAATGGTTTCAAAGGGGACAGAGGGGGGCCCGAAACTTCCCCTTGGAGTCACTGTCCCTTTACCCACATTGTGCTGCAGGCAAATCATGCAATTCTGAACATGTCTCTTTGCAGTTTCCAAGATTTTATCATTCACCCAAACCTGCTGTAATATCTTCGTAATTTGCTGGGCACACACATGCGTTGGACCGTGTGCCATTGAAACCATTGTTAACACATAATAATCAGGAAGCAACCATTTCCCGTTGGATGCGTCCACCCAACACCCTTCATCATCCAATTTTCCCATGCCTTCAGCCCACTTCCTAGACTCTTCAACTGAGGCATCAGTCTGCATGTCTCGCACAGACCCAATGCCTTCATCTATTATACAAACATCTCTCACTTCCCTCGAGATGTACATGTCTGTGCTAAGGTCTGTGGCTGTTTGTCTAGCTATCAAATCTGCAAAAGCATTTCCTCTGCCCACATTGTCTATGACCTTGCGATGTGCTGCACATTTCATGATCGCTAATTGTTCAGGGAGTGAGAGCGCTGAAAGTAGTTGTACTATTAAGGGACCATGCTGAATCTTGGTCCCATGTGAGGTCAGAAACCCTCTTTCCGACCACAGTTTTCCGAAGTTGTGAGCCACCCCAAAGGCGTACTGGCTATCCGTATAAATATTGACTCTATGCCCTTGGGAGAGCTCACAAGCGCGGGTCAACGCTATAATCTCCGCGGCCTGCGCGGAGTTATGCTGAATCCTTTTAGTTTCAACAATCTTGTTCAAAGTAGTAACTGCATAAGCAGCTGTAGATATGCCATTCGGAAGTTTGAAGCAGGAGCCATCGCAAAACAGCTCCCCTTCCGCATTCTCCAAAGGAGTATCTGAGAGGTCTATCCTGCCCTTTGTTTCTTGTTCGGTGGCATACAGGCAGTCATGTGATCCTTCATCACCGCAAACAATATTTTGCGGGAGAGGTAAGAGTTCAGCCGGATTGAGAACACAACACCTTTTAATTTGGATATGAGGAGCAAATAGGACTAATTCGTACCTTGTCAACTGGGCAGAGGTAAGGTGTTGCGTTTGAGTTTTAGTCAATAGAATATCAACAGAGTGAGGTACCATCAGAATTAAATCGTGGCCTAGGACCATCCCCTCACTCTGTTTTACAGACGCAGCGGCAGCAGCAACAGCGCGCAGACATCGCGGCAAAGCGCATGCAACAGGATCGAGGGCGGAGGAATAATAGCCGCACGGCCTATTCTTCCCTCCATGTTCCTGTGTTAACACAGACAAAGCACATCCATCACATTCATGCACAAACAACACAAAGGCCTTATCGTAATTTGGTGTACCCAGAACCGGTGCTGAACATAGCGCGGTTTTGAGAAGCTCAAATGATCGTTGATGTTCCGATTCCCATGGCAGTGGCAGAGAAATGCCCTTCTTCGTCAAAGCCAACATCGGTTTTACCACTAGGGCAAAATTCGGGATCCACAGTCTACAGTAGGACGCCATCCCTATCAGGGCTCTGACTTCCTTCTGTGTTTTTGGGACAGACATGCCAGAAATGTGTTTTATTCGTTCAGGTGTCAATCTTCTCCCCTCCTTTGACAGGAGGTAGCCTAAATAGGCAACCTCCTGGCAACAATATTGACATTTTTTAAGTGAAGCTTTGTGACCATTTTCAGCTAAATGAACAAGCAACAATATAGTGCCTTCCTTACAAGCTTTCTCAGAGTCTGCAGCCAAGAGCAAATCGTCTACATATTGAAGCAGCGTGCAAGTAGGTGGCAATTCAAGGGTGTCGAGCTGCTCCTTTAAGGTTCTACTATAGATACTAGGACTTTCAGTATACCCTTGAGGTACCCTTGTGAATGTAAACGAGCGTCCCCCCAAGGTGAACGCGAACAAATACCTGCTCTCCTCATGTATCGGAATACTAAAGAAGGCGTTTTTCAAATCTACGACACTAAAGTGTGTAGCCGTAGCAGGGATCATTGTTAAGATCGTTGTTACATCAGGCACGATTGGAAATTGTGGGGCTACCACCCGGTTAATAGCACGAAGATCTATTATAAACCGGTACGGAATTGCATTGTCGCCTTTCTTATATACTGGCAAGATCGGGCTATTACATAAGCTACCTGTTATCTCTTCGATCACTCCACGATGTACAAAATCGGAGACAATGCATTTCAGAGCACGCTCACCTTCAATTGAAATTTTATATTGCGGAATGCGCGGTAGCTTAACCCCATGTTTCAAGACTATCTTAACAGGCTCGATGTGCAATATCCCGACATCATTGTCGTCTATTGCCCACAAACATTCCGGGACAATGTCAAACTCGGGAGGTAGAGGTCGGGTCAAGTACTGGGAGTTAAAGGGTTGCTGTGGTGAAACTGTTAATCTTATTCCGTCAGGGGAACAATGAATCACTGCATTCAGTTTCTTTAACAAATTCAACCCTAGCAAATTTTCTCCGCAGTTTGAAGTAAGAAGAAAAGGGCACTGGTCTGTGAAAGGACCCAAAGAAACAGATACCGGCGCAGAAACCGGACAAACAGTTGGTATACCAGAGAACCCTATAGAAACGTTTGTTTGCCCTGACAGTGGGATGTTTGGAACCCTAGAATGGTCAATGGAGCACTTTTGTGCTCCAGTGTCAATCAAGAACTGGTGTTTCCTATTCCCCACCAATAATTCAATGTAGGGGCCCTTCTGAATAACGGGAATAGGTAAAGGTTCCAAACGCTGCTTCGGGCAATCCTAGTAAGGCAGAACTTCGTCAAAGGGAAGTTCTTCAGAAAGATAGGCAGCAGAAGGGTGATCAAATATATTTCTCGAGTCCATACTCGGAGTCTGATTTTCCCGTGAAAAAGGTTGTTGTGGATCTTGTAGAAGCTGACCCCTATCAGGGCCCCCTGCTCCGGGGCGGCCCCTTGGTCGCCTACCCATACCTCCAAATGTGCCTCCTGACCTCTGACGAAAGGCAGGGCACTGTGCTCGCCAGTGACCTTCCTGGCGGCAATAAGCACACTGATTAATATTTATAGAATTCGGAGGAGTATTTCCTCTTGGAATGTACTGACCTCTAGTCTGTGTCGTACCTCCTCTGGGGTTTCTGACAATTTGCTGCAACAATACCTTAGTCTTCAAGTCGCCCCTTCTTTTTTCAATTTTCTCTTTTTCATTATTAACCCGATTCTCATAATACTGAGCCATAGGCAAAACCTCTGACTGAGATTTTGCCTGCCAAGCGCTCTCTGAGGACATAATTTGTGACTGGATGTCGGGCAACAATCCACGTACAAATTTGTCCACAAACAACCTCTTCCCCGACTCTGTGCCTAAATCCTGTCCACTGAAGTCAGAGAACACCTGTTCAAATCTATTAAAGAATTCAGTAGTACCTTCAGTTTTCCCTTGGACGCAGGCCGTAAGCTTGTCCCAAATAATCCTTTTTTCTGGGATTATAGTTTTTAGTTTAGCAACTATTCTATCGGGTAAGGTAAGTATTACCTGGGGTGGTTTCTCACCAGCTGGTCGTTCCCCATCTATTCTAATCAGATTTACCCATGTATCCCCTAGCCCCGGCACATCATCTACTGTCCGTATCTGTTTCCATACATCAACTGGCAAAAGCACTGGAAACTATAAGTCCATGTCACTTAAGGTGAACACAGAAGACTGTAAAACGGATTCTATCTCTTTATAAAACCCTGTCGGGTTTTTCCTAATATCAGGGACTGATTGTCTAATCGTGTTCACTTCCTGTCGAGAGAACGGGACGTGAACAAACTGCGATACGTAATGTGCAGGGATATCCGTCGCGGGAGTACCAGTCGCCGCGTCGGCGGGGATTTCTACTTTTGGGACAAGGGTCGGAGGGACCTCTCTCATAGGCAACTGAGATATAGGGACCTCCGACCGCTTACTGAGTAATAGGGCCAAATCGAGCGCTAAAGCAGCTGTAGAAGTGTCGGGCGAAAAAGCTCTTTTACAAATACCCAATAACTCTATGGGGCAACCAACCTTCTTCCTTATACATTCCTCCTGTAAGTGCTGTACCATCACTTGGATTACCTTTCTTTGCATCTCTACCGTGCATTGACTATATGTGTCATACACCTCATCTGGCGGTATCGATGAATCCGAGATCCATCGAATCGCGTCTTTGGTACAAATTCGTACTTCCTCAGGTGCTGATCTCCGGCAAGAAAGGAACCGTTTCTGTACATATATCCTATCGTCCTCATTATCCTCGTTTTGTAGCTTTTCAAAATCCCTCCTAAACTCAAACACCCTATCAACATGTCCATATACTTTCTGCTCTGTATCCCTCGAAAGTGCCAAAGCATTCAGATCTCTCACCCCTTGTGGGAGATCCGAAGTCTGCAATCTACCCCACATTACACCTAAGTGAATCCCCAGTCCTTCAATAAAAACATTTTTCTCGGGAAAATCGAGCAAATTAGATAATGTTGAAAATGCATCAGTTTGATCACCTTTTTCCATGCAATGCTTAGCCCAAGCAAATAGTTCCTGTTTCCTGCCCGCAGGAACAGTACTACGAGTCACAATTGTTGACCCTGCACCGGGATCTGTTTTAACGAGCACGGGACTCCCCGGAATCGAAAGTGTAGGTGGACTTAACAAGGGCGCAGGGGAGAGAGGCAGTGTAATAGACAGAGGAGCGACTACCAAAGAACTAGGAGCAGTAGGCTGTGCAGGGGGAGTAGGGATAGCAACGGGAACAATAGCAGGAACGGGCAAGGTGCCCACAACAGGAGCATACGGAGGTGGCGCTGAAGAATCAGGCCTCCGTTCGTTCAATATTTTCTCAATAAACTCCTCGGAAACATGGAAATCTTTAGAGGGGTACATTTTCTGGACCTCGAGCGAGAAAGCTCTATCCATTTTCTGGGCTTCTTCTAATCGTTTTTCCTTGTCATACAACAATGCCTTTTCGGCATTCGTTTTATGACGACGTGCATGTTTATCCCTACTTTTAAGCTGCTGCAATGCTTCCTTTTTCCAATTTTGTAACACATCAAAGGCTGCTGGCCTAGCCTTTTTCTTAAGCAAGATCGATTCTAAGTATTCAATACGGGGGATCTCAAAACTACCATTGATTGGCCACTGAAATTCTGAGGCATTTCTGGTCTGTCTGTGCCAAATGTCATTAAATACAATACTACCAATGCCATACTTACAGTACATAGTACACGCCGGCGACCCCTCCTGTGGTGCCGGACGGCTAAATTCCAAAGATTGTCGATCGCTGCGGAACAGAGCCCTAAAGCAGCTAGACAATTTCCCAGGCATTTCTCAAAGAATTGGTGTTACCTGGTCCAATAATTGTGTCTGCAGATACAATACGCCAAATTCAAATTGTCAGGGTTAAATTAAGAGCCGGGTCACGACTGCACCTTACCAAACCTAAGGAGGACCATACGGTTTACAAAGGACTTCAACTAACGAATTTTTACCTGCGTTCGGTGGTTTCGGCAAATCTGCCCGCCTCGGATTTGGACCCTCATCAAGATGCCGTGTCAGACCGCACGACTATCGCCCAAGGATCGGATCGTACAGCGTTGCCGAGGTATCGCGTCTCGATCGGTCGGGCCCGCAGAATCACACCGTCCGATCCCGATTCGATAGTCTGTGTCAACCTTCAATGATCCGGCATCAATCTTGAGGGTCCCTATTCGGGCGCCAACTGTGGAAACAGAGAAATTGATATGAGGCCAGGAAGCCCAAAAGGAAACACACCAACACAGGTTACAAAGGACATACAAAGCGCTTTATTTCAAAGTTACAAAGTTACCAAAGTCAATTGACATACGGATAGCTATTTGGCCCTCTGACTAACACGCGAACCTTCAACGTAAGGTTCGCACTGAAAGTGGGAGAGACCGATCATCGGGATGCTTGGGTTTTTATACGTTTTGTCCTGCATTGGCCAGCCCTCTCGCAAGTTAACCATTCTTGGAACCGTGGCTAGGGTTCGTAGCCAGGTCGAACACACAATTTACATAATTTGATCAGTTCCGCTGATACAGTTACATATTTACACATAGGTTTGGAGAGAGGACAAGGTCTTAGTTCGTGACCCTAACAAGTGGCCTGCGGACATATTGTTTATTCACGTGTGCGGAGGTCACCATGGCCGGAGTCTTACTCAAAATGTCATTCGGCCTCCATTTTATGATTCAGGGTGACTTCCACACTGCAAGAGTACCTAAAATGGCGGCTAAATCCAAGATGGCGGCTTACACAATACATTAAGGTCAGGACCTTGCCGCGGAACCTATGTACATGGTATTCTTTAGACAGCTTGGCGTAGGCCAACATACATTCAAACAATGCGATTGGGGTCACAATATTATATCGATTTCCACACTGGAACGCGTACGCCCAGCGCTCCACGCCCAGATCCTTGAGAGGGAGGCCCGTCTGGAGTTGAGCGGTAAGTGTCTAAGCTTTACTGTGTGAGACAGGGCATTTTGCGGTGTGCTGGTTCTATGATACTTGCCTGTATGTGTGCCATAGGCCATGTATGCATGTATGTGTGCAGGGACATCATAGTAATGCATGTGCGACCAGTGATGTGTGACCCACATGGTTGTTGCATGTGTTCAAATGCCGCATGGGGAGCCCTATGCAGATTTTGAACATGAGAGCATGCCAGTCTCTGTACCTGGACATGGGTGGGGGTGAGGGATGGGTGCTGATGCCAGGTACATATATGGTAGCCATGTCTGTGTGCCTGACCTGCGTGTCTGTGACTTGTGCATGCCATGGATGCATGACACATGTGTGTGACAATGCACAGATTCAGTGAAGCAGCCAAATGACCCTTGTATCCGCTGTGTTTGGTGTGTTTGGGGCCAGATGGATGTGACTGAGGTGAAGTGTGTGCATGTGATAGGCATGAGCCATGATGCATGTGAGTTACATATCTTTGAATGTTTCAAGAGTCCATTGGACATGCATGGAAATGTCCATGGCATGCACCATGCCTGTTACTGTGTGTGTTTTGCCTGGACTGACCCATGTGTTGTGGAGGGACATGATGGAAGTGTACTTTGACAGTGGTGCTCATCTGCTTTTGCTTCCTGTCTAGGGGACCATTGTACAGTACCCTGATGCTTGTGTTCTTTGTCTCCCTCTACGCAGCGGCTAGTGAAGAAGAGGGCGGAGACGGCGCTGTGGAGCAAGGCGGCGGGGATGCCCCAACGGCTGCAGCGGAAGGGGTGGGTGAGCCCCCACAGGGGCCTGCTACGGTGGGAGACGGTGAGGAGCCATCCAGGTTGGTGGTTTGCACAGAGGAGGAGGAGGCCGCCACTGGGGCACACATGGGGCCTGGTGGGGGCATCCCTGCTGGTGCAAGTGGTGCAGTCCAGGGCCAGGGGCAGGAGGCAGCACAGGTCACCGTGGAGGGGCCTGTGCATGTCACTGTCCCTGACCCTGTGAGTGCACCACCATGCACCAGCAGGGATGCCCCGTCCCATGCCCGTCCGCAGGTAGAGGGGATGTCCATGTCACCTGACTCCCCTCCACCTGTGGACGTGGGAACCCCTGGCCGTGTGGAGAAGGTCCTGATTGGGGTCGCGATGCACACGGCTGTGATTCGTGATGCCGTGCATGCTTCCCGGGAGGAGCACGCACGTCATCACGAAGTGCACCGTGCCGACGTGGCCCAATTGGGATCGGCCATGTTCGGGGGTTTGCTGCATGTGTTGGCCAATCTGGCGGCCCTCTCCTCTTCTTGCAGGCTATACACCAGTCGTTCTCCTTGCCGTCTTCCGGCCCAGATGCCACCAGGGCCCCTGTGGACCTGCCCCGACCAATGCAGCCAGCTCGGTGGGGATCCCATCCCTGCCACAGTTGGGAGTCGGAGGTCCAGCAGGGGTGGACAACACAGCAACTGGACCCCAGCAGATGGAAGATGTGACAGCATCATCGGGCAGGGCATGTGCACGACGGCGTCGGTGGTTTCCATCAGCCTGGATGCCGTCGTGCTGGCAGAGGCAGTGGCGTCGGAGGCAGCAGCAGGCTCGACGTGGGAGGCATCATGGCTCGGGGCCATCAAGATCAGAGGGGCAGGCATCGGCCGGAGGGCAGGGCAACCCTGGGATGGTGGTGTCTTCCGTGTGGGAGCAGTTGGTCCAGCGGATAGGTGAAGAGCGGCAGCGGGCGGAAGAGGAGCGGCTCACCATGGTCAGGGCGGAGTTCTCCATGCGTCGGGCGTTGAGGCGGGCTGAGTGCCTCGAGGAAGCTCGCAGGGAGTTTGAGCTGAACATGGGGTTATCCCTGCGAGACCTCGGGGCCAGGACAGAGTGAGCCGCAGGACTTGCCCGCTGCCTTTGTATATAGTTATTTAGTTAGTTAGTGTTATGTTTCCTTTATTCATTTTTATTTTTTTGGACCGCTCGGACAATGGCCACTTTTTTGTAGATATTTTTTTCATTAGGTAGTAGTAGGTTTCATTTATGGTGTTGGGCTCATGGACCCTGGAATATTCGTGTATATAGTTTGCTTTTTGAAGAAACATTTTTTTTATTGATTATTGTGCTCACCATGAGGAAATGGTTTTTCATTATTTTCCTTCCACATGACATTGCTTTGGACAACATTTGTTTTTGGATTACTTTGTTTTTTTTATTTTTACATTTGTTCTCGGACATGGACCATTTATTTTGTTATCCCCATTGTTGTATGTTTGATTTGTTTATTATTTTTCATCTTTAATACATGTTTTTTTAACTTTCACTTGTGGTATTTTCTCATTGGCTTCATACATGTCATGATATGGGTTTTGACATTCACTTGCACCCGTTGTGTATGTGTGTGTGACGGACATTTGTTCATTTACATACTTGCCATTGGGGTTGTATCATGTAATTGCATTCACTATGTGGGCGGATGCAATCCTTGCCTGGGTGTTTGTGCTGGGTATGCTGCCCATTACTGCCATGATTGAGTATCGTCAGGACCTGGGGGCAGGGGGACATGTGTGGGTGCCTGGTGGAGGGTGCCCCTGCACTGCTGGGGGGTGGGGGTGGTGGGAGACATGGATGGGGGCCTGGTGGAGGGTGCCCATGGTGGCGGGGGGGTGGGGGTAGTGGGAGACATGAGTGGGGGCCTGGTGGAGGGTGCCCCTGGTGACTGGGGGGGTGGAGGTGGTGGGAGACATGAGTGGGGGCCTGGTGGAGGGTGCCCCTGGTGGCGGTGGGGTGGGGGTGATAGGGGACATGAGTTGGGGCCTGGTGGAGGGTGCCCCTGGTGGCGGGGGGGTGGGGGTGGTGGGAGACATGAGTGGGGGCGTGGTGGAGGCTGCCCCTGCACTGCTGGGGGGTGGGGGTGGTGGGAGACATGGGTGGGGGCCTGGTGGAGGGTGCCCCTGGTGGCTGGGAGGTGGGGGTGGTGGGAGACATGGGTGGGGGCCTGGTGGAGGGTGCCCCTGGATGCTGGGGGGTGGTGGTGGTGGGAGACATGAGTGGGGGCCTGGTGGAGGGTTCCCCTGGTGGCTGGGGGGTGGGGGTGATAGGGGACATGAGTGGGGGCCTGGTGGAGGGTGCCCCTGCACTGCTGGGGGGTGGGGGTGATAGGGGACATGGGTGGGGGCCTGGTGGAGGGTGCCCCTGCACTGCTGGGGGTGGGGGTGGTGGGAGACATGTATGGGGGCCTGGTGGAGGGTGCCCCTGGTGGCTGGGGGGTGGGGGTGGTGGGAGACATGGATGGGGGCCTGGTGGAGGGTGCCCCTGGTGGCGGGGGGTGGGGGTGATAGGGGACATGAGTGGGGGCCTGGTGGGGGCTGCCCCTGCACTGCTGGGGGGTGGGGGTGGTGGGAGACATGGGTGGGGGCCTGGTGGAGGCTGCCCCTGCACTGCTGGGGGGTGGGGGTGGTGGGAGACATGAGTGGGGGCCTGGTGGAGGGTGCCCATTGTGGCAGGGGGGTGGGGGTGGTGGGAGACATGAGTGGGGGCCTGGTGGAGGCTGCCCCTGCACTGCTGGGGGGTGGGGGTGGTGGGAGACATGAGTGGGAGCCTGGTGGAGGCTGCCCCTGCACTGCTGGGGGGTGGGGGTGGTGGGAGACATGAGTGGGGGCCTGGTGGAGGGTGCCCCTGGTGGTGGGGGGGTGGGGGTGATAGGGGACATGAGTGGGGGCCTGTTGGAGGCTGCCCCTGCACTGCTGGGGGGTGGGGTGGTGGGAGACATGAGTGGGGGCCTGGTGGAGGGTGCCCCTGGATGGTGGGGGCGGTGGGAGACATGAGCAGGTGTGCAGGGTAGTCCCCTGTTTTGTGGGCTGCCTGCAGGGGCCGTCGAGGGTGTACAGGGAACACCTGTGAGGACCCACCCAGCCTAATCACGTGTGTAACTTCCCACGCACCCCTGTAATATACGTACCAAGCCAAATCGCGTGTGATAATTCTCGCGCACCCCTGAAATACACGCGCCCAGGCTATTCGCGTGTGGAACTTCCCGCGCACCCCTGAAATACACGTACCCTGCTGTAATCGCGTGTGGGACTTCCCGCGCACCCCTGAAATACACGCTCCCAGGCAATTCGCGTGTGGAACTTCCCGCGCACCCCTGAAATACACGCGCCCAGGCTATTCGCGTGTGGAACTTCCCGCGCACCCCTGAAATACACGCGCCCAGGCTATTCGCGTGTGGAACTTCCCGTGCACCCCTGAAATACACCTACCCTGCTGTAATCGCGTGTGGGACTTCCCGCGCACCCCTGAAATACACGTGCCCAGGCTATTCGCGTGTGGAACTTCCCGCGCACCCCTGAAATACACGTACCCTGCTGTAATCGCGTGTGGGACTTCCCGCGCACCCCTGAAATACACGGGCCCAGGCTATTCGCGTGTGGAACTTCCCGCGCACCCCTGAAATACACGTGCCCAGGCTATTCACGTGTGGAACTTCCAGCGCACCCCTGAAATACACGCGCCCAGGCTATTCGCGTGTGGAACTTCCCGCGCACCCCTGAAATACACGTACCCTGCTGTAATCGCGTGTGGGACTTCCCGTGCACCCCTGAAATACACGCGCCCAGGCTATTTGCGTGTGGAACTTCCCGCGCACCCCTGAAATACACGCGCCCAGGCTATTCGCGTGTGGAACTTCCCGCGCACCCCTGAAATACACGTACCCTGCTGTAATCACGTGTGGGACTTCCCGTGCACCCCTGAAATACACACCCCCAGGCTATTCGCGTGTGGAACTTCCCACGCACCCCTGAAATACACGCGCCCAGGCTATTCGCGTGTGGAACTTCCTGCGCACCCCTGAAATACACGTACCCTGCTGTAATCGCGTGTGGGACTTCCCGCGCACCCCTGAAATACACGCGCCCAGGCTATTCGCGTGTGGAACTTCCCGCGCACCCCTGAAATACACGCGCCCAGGCTATTCGCGTGTGGAACTTCCCGCGCACTCCTGAAATACATGCGCCCAGGCTATTCGCGTGTGGAACTTCCCGCGCACCCCTGAAATACACGTACCCTGCTGTAATCGCGTGTGGGACTTCCCGCGCACCCCTGAAATACACGTACCCTGATGGAATCGCGTGTGGAACTTCCCGCGCTCCCCTGAAATACACCTACCCTGATGGAATCGCGTGTGGAACTTCCCACGCACCCCTGAAATCCACGTACCCGGCCAAATCACGTGTGAGACTTCCCGCGCACCCCGGTATACACGCACACGTATTTTTTGTCAGCGTGTCCGTGTTTGTGGGTACCCCTTTGCACGTCATTTGTCCTGGAGGGCCACAGTATAGGACATTCATCATGGCAGTATATGGGTGCTATTTGTTGGCGCACCTTTTGGCGCACATTGCAGAGACGCTACCGCCTGCTTTCTTGTGGCAGTCGTGGTTGTGCCTGTGCGCTGGTTTGAGCGTGCACTTTTTTGCCCTATTCTATTCCATGAATACGTGTTGTAGGCGAGCGTGTGGGCGTTCCGCGCACTTGTGCCCTGTACTTCCCCCGTGACGCCCACGTTTTTGCAAGTTGTTCCCCATTCCGAGTGTTACGCCCGTGTTCCGCCTACTTTTGTGGCGTGCGCCGCGCTATGTGCGAATTTCGCTATGGCCTGTGCGATTTTCGCTGTGACCTGGCGCACGCTGTTAGATGGCCTGTGCGCCAACGTGCACGGCACACTTTTTATCGCACATCCGCTGGTTTTCTCGCGCACGGACTTCCATGAATCGACGTGCGCTGCTTTTCGTGCGATTTTCGCACTTGCACTGCGATTCGCACATTTTTGCCCACTTGCGCCGCGCTAATTATTCCATGAATCGGCCTGATAATCTCAAACTCTCCATACTTATCTCACTCAAAAACTCACACAATCATCTCTCGCACAAAAAGCCGCACGCACTTCACAACAGTGCAACAACACATAAGCCGGAGCAACAGCACAGGCGGACTGACCCCGATCCAATACCCGTACCAAAGCTCAGTTTCTGGTGTATACCGAGCTGAAGCTGCCAACAGAACACCACTCCTCTCACTATCCTACTCCCTCTTCACCTTACCCTTACTAACACTCCCACCTTATCATTTACAGATCCGCCAGAGCGCCAGGGGACCAATTCCGTTGGGAACGGTGCGCGGTACAAATACCTTTAACATTTAACATTTAAAATTATTATGGTATTTGAGTGCAGAACGGAGCTTCGGGAAGCATTGGGGGGACTGCACAGCGAAGGAAGCAGATCAACATGGGATCAAAATAAGGGAGTTGGTAACAAGAAGGAGGCGAAGGCTAGGAAATTTGTCAAAACGGGATCTACAAGTAACCAGAGCAGGAATAGGGGGTGTGGATAGCCCATTCTCAGGTTACATGGGAAATGGAGGGTGTGTGAACCTACGTTTTAAGGAGGATAGATTCATTGAAGAAGTGGGTCTTGAGCCCTGTTCTCAACTGTAGAAGTGAGGGGGTGAGTCACATGTTAAGGAGGAGCTTTCCACGGTCTAGGGGCTTAATCAGAGAAGGCCTGTCATCTGGTTCTTTCCTTCCTACACCAGCAGTCTGCACATATCCTTGCTTTTGGTAGATCTTAGGCCCCCAGATATGCTGATATATTCTCAGCGAGATAGATTGGGAACTTGAGGGCGGTGGCCCGGCAGATGATGCAGCAGGATTTGAAGGTGATACATGCTTGCAGTGGGAGCCAGTGCAGATCATTGAAGGGCGGGGGATGTTACATTTGTGAAGTCCTTTAATGAGTCATGCTGCAGCATGTAAGACACATCTCAGGGGTGCCTGGCTGGTCAACAGTAGATCTTCCTGAAGGGCATTGCTACCTTTAGGGATAGAGGGGACTAAGGCTTGGACAGCAAATCTGAAGATTTTTGCTGGGATGAAGGGCTTAATATTTCACTGGAGGAAAGACTGCTACCAGGCCGACTATGACTTCCTTTCTGTGTGCTCCTTGGAGGAGAGGAGTCTGTCAATATAGAACCCAAGGGACATGGAACAGGTAGTTAGCTGGGCTGTGAAGCTCTTAAAGTTCATAACAGAGAGTCAGGCCTGGATGTGCAGGTGTTTGGTGCAGTTGGTCAGCAGAAGGAAGGCAGACTTGGAGTGGTTAGCACTGGTCATCCAAGACTGGATCAATGTGTGGCTGCCCTTCAGTCTGTGGACACCTTCGATGGAGGATATCTAGAGTTAGAGCTGTGTTTCATCTATGGATTGCTGGATGCGAATGTTGTGCTGTGCCATGTGGGTTATGAGCAGCCCCATGTAAAGGTTTAAGATCAAGGGGGAGAGGAAGGCTCTTTGGGGGAATCCACAGGTAATGGGTAGAATTTGTAATTTGGAGGAACCCATTTCGACAAATTGGTGGTTGTTAGCAAGGTAGGATTTGGACCAGCTGAAGATGGTCCTGCTGATCCCAATGCAGTGATGTAGAACATCAGTGAGTATCTATTTGTCTTTTCCTTTGTCGAACATGGCTGTGAGGTTAAAGAAAACCTAGGGGGAAAGCAGTGTGTTTCAAACCCTGAAAAAGTGCAGTTTTGTGCCAATAAAATCCTCTACATGTCTTCACCCTTGGACTCTGTTTTCATGTTACTGAGTCAGAAGAATCAATGGTAAACATTCTTCAATTTGAGAAACTATTTATGCAAAGCAATTGACTGGCATGTGGTGTGGTGTGGTGTGCCCCTAACCGCTAGGGTGACTTGCGGTTTATCAGGATTTTCTTTTTTGGCATATATCTGCACCTTTTGACCGTTTGAAAAAGGCATATTTTTTTAGAATGTTGGGAACACTTTGCATGCCCCTTCTATTAGTTAGGGTATATGGATAACTTGTTTGACGCATGCTCTAGAAAACAGAAATAATTAGGACACAGCAAGCTCCACAACTCTTTACAACCCTTGAAGAATGCCTAAATGAGAGGCAGAAGTATGTAGGGTTTGCCTGGTGTATCTCTGCTTCAAACGTTTCTTTGATACAAGCAATCCAGGACATATGGAAGCAATATATGTGTTTGATGTTTAAAATGTTCGTACTAATAGTGTTTCTTTTTTCTTTTTATGTGATTGTTTATGTTCATGTCTTTTTTAGATGACATGTTACAGTGGTGTTCAGTCCCAATTTTGGATATTTTTTGGTGCTGGTGTTGATTTCATTAGTAAAGAATACATTGTCAGTTTTGATCTAAACATTTTGGCTGGCATTGGTTATAATATAAGTGACCCTTATTGAACTCCAGATGGATATTATCAAGGGTAACAATACAGTGTATATCTGGATAACAACCGGCCTTCGCTTAATATAAAATCCAAGTCCCTCCCATTAGTGCTGGGTGTGTAATGTGGATCTTAAGAGTGTTCGACAGGGTATGTTCCTGATGTGTGTGTGTGTTCAAACAGCTGGCTAGTGTTTGTTGCTCATGTAGTGAATTGAGTGTCTGGTGCAAACAGGGACGTCATTTGGGGCTTTCCAGGGGTTGCAACTGTGACCCCTGAGGTCTCTCTTGCTACCCCTGTGGTCTCCCTTTCTACGCCTAAAAAATATTTTTTTTGTTTTTGTTTTTTTAATGGAAGCGCCTCGGCTGTGGCCAGCACCATGTGGCTCTTGGATTCTGGAGTAACTGGCTTTCTTGTTCAGGCCTCTTTAAAAATAATAGGGGGTTCCACAAGTGTAACAACACTTTTAGCAGTGACCCTAAATAAGAAAGAATAGGAATAACATATAGTCTTTCTGGAATTTTACGCAATAATTGCTAGATTATTTTAGGCACACCTAAGGTGGTGAGTCACTGATTTTGTCAGATTTTGTCTGTTCTTAAACACCTCAAATTTGCAATGCAGACACAAACTATGTTGTATTTTGCTTTTCACAAGTTATAGTTATAACATGCTTTTTTCTGCTCTGCTGTTGTCTCTGTTACGATCATCGCACAACATTCCAAGTCAGTGTCCTCGGTCACTTGACAAAATCCTTGTGCCTAAAAGCGTGTGTACAGTGTAGAAATGTTTCACCATAGCAGATAAAGTGGCCATTGATTGCAATCTTGCCACAATTGTAACGTGTCTATCTTTCCTATCTCCCTTGCATGCTGTTCAGGATGTTTGTTTGCATGGATGAGCTGATGAGTGCCCAGAGTACGGGATGCTGTGTGAGTGCGCTGCTTTCCCTGTGCTACTCTAAAAGCTTTAATACACAGTTATGAACCCTCCAAATGGTATGTATTTTGCCAACTTCTGAAGCCTGAAAAGTAAATCCACGCAGGCTTGACATGTGGCCTTCTTTACACCAGCCCTACAAATGAACTGGCCTGCTGTTAAATCTCAGTTACTAGTTTATTGGTATCCAATACAGAGTGTAATTTGCTTTCTGACTTTGACAACATTCAGACATGTAATTGCTCATGTTACTATAACTGGTAAGATAGCTATAGCTGGTAAGGTAGCTCAGTGGGTTGAGCGCTTGCTCTTGTGATGTGTTTGTGATCTGCAGGTTGCCGATTCAAATCCCGGCAAGGCCAACTCAGCCTTTCATCCTTCGGAAGTCTATAAATGAGTACCAACACAGGTTTGGTGCTATTGTATGTATATTTGTTCTATATAAAGTGCTGGAGCGTAAGTGCTATATAATAACACATCATTATCATTTGGCCTTGGACGTCTGCTTGCATTCACAGTCATTTGGTAAAATGGGCCTATACACATTGATATTAACGATACATATGGTGATTCATTCATGTATGAAATGTATGTCATATTACAATGATATTGTAACCATATTTATTGTAGTGTACTTAAGAACAATGCTGTGTGATGCCACTTCCTGTTTTGTCAACGTGTGAAAAGTTGTGTTACATCACTTCCCATGATGTCCCTTCAAGGAGGGGTCAAATGTCATCAGAGGTCAAGGGTCGTGTGATGTCACTTCCGCTACCCCTGGCATTTTGATGAAATGACGTCCCTGGGTGCAAACGTTGATTACTAAAATAAGCATAGTTTTTAATTATACCACAAGAAGTTGGCTTACCTAAATGTTTACCCATGTTATTTATATTTGTAATTGTATTTGTTTGGGTGATAGGTTATACAGCAGCCAGGAGCACTGCACATAATACAGTCAGGCTGCTAAAGAGGTTGAAAATATAGTAACTGTGTAGCTCCCCAAATGGAAAAGGGGAATATCTAGAGGTCAGGGGAAGTAGAGGTGGGATCGAACCATAAAAGCCTTGGAATATTCATAAACAGTTAAGTGCACAGGAAATGGGAAGGGAAAAGGGTTAGTGTCCAGGTGGTTGTTACAATCGACAGAATCAAAATGGACCCTGCTAAACCCATTATCATGTGTGAAAACTGATTGGGGGAGGAGAGTCTTTAATCATTTCCTGAAATTGAATGGTTGTCCATGCCTTTTAAAGACATGGGGAGATCATTCTAAATGGCGAGCCCTGCAGTTTTCAGATGCCTTCCACAAATTTTCTTTTTCCTAAAGTGTCATGGTAAAGGAATTTGCAAACTTAGTAGCTCTGTAAGGTTAGTGTTTGACGACTTTCCTTTGTACATACCAATGGCCTAGTCCATAATAGGCATGGTCAAAGATGCCTCCTGTTTCAAAATGTATTTGTTTTTCCACAGGAATCCGGTGGGAGGACACATGATGTGGTTTTTGCGTTTCAAGCTCAGATTTAGGCCAGCAGCCATATTTTGGAAAACTAGTAATTTTTTTTAACAGAGCCCTCAGGGGGACTGGATTGCAGGCTGTCAGTCCATGGGCCGTGTCACTTGCGGTTTGTGTGACATATTTAAAAGAGACATGATGTCTTTCAAAAGGTGGAAAAGTTAGATTTCCTTTTAATGACATGTATTTCAGGGGGAAAGGAAAGCTAGTCATTAAATGTTCATGCACAGGTTGTTTGCAGCAGCCACACGGGTGGGGGTAGCACCAATGGCTGTACGCCAAGTGAAAGGCAGAGCAGGTAGGATAGGAGACTCAGCGTACATACTCTTTGTTGTTTTCTGGGGGCACGGTGGTTGAAGCACAAAGACGTCTTGCCAGACAGGCAATTACAGAAGCAGTATGTTCAATGGGGTGCTGCATACTGAAAGCAATCTTTTATTGGTTCCATCGGCAACTCTCTGGAAGGATGTAGTTTGAGGAAGACATGAAAAAGCCATAATGACATGACAGAAACTTGGTGCACACCAAAAGTCAGGAGGGATGGGCTGGTGAGGCCAGCACATGACCTTGTTTGCAACGTCCTCTCCTGGAGGAAGCTGCCAATCCAGCCAAGTGCTTGGCCAACAATGGAAAAGAAGAATCTTTGAGACACCAAAGTAAAATGGTGTAATTTACAGTGTCAAACTCTTCTGACATGTCGAGGTGGATGATGATTGCAGGAGTGAATGCAACAGCTCACCCGGCATGAGGAATGACGCTGAATCAGTAGCTTTGGCTGACCTAAAGCCAGACTGTTTGCCATGCAGAAAGTAGTGACATGTAACGTACAAAATGTAGGTAAGTGTCACACACCAGGATCTGAAATGCCGCAACATGACACTTGTGAAAATAGAAGACCCGGGCAACGGGGAAAAGCAGTAGAGGGATGGGGGGGATGAACACTGGTGGTTCCGTGATAGAGGGACAGTCACTGCCACACACCATAAACAAGTTCTGAGTCCATGAAAATAAACAAGGAGATACAAAGCGAGATGGCCAAAAATGAGGGGAAAATGCCATTTCATAAGCACTGAAATTAGTAACAATTAACATTTCTTATATGTACTTAAAGAATGCGAGGCCCCTATTACTATTGAAGAGAGTTGTAATGCGCTCACAGTGATTGACACAGGTGTTCATGCGACAGTGTTGTCAAAGAAATTAATGCAAGGTATAAATGAAGGAAACTCCAGACAGGACATGCTGAATTTAACGAAAAGTGAAGGCCCTGTGCATAATCTCAACAGGGAAAAAATACCAGTGGAGGGTGTCACTGTAGTTGACATCAAGATAGGGAGACACAGAATGGGAGAGGAAGTGGTGGTCATACCCATTGATGAGATATGATTCCTTATAGGAACAAATTGCTGTCACCTCTTATTGATGGGGTAAATGGGGTATCGTGGTAATTGGCCAAAAAAACCTGAAACCTAAAAAGGGCATGAGCCAGAGTAACAGTGCAAAAAAATGTCACACAATTGCTAGATCAGAAAGTACAGTGGAAGTGGATCTTCAAAATGGCTCTGTGCCCACTAACAATGCCATCCTCATGTGACAGGGGAAAATGCAAGGAGAAAGGAAAAAACTATTTTTTGAGATTTTTCTGGCCCCAGAAGAATTGGCAGATGCAGATAGATGAAAACACATTGCACTTTTATGTAAAAGAGAACACATTGCAAACCAAATGTTGCTGCAGAATCAGATCAGGAAAAATATATTTTAGCAATTGACAAGGTACACTTGGAAGAAGGGCAGACCTGTATGCCAGTGCATGTGAATGGGCATCCAGAAATGATCGAGGCACTGCTGGCCCTAGACCAGGAAAATAGTTTTATTAATGAAAATATGATTAAACAAATGCTTGACAGAGAGGAA